>NW_027397092.1:15708760-15805417 GCF_003265705.2 Callorhinus ursinus | reverse complement strand
AAGAAAAAGAAAGATATATATATATATATATATATATATATATATATTTAAAGTTAAATATTCTCATAGCTTCCCATAAAATTTCTCTATTATTTATGACTTTGACCCCTTCCTTCCCATGTGATCTTGGGAGGAAAAGAGAATATAGCCTGTTTATATTAGGTTTACAATGACTCTTTTCCTTTTTTGAGGATAAAAAGTTGGGGGGAATAGTGAATGCATTACCCCCTGAAATAACTATGAAATAACTATGAACAAGTAGGCACTAGAAAGGATGTTTTTATTTCATTCTCATAAAAAAAGCCACTAAAATCCTATGTAGTGTTTTGTTACTATTAAACTGATCTCAAGAAGTGTCATCAGAGTTCCTGCAAAAGCTAGTTTTGACTTCCTAACAAGCTACTAAATGTCATCCATAATGCTAGACACTGGAATAGACCTGTGTGGGAGAGAAGTATGGTCCCATCCTCACACGGCTTATGGTCCAATAGAAATGGAGACAGTAAACAGGTAATTACAACAGTAGTCTGTTAAGCACCAGGATAGGGGATCTTCAGTGGTAGTTTAGGGCATTTTACTGGGGGGACGAGAGAGAAATATACTATGGAGATTTTCCCTCTTTGGCTACATTGTGGAGAGTAAATTGGAGGGGAGCAGAAGGAGAGGTTGGGAGACTAATTTAAGTGGTTAAATATGGTAGCCCATACTAGGATGATGGCAGTCATGCTGTTGGTCTGACATAAAACATTTTGGGGGTATAATAAATCGGACTTGGTGACTTCTAGATTTTTGGTTTAAGCATCTGGGTGAAAATACTTTAGTAGGTTGACATTAGAGAAATAAGTTTAGTTGATTCACCTACTGGCTTTCCTTTTTTGGAACACTTCCTTTTTTCCTCCATTTTTTTCTTAACTTTGTAGCTAGCTTTTCTCTAGCTAGTTCTTCAGTGGAAAAACAGATCATGTCCTGCTGTAAGATTATGATGCTCATGAAGGTATTTTGTATTCCTTGGGCTCTGAGGGGGGATCCAGAACCTGGGGAGTCAAAGAAGTGCTTATTGAAATGAATGTGAAGTTTTGGTACAAAACTAGAGGTAAGGAATGTAATTGGAAAGTAACTGTCGCCCTTCCTTTCTCCAGTTCCTAGTTTTATTTCCTAGGGGTCACTTCTTAGAACATTTGTGTATCTTTGTATTAAGTTTCTTATTTATCTTACTTTATCTTATTTTACTTTGATGTACATATGAGAATATTATGGTATTCACTTTGATGGTGTACATACTGTTTTGAACCTTGTTTTTCTTCATGTAGTAATTACCAATGGAGATCTTTGTATACAGCTCTGTCTTCTTGTTTTCTCCCCTTTAATACATTTAATGCTGAAGTAAACAGATTATATGTGATTATAATAAACCCAGATTTGCATCGGAGGACTATCATGAGTGAGGTCTGAAAGCTTAGATCGACCTTGTGAAATCATTCAATTTACTTTTGTGTCTGTATGCAGGCTTTCTAACCTAAACAATCAAAGATGGGTTATTTATTTTTTATTAGAATTTTTTTTCATTTGAGTAGTTGACACAGTGTTGTATTAGTTTCAGGTGTATAACACAGTGATTTGACATCTTTTTTTTTTTTTAAGTAGGATCCACACCCAGCATGGAGCCCGATGCAGGGCTTGAACTCATGACCTTGAGATCAAGATCTAAGCTAAGATCGAGAGTCAGATGCTTAACTGACTGAGCCACACAGGAACCCCTCAGTATCTTTATACATCATGCTGTGCTTTAGGTTCCCAACAAAATTGAGCAGAAGGTATAGAGATTACCCATATACCCATGCCCCCACAGATGAAAGATTTTAGAAGTTTCTGCCTAATGAATTGTGGAGAAATTGCTAGTGTGGCAGATATTTATATATTTCAACAAGTACCAGGATTATTAGAATTAATTATTAAGTATGACAGTTAAAGAAAAGTTACAGTTTTTAAAACTGGGACAAGAAGGCAATGTACTTGTAAGAGACAGGTAATTCTAGCCGCATGTCAGTAATTCACCAAATGTTTATTGAACTCTAGATATGTGTGACACGCTGTTCTAAGTGTTAGAGATAAAACACAGTGCCTATACTAATCATAGAGATAGTCCTATCTTACAGATGAGGAATCTGGGGACTAGAGAAGTTAAGGCATTTTTCTTAGATCCCATTCAGTCTGTATGTAGCAGAGTTGAGATTTAAATCTAAGTTAGGCTGATTCAGAGCCTATTCTTTTGTTTCTCTCATGTTGGGTGTGGGGAATGATTCTTGGTCTTAGCATATTGTCCATTAGGTTGTGGATTAATAGTCCATTGTATTAAGGCATTTCTGTTACTGCAGTAGTCATATCAGCATAATACACAGATGCACTCTTAGCTTTTCCTGGAAGAACATGCTGATATGTGTTAAAATACAAACCCAGTGAAAGACTGGGTTTTTAAAGCAATCTGAAATGTCTCTGTTTCAGAACCAACCAAGTAATGTGACGTGGTAGTTTTATTGAAGTATATAAATAAATATATTTTTATTTTTATATTTTAAATTAATGTATTTATATAATATAAATATAAACTTTATAAGTTCAAAGGTTGTATTTTGTTCTAGACTTGTCTTTGTGAGTTCAATAGAGTTCAGATTAGTGAGCCGGTTTACTTATGACCGCTGTGGGTCCTGTGATCATCAGGGCTTGCTTTTCCAGTTGCTTGTCATCTGGGTAGAATACAAGCTTGCTGTGGCTTCCAAGAATGTGTGTGTGTACTTGTCTGAAATGGCAGAGTTGGGACACCACGAAGTTGAGAAAGGAGCTCTTCTGTTTTCTTGCTTATTAGATGAGCCTAAGTTCCTTATAGATGGGAATTGTTGAATTGCTGGAATGTAGCCATGGTTGCCTCTGTGCAGACCAGCCATCGTTGAGTTAAAGTGCCCTTAAAAAAAAAAATTGGCATTCCTAGTCTGCAGCAGCTGCCAGGGCAGCACTTAGTTTACACAATACTTAGGTTGATTTTCTTTAATCATGTATTTATAGTAGAAGAGATAACGGAATTGAAATGTAGTCATAATTTGCTTCTGTAAAAATTCCAGAGTCTTCAGTGAAACAAAAGAATAGGATTCTACTTGTGAAATGGTAGGACTGAATAGACAGAGCCTTTTGCAAAAATAGATTTTGTCATGGACAGTAATTTCCCAAAAGCTCTTAGTCTCCCATGGTTCCATTGCTAGAATTAAGCCTTTTTCATTGCAGCATGTAGAAGCTTTTATTTGAGTTAAATTCAGACTTCTTCGTATTGTCACCTGACAGTCTCGTGGTTTCAGATGAATATGGTTCATTGCTATTATTAACCTGAGTTGGCAGTTGTGCGTAATTGGAGTTTTTAGGGATTTTGAAAAGTGGAACTGCATAAGAGAAATTAGAGATGCTACTAATGTACATTTTAACTCAAGATGTTATTTTCACATGTTGTTAACATCAGAATCAGCCCAAATCTACTTATAAAGTTGGTGATAAGTTTGCTTTACAATATCTGAAGCAAAAATTTATATGGTGAGATTTTTAGATTATACTTATTTTATGAAAAGCAGTTTAAAATTGTGAAATTATGATGATAAGTTTAATTAGATGGACTTCTTGAGAATGTTTTAAGCAGGTGGTGATCATTATTTTAAACATGGAATTTGTAAATACTCTGTATTAGTCATTGGTATATATATGTGTCTTGTTTCTGTCATTCACTGCTCTTCTGTCTTGTGTTTACATAGGAACACTTTCTATAGATATTTGGAAAGCAGTGGGCTTTTGTGTTTGTATCACATATGCATATATATAAGTAAAATTTAAATTAAAAACCTGACATTGTTTTAGTTTGTTGATCATAATCTAATTATTGTTATAGTTAGTGTTATTCTTTAATTTTAATGACAAGGGCCTGAATTTTTCTGGTCATGTTTTTGCTACTCTGTGAACATCTTAACTATGTGTTCCAATAAGTCATTTATGACTTGAATTAAATAATCTTGAATTAGCAGTGAATTTAGACTAAGGTACATTGTTTTTATATTTTAAATAAATCCTACTGTGGAGTTTAAAAAATATTTTTTTTTGATCATGTAACCCAGTTGAACAACTTGGATACTGGCCCTTTGAATGGTTTTAATTCATTTTAACATTCTTCTAGGGTTCCACTGCAGTTTCTTAAGTTCTTAGGTCTATAGAATTAATGTCAGCAAGTTAAAAACCACATAGGTCAGGTATATTTCAATTATGTGTATGTGATGCTGAAAAATACAGCAACTATGATAGTAGATGTGATATGTGGTATCCTCTCATGGTATAGAAACTTACTCTTGCTGAGGTTCCATTTCAAGAATTCATGTGGTAGATTATTAATTTCTTTGAAATACTTTTTGTAAAGTTTTAATTTGGTGCATATGACTTTATACATGTTAGGTTAGGGGATAAATATAAATGGATTTGGGGATCTTTAATGTCTGTAACAGTTTATATTTTTACTTTATATGAAAAATCTAGTTTGATTAAATGATGGTAATAATCCTACAGCCAAGTAGTTGATTATACTTGTCATTAAAATGTAAATTAGTCATTAAGATTTCATTAATGAATTGAATTCAGTATGACTATAGATATACAGACTAAAGGTTTCTAGTGTTCTGGGTATAATTGAATTCAGTATGACTATAGATATACAGACTAAAGGTTTCTAGTGTTATTATAATATTTAGTTTATTAAGATGTAGTTGGAGAAAAATAATTGAATTCAGTATGACTATAGATATACAGACTAAAGGTTTCTAGTGTTATTATAATATTTAGTTTATTAAGATGTAGTTGGAGAAAAATAATTGGATATAAACAGCTTATGTAAAAATCAAGACTTTTTGGATAGGAAAAGACCTAAACTGGTAACTCATTTTTTGGAACTGAGATTAACAAAAAAATCATGGGATTATTTTTCGGTCAGGTTAGAGAATTTTAATTCCTTAGAGAAATTATTAGAAACATATAGCTTCCTGGGTGAAGTGGGTGATGGGCATTAAGGAGTGCACTTGTGATGAGCCCTGGGTAATATATGGAATTGTTGAATTACTCTATTGTACACCTGAAACTAATATAACACTGTATGTTAAGTATATTGGAATTAAAAAAAAGGAAACATATAAGCTTCCTGAGTTAAAATGGTACTTCATACACTCACTTGGTCAGGAAATTAAAGTTCCATTATATTCGTTATCTCTCGCAGCTTCTCCTTATAGTAGTAAGATACTGCTACTGAAACATGAAACATGAAAAACCAAAACAAAATATAAACTAAATTATTAACAGGTTGTCAATCTGGGAGGAATTTTCACTATTTACAAAATCAGTTTGGATTCTTTCGAAAAACAAAATTGGTACAATAACGGCGCCCTGTCACTGATGATCCTGCTTGCTAAAGAAAATTTATTTTAAGCAATTCTTTAATGTGTGACTCCTAGCAGAAATGCAGTGATACTCTGAATAGTGATCTATATTTTATCTTAATTATATTCCATACTTTAAAAACTTAGTACAATGTAATTTTCACATGTATTTTATGGTTCCCATAATGTTCTGTATATAATTTATCTAATTTTGTATATATCCTTAACGTTAGGTCTTTGAACCCCTGAGTTGTAGTAGAGTTATTGAATTAGGTCCATCTAATTCTGTATATATTCTTACTTTAGGTCTTTCAACCCCTGAGTTGTGGTAGTGTTATTGAATTAGGTCCTTGACTTTATAAAAACATATAAACTGAGTAAATGATGAATATATAGTTCTGTTTTTCCTAAATATAGATGTTCTTTTGATTAATACTGTATTGAATTCATAGCCTTCAGTCATATTTTCTATTATTGGATACCAAATTTTTTTAAATATTGAAAAGGTGTCCTTTTATTAGAAATTATTGGGAATTGCTGATACAGCCCATATGTTCACCATTATTATTTTTTTAAATGCACAGTAAATATATGAAAAGGAAATTAAGATGTTCTCTTGTCTGATACATTTGGGATTTCCGGACCAATAGAGGAAGTTAATTGAAGTGAGGAATTTTAAAAATTGTATATGTTGTAACATTTTATTTTTAACTTAAGACCTAAATATGCATTCAGTTGCCAGTTCTTTCCTGGTCACTGTGTTTTAAAGGGAATGGTGAATGTTATGTCATTCAACATTGACTAGTTAGCAGCAGATTTCTTTAAAGCACGGTCTGTCTACAGGTTTTTAAAATACTCATCACTTTCCGCATGTACAGAATATATTTCTCCAATTGAATATGGTGCTTTTGGCTATTATGCTTTGGGGTTCTGATGGTGACCACTTCTTGGCATGTTGTTATGTTGAGAAAGCTTTCTATTTATCTCTTGTAGCCTAATGTAGCGTTCTCTCTCTCCTGCCTTTCCTTCATTCATTCTTCACTTTCTTCTACAATAATTCTTTTTTTTTTTTTTTTTAACCGAACTCAGAGTGTTTTCTGGTACCGGGGACATTTTGCATGAATAGGTTTTGAAACTTGGCTGCCCCCCTCTCCATTTCTTGCAGGAGCATAAGATTTTTATTGTTTCTCAGGGTTAGTTTGCATCACCTTGCATGCTTCCATTTCAGTGAGACAACATTGATGGATAAGGCTCAAGAAAAAACAACTAACATAGTAGCAGGTACATAGTAGACATTGCAAATAATTATTGAATAAATAAACTTAAAATCTTCATATTTGGTAAGTATACTCTACAGTAAGAGATTATCTCAGGCCCTTTGATGCTAAGAAGTGAAAATGTCTAGATGATCAATTGAAAGTAGGAGTAGAGGAAGAGAAGAGACTTGTTGGTATTTATCTACAAGTTCATGAAATTCAATTGTCAAGGCAAAAGAATTGGTCAATTAGAAAAAGAAAAGGTGAATTATTTAGGTATTACATTTAAGTGTGACAATCATTAAATGTGTTGAGATAAAAACTAACATTTAGCCTGGTGCCTCTCAACTTTTTTTTTTTTTTTTTTTTTTTTTACATTTTCATACCCCTAAGGAGCCTTTTTTAGACATCTTTTTCCTTAATTGCCACCCCACCCAATGAAATTTTAATACCATAGATATACTTGTTATTTCCTTATGGCCACACCCATTGTAATATCTAATATTGTTTTGTCTCCTTCCCCGTCACCCTCTTTGGAAGCCATCTTGCTGTCAAGAATGCATGATTTAGCCCTAATTTAAAAGCCCGTAATGCGTTACAGGAATTAACATGGTCTTCTGAGCTGCAATGTCAGTGAGTTAAGGGAAGTGTCTTTCCTAGTATGTTTATTTTCTATTAGCATTCTTTAAAGGTGTCATAAAAAACATGCAGAGCAGATAAGCTGACATAAACTATAACATCTGTGTAGAGTTTTAAAATAGTTTCTGGTTCATTATTGACTGGTTTTCTTACTAATGTTTAAATTAATAAGCTGAACACAGTAGCTTAATACTAAGGAAGTTTTGCTGTAGTATATAGATAATTTTTGTGAATGGTGATGGTATGCTTACCACTGTTAATGATTTGGCTTAGTTATGTCTTCAGTTAAATTTTGACAAAAAGAGGCAACCCGATGAAGTAGAAAGCATGGTGGATTAGATACCAGAAGATTAGGTTTTGATATAATAAAGGATTATGCCATTCTGTTTGCCTGCTGAGTGGAAGTGAATACCAGTGGATGATAGAGATGGGAGTGAAAGGAAGGGGCACGACCAGCCAGCCTAACCAGACCAGTGACTTTCGGCAGGTGATTTTTGCTTTTCTTTCACTTCTTTCATTTGAAAAATGAATAAATTTAAGGTTACTATTACCATTTAAAATTGCCTGTTAAAGGAGTCACTTTGGGGTTATTCTTGTTGTTTAACATCATGTTCTCCTAGTATATTTCTCTTTTTAATTTAATTTTATTTATTTATTTGAGAGAGAGACAGAACACAAGCAGGGGGAGGGACAGAGGGAGAGGAACAAACAGACTCCCTGCTGTGCTGGATCCCAGGACCCCGGACGTAATGACCTGAGCCAAAGGTAGATGCTTAAACTACTGAGCCACCCAGGCGTGCCTCCTAGTATATTTTAAACAGAATTAATTTGTCATGCTACATTTTGGTAACAGATCTATTTAGTCAATTTCAATTCAATGTGTTTCTAAATTTCAGGATTTGCAACTCTTTTCCATGATAAGATAAAGGGAATCAAAAGCTTTATCAGTAACCCCCCTCCATTTCAGGGACATACTCTTCAGAAGCACAGATCTCTTCCCAAATAACTTTTGACTAACTTTTTATCTTCCTTCCTTCCTTCCTTTTTAACCGTGAATGACTGTAAGGCCTTCTCTTTGTCAAACCAAATCAACTTCAAACATGATTTCTATTTAAATATAAAGCTACGTTATTTCTATCTCTGTTTTTATTAAGGCATATCCTGCAGTCTGAGCCCGGCAGGGCTTGAGCCTTCTTTATGTCTGCAACCTTGCCTCCACCATCTAATAATGCCTATGCTGCCTTTTCTCTGCACCATTTTGAATTCCTTCCTTATGTTTTCACTTTCATCGCAATTTCTCCACCTTTTTGCACTCACAGGCCATAATTCCTCCTTTTGCCCTTTCAGTACATACAGGATGCTTCTTTTTTCACACACTACCCAACACTGGCTGTAGAAACTTGACCCCTACTGTTGCTTGGAGACTGTTCTTGTCCTCTTATGAAAACCTCTTCTTTTCTGAGGCCTTTGCCATAGTACCACACTTTGCTCTAATTTGTTGTTGGCATCCACTGCTGACCTTCTACCAGATGGCTCTCTAGTGTTCTTCAAGAACTTTGACACTTAGGTGATAGTGTTTCTTTCCAGATTACTTTGTACCATCATCTTGTGCAACCCACACATCTAACATTCTGGCTTCACAGTACCTTTTCTTGCTCTCTACCTTGATCTGTTCTTGACTAGACCTTGAGTCTCACTATGAGCTGACTCTCTCTTCTCTTTCTGGGATCCTCCCATTCTGACCACAACTTCATATCCTTTGATCTTTTGTATAAACTTGCTCTCTAGCTTCATTAAGACTACTGTTGTTTGTTTGTTTTCCTTCCTTTTCTCCGATTACCTTCATCCTGACCATGTTTCCTGTGCTATTCCAGACCTTCTTTCTCTATATCACTCTTAACAGGCTTGCCCCTATTTTTCCATTGCAGCTACTCAGAAAATCTCCTATTAAATACACTATTTTTTGCCTCTTCTATGCCTCTAGGCTCCCTTGTGATAGTAGAGAAAATTAGTCCTAAATCAGATTTATGATTTTCAGCTCAGCTAGCTTGGTAGTACTTTGGCTTATGCTTTCCTTAGGTTAGCACCTTTCCACATTTTCTTTGATGACTGTCAGAACTTTATCTAACACAACCTATACCCGAGTTCAGGCCACACATTTCATATATACTTAGGTGCATGCGTGATTTCTAGTTTTCAGAAAAAACAGAAGTGATCAAGTGTAAATGCTGTTTCTTCTCTCCAACCTGAGAACCTATCTGCAGTAGTTTTCATTTGTAGATTCTCTTTTTCCTGCCTCAGCAAGTGCATTTCATAGTTCATTAGCCTTACTCAGAGGACTATGTCCCAACTTGTCTGGGATCTTAGTCCAACAGTTCTCTCTGGTTGCTTTTAGACTGTTTCTCTGATACTTTCCCATCAGTTTAGAAATACATATATTTAAGTATATACCCTTTTTGGATAGATAGGTAGATAAAATGAAAGAATATATATATGTATAAAAATACGTATAAAGATATATCTGTATATTTTTATCTATCTCTATATGTTTTTCTTTTTCCTTTAAGAAAAAGCCTCTTGTAGCTTCTTCTACCTGTCTGGGGTGACCATGCTCCTGTGTGTTTAGGGTCCCCCTTTACTTTCAAAACTCTACAAATTAATTGATGAATTATGTGGTCACATTATCCCTTTATCTCCCCATTTCACAGGGAAGCCTTTCCAAATAGCACTGTTTTACTCTCAGCTGTTTTCCCTTCATGCCTTTGCCATTGCTATGTGAGTACCCCCACCCCACTTCTCTACTGAAATGGTTCTTGCAAGAGTACCAAGGATCCCCAAATTGCCAAATCCCATGGATACTTTTAGTCTTTATAAATTTTGGCCTTTGATACTGCACAGTATTCCTTTCTTCATCTTCATCTTGCTTAGCTTTTTTTTTTTTTTTAATCTTCCTTAACTTTTGAAATAACATTTTACCATGGGTTTTCTCTTTTCTTTCTAGTGGTCTGTCTTTACTGATCCTCCCTGGTTTCTCTGCTTTTCTCTCTGTCCTTAAAATATTGCTGTGTCCTAAATTCTAGTTTGTTGGTCCTTCACTTTTTTTTGTCTCTTCAATTAATATGTTCTCCCCGGATGATTTTACTGCCAACTATGTGTCAATAACTCTGTGTTTATAACTCTCAGTTTTTTTCTTATGCTCCAGACCGTTTTTTCATCAATCTTTTGGACATTTTTTCTGAAGCTGTGTTTCAGGCCCCTTAAATCCGTTAACGTCCTTATCTCAAATTTGCTTTCCCCCTGTATTCTCCACCTTGGTTAATGGTATTTATTTTCATCAGATTGGAAATGTGAGAGTCAGCCATCCGCTTCCCTCATTCCCAATCTGCAGTCTCTCATGTCCTATCTCTGTCTCTTTCTTTCTGTCCTCACTGCTGTTCTTTGGTTCAGTTTATAACATTATTCTTACCTCTAGACTAACCACTCTAGTCACTCCTCCAAGTTTCTGTCAACATGATTTTCTAAAATGCACAAATGATCTTGTCACCTGTTGTTTAACACCCTTGTTTACTCATTACCTGAATGATGATGTTCTTTTGTGTTTGTGTGAAATGCTTCTGAGTTTTGATCTGGCACCAGCCTGCCTTTGTAGCTCTGCTTGTTGCTTCACTGCACACTCCTGAGCTGGAATCACTAAGAATTACAACACATGCTGTTTTCTTCTTTTAGGGAAGAGAATGGTTAGCTTTAGGTAGTATTTCCTGCTTAATTGATAGTACAGAATAATCGTTAAAATCCTGGACTCCAGAGACATACTATCTGGAATCTAAACCCAGCTTTGCCATTTTTAGTAGGTAGCAGTGTTATTTTGGGCAGGTTACTTAATTTCTCCCTGCCTTAGTTTTCTCACCTATGAAATAGAAATGGAGTTGTTATGAAGAAACTCCATACATTTTTCTATAAATGCTCTCTCCACTCCCCAGCCCCTCCTGTTCTGTCACAATGGATTTGTTTACTCTGGATAGGTCATATAAATGGGGTCATACGATAATGTGGTCTTTTGTGTCTGGCTTTTTTCACTTAGTGTTAAGTTGTCAGGGTTCATCCATGTTGTAGCTTGTATCCTCTTCGTAGCCATATAATATCCATTTTATGGCTCTGTGACATTTTTATACCACTTTTTAAAATATTCATCAGTTGATGGACATGCTTTTTAGCTTTTTAAAGAAAGTTTTGTTTTTTTTCAGATTGTGGACTATGATAATTCAATTTATGTACTTATGAAATTATTTATTTAGTTCCTGTAGTGCTAACCTTTACATAGGGTTATGTAGTTTTACTTATTTAATGTGCTTGCATCTAGGAATTCAAAGATGAGTAAGCTTTGCCTACAGGGAGCTTTTCTTTCTAGTGGAGGAAACTTGCATGTAAACAGATAAAGTACAGTGTGGAAAATACTACTAGATTTATAATCTAAAGTAAGTGTAATCTCAGAAGTCAGCAACTAACTGCTGGCATTGCTGGCAGAATTAGTAAAGGCTTCCCTGGAGGTGAGATTTAAACTAGATCTTTAAGAATGAATGGGAGTTTTGCTAAGGTGGTTGAGGATATTTCAGGTAGAAGTAGTAGCTTACACAAGGGCGTGGAACTGAAATTGTCTGGTGTGTCTTTGCACCTTTGAGAAGATCACTGTGTTGATATTATGGGTAATGTGAAGTATGTCTGGAAAGGTAGATTAGGGCTGGATTGTGAATATTTCTACATCTATGCAAAGGAATTTAGCTGTTATTCTTTGTGTGTCTTGGAGATCCCAGGGGGTTGGATGAATGAGATGGTGGCCACTACTCGTTCAAGGTCTGTTGGAATACCTCACATCCAGCAAAGCCTAAGTTTTCATTTTTTTCAGAAAGTTTTGTACATATAGTCACTTATAAAAATGAATATACCTCGCTGACTCACACACCATCCTCTTACTAAAACATCTGTCACAGTTTATTGATTACCTATTTAGATTTCTTTATTTCACCAGCTACTTACCTGGAATTATCATGTCTATTTATTTCTTTACTTTACTACTACTATTTCTAGCTTCTAGAGCAGGTTCTTACTTACCTTATCCTAACCAGTGCTTTGTTCATGGTAGGCACGTATCTATATTAAATGAATGAATGAAGGAACTATTCTGCCTCTAAAATCTTAAGTCTGGTATTCTACCCTATGATTGTGGTTTCCTCTTTCTTATCTCCCTGCCTCCCCACTATAGCTGTTCATGTTATTTCAGCACTTTGACCCCTGCCTCCGCCTCCATTGTCTTCTAATCTGTTAGCTTCCCCCTCCTCACTTTCTTATCTGAATAGCATAGATTCTCCTATCCATCATTCCAGCTATTTTTTGTCTTTTGCTCTATTTCCAAGGCTCCCCTTTGCTTTTGTCCTATCTCCCTATCAAAATCCTTACTTGGCTCAGTCTGATCCAAATTGAAGAGGAGTGTTTGCTAGAGAAAATGACCTAACTGTGTAGTTTGTGGCAGGTACATATTTACAGTCTTAAACTTGTAGACTTTCAGCATTGTCCAGAAACCTTATGTTTCCTAGTCAACATATTTTTTCCCCATATCACTGTTCTGTTTTTTACTCTCTGCTATTCCCACATTTTACAACCTTTCCCTTATTTCTCTTCATCTACTTTACAAAGAAAATAGTGTTCTTAGAATGAATTTTCTCAGCATTTTACCTTAATATCTACAATTTTTTCTGTATCCATGTCCATCTTTGCCTCCTTTCTTTCCATTTCTAGAAAGGATTATCCTTTCTTCTCTTTGAAACTAATCCTTTGACCTGTACTCTATACCTATCCAACTCCACTTCTTCAGAGGCCTTGCTTTGTCAGTCACCATCTCCCTTCCTCTTCATAATCTTTGTCATCAATATGTAAATATGTTCAGATGTGTCCTATTTAATAGCAAAATAGCTATCACTTCATGATTCTTTTTCTTTCTTTCCTTGACACTTGTCTTAAATTCACTATTTTCTCTGTTCTTCAGTCCTCTGCAGTCTGACTCGTTGTACTTTTTATTCCTTAGAAGTATCCTTGCCATGGTCACCAATGATTTCTTTGTTTCTGAAGCTAATGGATGCTTTTTAGTGACTGCCATGGTATTTCTTCCTCTCTAAAATGCTCTCCTAGTTTCCATAAGACCTCTTTCCTGATTTTCATTCTATGTTGGTGTGTTCTTTTATAGTTTCCTTCACACAACAGCAAACCACAGTTTAGTAAGTCAGTTCCTAACACAAACATTTACGAAGGATTAGACAGGAGAAAGCTAAAATTGTATTTACTGTCAAGAATTTGGGATGAAGATGTTTTACATTGCCAATTATGGGTCGCCTAAGATGCATTGATGAAGTTAGGGTTAAGGTTCTCTTAAGGAGGTGAAGGAACCCAATCAAGAGTTGTAACTGATGGATTGTGAGGAATTGACCGTTTAGCCTGACATAACTAACAACAAACAGCTCCAGGAATGGATGTTCTCCTATGTGTTAACACCTGTCCCATCAGTTATAGTGTGTTCAGCTCACTAGTTAGTATCTCCACCATATAGTTCATTGTTTTCTCTTTCTCTCTACTCCCTTATCTTACTCACTTCATTAATTTTTTTAATTGTGACAAAGAATGCATATATAAAAGTACCTAAAAAATGCAGTGGCCTTTTTTGTACTCTAAAGTGAATATTGAGGTAAGCACTGTCCAGACTAAAAATAGAACACAGTGCTCCAGTCTACCTGCTGTGTTCCCTCCTGGTTATACCGCCATCACTTCCCAACCTTATCTTGAGAGGTAACCACTCACCAGACTTTTGAAACCATCACTTCCTTTGTTTTCCTTGTAGTTGTAAAAACTAAATATGTTTCTCTGCCTAAAACTTTACCTGATTTGAACCTTGTGTAAATGGAAAAATACAGTAACACTGGGTGGGTATGTGTGTTGTGTGTGTGAGAGTATGTCATTGTCTGATTTCTTTTGCTCAGGGTCAGTCTGTGTTTTTGTTTAGTTCATTCATTGTATTTGTTGTGTCTGAATATATATATTTGCAGTCTGAATATACTATAATATGTTTATCCATTCTACTCTTGAGGAACCATTTGTATTGTTCCATAACAGTACTTTTATGAAGATTCTGATATAATGGAATGGAATGAAATTGCTGGTAAAACTTAAAAATCAGTTCTATTAGATTTTGTCTATTTATTATATAGATTTAAAAAAACTATTCTCTAAGAAGAGTGAGCCAGTTTTTACTCACACCAGCTTTGTATGAGAATTTCCACTGCATTTGGTCATCACTTTTTTTTTCTTTTATAAGTACTTAGCTGCTATTCTTTAATCTGAAAACTGTTTCTGTCTTTACATTTCTATATAAAGAATCAAAACTGTCTAAAAATATGGATTAATATTATGCCATCTGGGTTCATGCCATGAAGCATTGTGTATTTTCATTGTTTTAAATATAGTCACATATTTTTATTAGGTTAACCATTTTTAGATTCAAATGGGTTGACTATATTGTATACACTTGCTACAACTTTTGTTTTTACTTTTTAACCTACAATGTCATTGCTATATAAGTTTTTAGTCCTAAATGATGGTGTTTAATAAAAAGTACTTCTATATATTCTTTAGCGATAATACAACTTAGGGTTTTATTTTATAGGTTTTATTTCTAGGAATTTATGTGGAATATTTATTAGAGTAACTAATGGACCTTTTTTTTTCTTTAAAGTTGGCCTTTGCCAGAGTTTGATCCAAGCCAAATTCGACTGATTGTATATCAAGACTGTGAAAGACGAGGAAGAAATGTCTTGTTTGACTCCAGTGTTAAGAGAAAAAATGAGGACATATCAGTATCGGTGAGCATCATAATTGATTTGGTTGAAATTTACTGTCAAATGTTTTAATTCAAGAAAGAATGAGTAAAATTTCAATTATGGCACTTTTGTTTGTCAGTACAAAACATCTCTATCATGTTTACAAAATTTAGAACCTTGACTTTGAAAATTTGTAAAGGAAAAACACTTGCTTTATTTGCTGCCATTCTAGCACCAGGGAGCATTTTAGTTTCATATTTATTTTCCTACATAATTGTATTGTCAGGTATGACTAGAGCTTCAGGGATCCTTATAGAGGATATGGCCCAAACCTCTCATCTTACAGTTGTGGAAAGTGTAACCTGGAGAGATGAAATTATTTGTCTGAAGGAGCAAAGCAAATTAAGTCTCTAGCCCTTAGTCCGTCTGCTTTACAGTGTAAAAAGAGCATCTATTTTGTTAACTTTCACTGTCGTATTTTGAAATATATTATGACTAGTTTAGCAGTAGTACATGGACATTCACTTGGTTGTCCAAGGAAATGTTAACCTTAAAAATAGACATGCCAGTTACTTTACCAGCCAAAAATGGGTTTATTTGGGAATAAAAAAGAATTGCAATCCAGGACAAACAAGCTGTGGCAAAACCATAGACAAGTCAGAAAGAACAAAGGAGAGATGTGCTTTTTTAAGGAGAAAAAGGGTAGGCTGGTAGGAACTAAAAGTCCACTGGGGTAAACTGAGGAGCTTGAAGTGTCATGGCTTCTCATTGGTGGAGCTGCTGAGGAGGGCAGTACTGGGGGTGAAATGAAAAAGCGTCTGTTCCTCAGCTGGAATAGTAGAGTAGTATCCACATGCAAGGTCAGGTCCTTGTAAGGTCAAGTCTTTCTTTTCCTGTTGGGTCTGCACTTAGCTACGAGTAGGGGAATGAGAGCTACCCCTGCAGAACCTCCAGACTCCCTTTACTAACTTTCACAAAAACCTAGGTGATTGTCATTATCTTTGCTGCTGCTACTGTTACTATATTTTCTGGCATAAAGACTCATTCCCCTAGATCTATATACTCTGGAAATTGAAGCTTGGAATAGTGTTTTCTCCCTTTCTCTAAATTAATAATTTTCACTAACATTTTGATAAACAACTGAAAACAGAATACTTTGGGAAAGCTTTTCCTGCCAATAGAATTGTCTGTTAAAGCAAACAAATACTTATTTTTTGAGACTTTTAGGAGTTTATATTTGAGGTTTTGTGTTCTTAAACAATTGTGATATATTGGGCATAGTCTATTGTTATAACTGCATCCTCAGCATCAACTACAGTGGTATATAATAGGAACTTGACAAATTTTTGAGTTACTTTGATTGTCAAGTTTTATAATGTCCCTTCTAATTACTAACACATTGCTCAGTTTTCTGGAGATGGTGCTTTGTTTAGATTTCTTAGCCATTCTTCGCATACTTTTTTTCAGTCTTTTAGAAAAAAGCAGAATGTTCTTAAAGTGTTTACTTGTACAAATAACTAAGTATCTCCAAGTACAAGTACAAGGCACTTGGAGATTTAGCCGTTTCTCTCCTCTTGGTGCCTACACTAAGGTACCCTTCTTCTAGAGGAGTTAGACATTGAACAAAAAAGTACACCAATAATACCAAATTATGATTAAATGCTGTGAATGAAACACGCAGAATGCTTACGAGATTCCATAGGAAGGAACCTAGTTTTCATCAGTTTGTCTGTAGGGATATTAAGGAAAGTCTCATTGAGGAAGTGAAATTCAAGCTGAGATTTGAAGAAACAGAAGACATGGAATAGGGGATGCGTATTCCTGGTAGCAGGACTTGCAAATGCAGTGTACAAAGTGACTTGGAAGCTTGGTGAATTGAAACAACTAGAAGAACACCAGTCTGGCTGGATTGATAGTAAGTAGTATGTAAAGTAGCTAGAGATGAAATTGGAGAGAGAGAGCAGGAGTCAGAGAATTTAGAGCCTTACCAGTCTCTGGGTTAGAAGTTTGAGATTATATCCTAAATACAGAAGGAGGCCACTGAGGGGATCTTGTTTACCTTTCCAAAAATCAGTTTGGTAGAGAGCCCAGAAATAAACCCATGCATATATGATCAGTTACTCTATGACAAAGGAGCCAAGAATATATAATGGAGAAAGGATAGTCTCTTCAACAAATGTTGGGAAAACTGGACACAGTCACATACAAAAGAATGTAATTAGACCACTATCTAACACCATACACAAAAACTGACTCCAAATGGTTTAAAGACTTGAACGTAAGACCTGAGAGCATAAAATTCCTATCGATGAGAGAAAATATTTACAAAGCATATATCCAATAAGGGGTTAATATCCAAAAAATACAAAGAACTCAATAGCAGGGGCACTTGAGGGGGTGTTGGTGGGGCTCAGTCGGTTCAGTGTAGCTGCCTTCGGCTCAGGTCATGATCCCAGGATCCTGGGATGGAACCCTGTGTCAGGCTCCCTGCTCAGTGGGGAGTCGTCTTCTCCCTCTGCCTCTGCCCCTGCTCATGCCCTCTCTCTTTCTCGTAAATAAATAAATAAATAAATTAATTAATTAGTTAAAAAAAAAAAGAAATAGCAAAACAAAACAAAAAACCCCAAACAAGTGCAATTAAAAAATGGACAGAAGATTTGTATAGACATTTTTCCAAATAAGACATACAAGTGGCCAATAGTACATGAAAAGGTGCTCAACATCACTAATCATCAGGGAAATGCCAATCAAAACCACAGTGAGGTATCACCTAACACCTGTCAGAATGGCTATTATTAAAAAGACAAGAAATAACAAGTGTTGTTGAGGGTGTAGAGAAAAAGGAACCCTTGTGCTTGGTTTATGGGAATGTAAATTGGTGCAGTCACTATGGGAAACAGTATGGGGGGATCTTCAAAAAATTAAAAATAGAACTACCATGTGATCCAGCAGTTCCACTATTGGATATTTATCCAAAGAAAATGAAAACACTAAAACAGATAAATTGACCCCCATGTTTATTGCAGCATTATTTACAATAGTCAAGACATGAAAGCAACCAGTTTCCATCAGTGGATGAATGGATAAAGAAAATGTGGAGTGTATACAACGGAATATTCTTTAGCCATAAAAAAAGAAGGAACTCTTGCCGTTTGTGACAACATGGATAAACCTTGAGGGCATTATGCTAAGTGAAATAAGTCAGAGAAAGATAAATACTTTATGATCTGGCTTATATGTGGATTCCAAAAAAAATTAAAGTCATAGCTTGTGGACAATAGGTGGATGCCAGAGAGAGAGGGTGGGAGATGAGCATGGGTGACAGGTGTCAAAAGGTACAAACTCTCAGTTATAAGTCTTGGGGATGTAATGTACAGAATGATGATTATAATTTAAAATGCTGTATTGTATATTTGAAAGTTGCTGAAAGAGTAAAAGTTACCATTACAAGAAAAAAATTTGTAAGTCTGTATAGTGATGAATGTTAACTAGATTTATTGTGGAGGTCATTTTGCAGTGTATAAAAACATCAAATCATTATGTTGTACTCCTGAAACTAATATAATGTTATATGTCAATTATATCTCAGTTTAAAAGATAATAGGGAAAAAAATCACTTTTGCTGCTATCTGAAGAATGGCTGGATGTGGGGGATAAGAGAGAAGGCAGTGTTTGGTGAATCCAGCACCCACTTTGAATAGATGAGTGATGAGATAGCTGCACAATCAGAGAATTGTGGATGGTTAAGCAGACAGTTGAAATCTAAGGCTGCAAATGTGATAGTTGATATTGATTGCTTTGATTTTTTTTTAGGAAATACTTATTTCCTAAGGTTTTTCTTTGGTTGATAATGTTCCATTGGATTGCAGCATATGACCTTTCCTTTATTATTTATCTTGATTAATGCATATTTATTGTGTTTTTTTTCAGCATTCTTTTTTTTTTTTTTAAAGATTTTTATTTATTTATCAGAGAAAGAGAGAGAGAGAGAGCACACAAGTAGGGGAAGTGGCAGGCAGAGGGAGAAGCAGGTTCCCTGCTAAGCAAGGAGCCTGATGTGGGACTCGATCCCCGGACCCTGAGATCATGACCTGAGCCGAAGGCAGATGCTTAACTGACTGAGCCACCCAGGCGTCCCTCAGCATTCTTTTTTAAAAAAGATTTTATTTAAGAGAGTGAGGGAGAGATAGCGTGTGAGAGAGAGCATGAGCAAGAGGGGGAGAGGGAGAGGGATAAGCAGACTCCCCACTGAGCAGGGAGCCTGATGTGGAGCTCAGTTCTAGGACCCTGAGGTCATGACCTGAGGCAAAGGCAGACATTTAACCCACTGAGCCACCCAGGTGCCCCTCAGCTTCTTACTTTTTATTTTAAAGAGCCTTGTGAGTCTTGACTCGTTTCCTGAACCCTCCCTCCCCACCTTTTCTGGAATGATGCTTCATTAGTCACATTAGTCTTCTCTCTTGATGTCTTCCTTTTTCCCTCTCAGCTTCTTTTTTCTTTGTAGACCTTTACAAAGCCTCATTACCCAATACCAACAAAATGATTATACTTTTACTTTCTTTTTCATGTATGTGTTCTTTTGTCTTTTTCTGTCTCTGACTTTGTTCTTCTCACTCTTCCTTCTCAGCATCTCTTGCTGTCTCTGTCTCTCTGCTTCACTATCTCTCAGGCTATCTGTCTGTTCTGTCTCTTGGTCTCTCCTTAATGTCTCTTCTTGGTCTTCTCCATGTCTCTTAGTCTTTTCTCTGTTTCTCCGTGTCTTAGTATTAATCTGACTTCTGGCTCTAATATCATACCACCCACTCATTCCTTAATCCTCTGAAATTTTCCTGTAAGCCTACCACTTTTTTAAAAAGAACTGTCCTCTAGATTCATTGGTAACTAGAAATCAGTCTTGAATACCTCCAGTCTAACTTTTTCATATGTCCTCATCCTGTGTGCCATCTCCCTAGATGAAGACTTACCTGCTTTCAAAGTTCATTTTATCAGAATTTTATGAATCCTTTTTGATTTTTCTATTCCTTTTCTTCTCCATCAGAATTCTCATAATCCTTTGTTCATAGTCTTTCATAGACTTCTATATCATAGCTGTTTTTTATGTGCTTTCATTATTTGGAAAAAAAGACAAAGTAAAAAATTGATCTGTTACCTTAGTTTTCTAAATTCCACACTGCCTCAACATGTGATAAGTACTCAGGACATACTTTGATCAGTTTTAGTTACAGTTAGGAAGTTTATTATCAAAATCCTGTAAATACTTCCATGAAGATTTCATATGTTCCTTTTGAACACCGTGAATCACATCAAAATACTCATTGTTTCCTCCAAATTGCAAGCTGTTTGAATCTGTAAATGATTTTTTAAATCCACTTTACTATTACAATACCCTTGGAAAATCAGATCATGTGGGTTACATAGGCAAAGAAGGACTGTGTGATGTAAATGATAATTTTTTACTTTCTACACAATATTTTGAGTCTGTACATAATGATGAGATAGTTTAGACATTGGCAGTTGATTGGATAAAGGTAAATCATTTCACCTTTGTCTTTGCAGAGCAACATTCTATTTTGATATGATAAATATTGAAGTCACTTCTTGTGTCTTTCTTCTTAGTTTAAATCAATCTACCAGAGAAAATAAGGATTATAAATATTAATTTGGCCATACATTTCACCAAAAATTTTATTGAGAAAAGTTTTGTCCTAAATTTGAGAAAGTAGTATCATAAATTATAAATGGAGAAGTAAGGTTTATAATAAGTCATACCAGATTGCTTCACTCTGTTCCCTTTACCAAAAAGAAATTAACGTTTTCGAATTTGGAAACAGCTGTAAGTTTCTGGGGCAATTTAATAGCAGCCTGAATCTGAATTTAAGGATTATGTTTGAAAAAAAAAATTTTATTTGAAAGTATATTTCATTTGAAGCTACATCAGCATTAAGAAATGACCATTGTAAAAATACTTAATGAGGTCCCTTTAAATAAGACACATGACAGATAGTTTTCTTTGTAAAGATGCTAGATGGTCATAATTCACTTTATTGAATATTTTTTAACTGGGGATGGTAGGGAGGAAGGTAGGTAGTATTTTCACCATGACACACTGATTCATAATCTGGGTTTGGTTGAACCAAAGAATTCTCTATGAAGAGCATGAATGACAGCACCTTATAAGGATAAAGAGATCATTTCTGTATTTCTATGCAAAGAAAATAGTGTGTATTTAGAGTATATTTAATGGGTTTGGGGAGGAAATGAGGAGCTGTGTGTTTTACATTTTAAATTCTGTGGTGGATTACATGAATGCTTTGATTTTGTGTCAGAAATTACTGGGTGTTATATGCGACTAATGAATCATTGAACACTACATCAAAAAATAATGATGTACTATATGTTGGCTAATTGAACCTAATAAAAAAAAGAAAGTACTTTGCATGCCTAAATACTGCCCCATAATGCTAAAATAAAATTATATTGATCACTGTATAGCTTTTCAGAACATATATATTCCAGCTCTATTATATTTAATGAAAAATGACTGTTGAACTGTAAAACCTGATTAAATTGAATACATTCAATCATTTTAATAAAGTAACTTCCCTAGTTTGTAAAAATGTATTTTTATTTTTTTGCATTCAATCCTCAGACCTTATTCATTTTACAGCTGAAATGTAAAAATTATTGAGATGTCATTTCTTTGAACAATGATGTAGCCAAATGTATCCTGTGTGATTTGATCACATGATACTATCCTTATCCTGGACATTGTTTTTGTTTTCATGATAATGTAATGCTATTTCATGGGTTCCTAGTGAAGTTATATGATCATTCTCATGCTTCAGCCTTCATTCGTTACATACAAGTAAAAAGTTGTACATCTGCAAATTCACATAACTTTGGGAAAGGTGAATACAAATTACAATGTGTGACTTTTGTACACTATGAAGCATTGTTCAAGCGCTAGTAGTTGAGTGTGAAATATATCAAATTTGGAACATTGGATTTTAGGTAATTGGAGTTGTGTAAAGTTAATATACAGGAATCAGTAAGCTCCATATATACTTATAGTTTTCAATTAGACAGTATGAAGGAAAGCTAAGACTCTATTTAAAATAGCAATTTGAAAAAGTGCCTGTGCCTAACTTTAAAAAGCTATGCTTTCAGAACTTTAAAAGTCTGAAAAGTACATAAAATCTTTTTCTTTTTTTTTTCAAAAGTACCTAAAATCTTACTTGAGGGAAAAGCAAAATATATTCTTGGGTCATACTCCCTGTCCTAATGTTGTCCATTCTCTGCAAGTTGCTTTGTAAAATAATGCAATCCCAATAAAAAATGGCACTCTTATTATTTTGTTTTTGGTGAAGGGCAGTATGAGGAACTAGGTAGTGGAATCTGGAGTTCAAATGGAAAAAAGTGAACAATAACTGGTTGAAAAACTGAAAAAGGACAGTGGGGATGAGCTAGCCGTACTAGATTGCGAAAATACTGTGAAGTTTCAGTAATTAAAACAGTGTGTTATTGACACATAAAAAGAAAAAAGGAGTAAAATAAACAGTAAAATAAAAAATCAGAAATAGATCTACATCCACACAGGAATTTAGTGTATGATGAAGACATAAAGACTAGTAAATGGTACTGAGTCATTAGACAACTATTTAGAATAAAGATAAATTTGGGTTTATATCTCAAATATATTAGACATATTAATGTGAAAAACTAAAGCTACAACATTACGCAAAAAAACATGAATGAGTTCCTATATATTTGTGGAGAAGACCTTTCTAGCTATGATTTAAAATCCAGGAGCCATAAAGTAAAGACTCATAAATTTGACAGTCAAACCAAACAAAAACCCAACATAAAACCCCTAACAAACTCATGGTAAACAAAGCCAAAACAAAGAAACAAGGAAATAAAAACATCACCATAAGGAAAGTTTAAAATGATACCCTGAGAAAATGCTTTTTACAGTGTATAAGCCCCCAGTGGTAATCTTTCTATATAAAGAGTTCTTAGAAGTCAAAATAGGAGAATCACTTAAAAAATTGGGTGAAGGACAAGGGCAGAGAGTTCACATACAGAAGGCCATTACACATTTAATAGGATTTATGTTCTCATTCCTAATAAAGGAAATGAAAAATTATACTGTGATTTTAGTTCTTTCCTTTTAGCCTGGCAAAAACTCAAATGTTTAATGGTAATAGTTTGCTACTAAAGTGAGTGAAATGGTAGTTGCCATGGAGGTTAATTTGGCATTGACTACCAAGATTTTATCTATTTTTCTGTTTTTTGTTGTTTTATTTATATCGATTTATTCCCTACTACACACAAAGGATTTAAATTGCCTTACAAAACCTGTAAAATACAAGAAGAGTAAATTTTAAATAGGTAAGAAAAGTAAGTCGAAGAGTACTTAAGATGAAGCTTATGTTTTTTTTTTTTTAAGGTTTATTTATTTTAGAGAATGTGTGTGCACTCGAGAGAGTGTAGGGGGCGGGGGTGCAGAGGGAGAGGAAGAGAGAGAATCTCAAGCTGACTCCCCCCTCAGCTCAGTGCTAACTGCAGGGCTCAATCTCACAACCCATAAGATCAGGACCTGAGCCGAAACCAAGAGTCACATGCTAAACTGACTGAGCCGCCCAGTCTCACTTTACTGTTTTTATATTATCGTCATAACATCAGGTAATTAATGTTCACAGTAGGAGAAACTCAGTGATTGAAAGAGGATGAAGAAACAGTTCCTAAAATAGTAATCTCTTGTATGAAGATAAGGTACTATACAAAAGTCCCACCTTTTTTTCCTCCAGCATTATTGAAATACAGTAGACATACAACATTGTGTAAGTTTAAGGTACACAGTGTAGTTATTTTACCTATGTATATATGGAAAAAGGATTACCATAATAAGGTTAGTGATCACATCTATCAAGTCACAAAGTTAGTTTTTCTTTGTGTGTGATGAGAACCTTTATTTTATTTATTTTTAAAGATTTATTTATTCATTTTAGAGAGCTGGGGGGAGGGGTTGTGGGGGATGGTGAGCAGAGGGAGAGGGAGAAAGGGAATCTCTAGCAGACTGCCCACTTGAGTGAGGAGCCTGACTCAGGACTCAGTCCCACAACCCTGAGATCATGACTTGAGCTGAAATCAAGAATCCAGTGCTTAACCAACTGAACCACCCAGGCACCCCTGTGATGAGAACATTAAAATCTATCCTCTTGACAACTTTCATGCTGTTAACTATAGTCACCATGCTATACATGACATCCTCAGAACTTATTCATCCTACATTTGGAAGTTTGTACTTCCAGAGTTCCAGCTTGGAATCTATGCATACTGTGGTGATGATAGTAATAATACCTACCTCAAAGGATTATTGTGCAGGAAAATATGGCAATGTGTGTAAGACCCCAAATGTAGCACCAGCCAAATTGTAGGTTCTTAGGCAATATCATTGCCTTTCTTTTTTAAATTTAATTCTGTTCACAGAAAAATAGAGGTAACTAAAATTCAGGTCATGAGAATGAACAAAGTTTTAGAGTTGAAAGAAATCCTACTGATGGTCCCATCCAGTGAATCTTCTGTGTGTGACAGTGTCCTGGGGCACTTGTTAAAAATATGATTCTCGTTCTTCATCCCTAGAGATTCTTTTTTTAAATTTTAATTCCAGTGTAGTTAACATACAGTGTTGTATTAGTTTCAAGTGTACAAAATAGTTACTCAGCAGTTCTACACATTACTCAGTCCTCATCATGATAAATAGACTTTTAATCCCCTTCATCTATTTCTTTTTTTAATAATTTTTTATTGTTATGTTAATCACCATACATTACATCATTAGTTTTTGACGTGTTCCATGATTCATTGTTTGTGCATAATACCCAGTGCTCCACGCAGAATGTGCCCTCTTTAATACCCATCACCAGGCTAACCCATCCCCCCACCCCCCTCCCCTCTAGAACCCTGTTTGTTTGTTTGTTTTTTAAAGACACTTTATGATTAAAGGTTTTATTTATTTTTTTAAAGATTTTATTTAGTTATTTGAGAGAGAGACACACAGCAAGAGAGGGAACACAAGCAGAGGGAGTGGGAGAGGGAGAAGCAGGCTTCCTGCCGAGCAGGGAGCCCAATGTGGGGCTCGATCCCAGGACCCTGGGATCAGGACCTGAGCCGAAGGCAGACGCTTAACAACTGAGCCACCCAGGCGCCACCCTCAGTTTGTTTTTCAGAGTCCATCGTCTCTAATTGTTCGTCTCCCCTTCCGACTTACTCCACTTTATTCTTCCCCTCCTGCTATCTTCTTCTTCTTTTTTTTTTTCTTAACATATATTGCATTATTTGTTTCAGAAGTACAGATCCATGATTCATCAGAATTGTACAATTCACAGTGCTCACCATAGCACATACCCTCCCCAATGTCTGTCACCCAGCCACCCAATCCCTCCCACCCCCCACCACTCCAGCAACCCTCAGTTTGTTTCCTGAGATTAAGAATTCCTCATATCAGTGAGGTCCTGTGATACATGTCTTTCTCTGATTGACTTATTTCACTCAGCATAACACCCTCCAGTTCCATCCACGTCGTTGCAAATGGCAAGATCTCATTCCTTTTGATGGCTGCATAATATTCCATTGTGTATATATACCACCTCTTCTTTATCCATTCATCTGTCGATGGACATCTTGGCTCTTTCCACAGTTTGGCTATTGTGGACATTGCTGCTATAAACTTTGGGGTGCATGTACCCCTTCGGATCCCTACATTTGTATCTTTGTGGTAAATACCCAGTAGTGCAATTGCTGGATTGTATGGTAGCTCTATTTTCAACTGTTTCAGGAACCTCCATACTGTTTTCCAGAGGGGTTGCACCAGCTTGCATTCCCACCAACAGTGTAGGAGGGTTCCCCTTTCTCCACATCCCCGCCAACATCTGTCGTTTCCTGACTTGTTCATTTTAGCCATTCTGACTGGTGTGAGGTGGTATCTCATTGAGGTTTTGATTTGGATTTCCCTGATGCCGAGCGATGTTGAGCAATTTTTCATGTGTCTGTTGGCCATTTGGATGTCTTCTTTGGAAAAATGTCTGTTCATGTCTTCTGCCCATTTCTTGATTGGATCATTTGTTCTTTGGGTGTTTGATAAGTTCTTTATAGATTTTGGATACTAGTCCTTTATCTGATAGGTCATTTGCAAATATTTTCTCCCATTCTGTCGGTTGTCTTTTGGTTTTGTGGACTGTTTCTTTTGCTGTGCAAAAGCTTTTTATCTTGATGAAATCCCAATAGTTCATTTTTGCCCTGGCTTCCCTTGCCTTTGACGATGTTTCTAGGAAGAAGTTGCTGTGGCTGAGGTCGAAGAGGTTGCTGCCTGTGTTCTCCTTTAGGATTTTGATCCCCTTCATCTATTCACCCATTCCCCCTGACCTCCCTTCTGGTGACCATCAGTTCTATAGATTAGAGTCTGTTTTTGGTTTGTCTGTTTTTTTTTTTTCCCGTATTCATTTTTTTTTCTTAATTTCCACCTATGAGTGAAATCGTATGGTATTTGTCTTTCTCTGATTTATTTCACTTAGCATTATACTCTGTAGATCCATCCATGTTGTTGCAAATGGCAAGATTTCATTCTTTTTGATGGCTGAGTAATATTGAGTTACACACACACACACACACACACACACACACACATACACACACACTCACACTCAACCACATCTTCTTTATCCATTTATTGGTCAGTGGGCCATTGGACACTTGGGCTGCTTCCATAATTTGACTATTGTAAATAGTGCTGCAATAAACGTAGTGGTGCATATATCTTTTTGTATTACTGTTTTTGTATTTTTTGGTTAAATACCCAGTAGTGGAGTTACTGGATCAAATGATAATTCTATTTTTAATTTTTTGGGGAACCTCTGTACTGTTTTCCATAGTGGATGTACCAGTTGGCATTCTCACCAACAGTGCACAGGGTTCCCTTTCTCGACATCCTTGCCAACATTTCTTTTTTCTTGTTTGTGATTTTAACCATTTTGACATGTGTAAAAGATATCTCATTATGCCTTTAATTTGCATTTCCCTGATGATTAGTGATGTAGAACATCTTTTCCTGTGTGTTTTGGCCATCTGTATGTCTTTGGAGAAATGTCTGTTCATGTCCCCTGCCGATTTTTAATTGAATAATTTGGATTTTTGGTGTTGAATTGTAGAAGTTCTTTTTATCTTTTGGTTACTAGCCCTTTGTGAGATATGTCATTTGCAAATACCTTCTCCCATTCAATAGACTGTTTTTTAATTTTGTTGATTGTTTCTTTTGCTGTGCAGAAGATTTTTAGATTGATGTAGTCACAGTAATTTATTTTTGCTTTTCTTCCCCTTGCCTTAGGAGACATATCTAGAAAAATGTTGTTACGGCTGATGTCAGAGAGATTACTGCCTATGCTCTCTTCTAGATTTTGATGGTTTCAAGTCTTATAATTGGGTCTTTAATTTATTTTGAGTTTATTTTTGTGTATTGTATAAGAAAGTGGTCCAGTTTTATTCTTTTGCCTGTAGCTCTCCAGTTTTCCCAGCACTATCTGTTAAAGAGGCTTTTTCCCATTGTATATTCTTGCATCCTTAGTTGAAGATTAAATGACTATATTATTGTAGGTTTATTTCTGGCCTCTCTATTCTATTCCATCAATCTTTGTGTCTGTTTTTGTGCTAGTACCATACTGTTTTGAATACTATAGTTTTGGAGTGGATGTTAAAATCTGGGATTGTGATACCTTCAGTTTTGTTTTTCTTTTTCCAAGATTGTGTTTGGATATTTGGGACTTTGTGGTTCCATACAAATTTTAGGATTTTTTTTGTTCTAGTTCTGTGAAAAAGGCTGTTGGTATTTTGATAGGGTTTGTGTTAAATCTGCAGATTGCTTTGGGTAGTATGGATATTTTAACAATATTTGTTCTTACAATCCATGAGCATGGAATATCTTTCCATTTATTTGTTTCATCTTCAATTTCTTTAATCATTGTGTTATAGTTTTCAGAGAATAGGTCTTTGACCTCTTTGGCAAAGTTTATTCCTAGGTATTTTATTCTTTTCGGTGCAGTTGTAAATGGGATTATTTCTTAATTTCTCTTTTGGCTGCTTCATTATTAGCATATAGAAATGCAACTGATTTCTGTATACTGATTTTGTATCCTGCAATTTTACTGAATTCACTTACTGGTTCTAGTTGTTTTTTGGTGGATTTAGGGTTTTCTATATATAGTATCATATCACCTTAGTTACTGAAAGTTTTATTTCTTCCTTTCCTATTTGGATGCCTTTCATTTCTTTTTGTTGTCTGATTGCTGTGGCTAGGACTTCCAGTGCTATGTTGAATAAGAGTCGCGAGAGTGGACATCCTTGTCTTGTTCCTTATCTTAGGGAAAAAGCTCTCAGTTTTTCACCATTGAGTGTGATATTAGTTGTGGGTTTTTCATATATGGCTTTTATTATGGGCTGTGTTTCCTTTAAACCTCCTTTGTTGAGGTTTTTATCATGAATGGATGTTATACTTTATCAGATGCTTTTTCTGCATCTACTGAAATGGTCATATGGTTTTTATCTGTTCTCTTGCTAATGTGGTTTGTCATGTTGATTGATTTGTGAATACTGAACCACCTTTGCAACCCAGGAATAAATCCCAGTTAATTGTGGTGAATGATCTTTTTAATGTATTGAATTTGGTTTGCTAGTATTTTATTGAAAATTTTTGCATCTATGTTCATCAGGGATATTGGCCAGTATTTCTTTCATTTTTGAAGGTGTCTTTATCTGGTTTTGGTATCAGGGTGATGCTGACCTCATAGAATGAATTTGGAAACTTTCCTTCCTCTTCAATTTTTTGCAATAGTTTGAGAAGAATAGGTATTAACTCTTCTTTAAATATTTGGTGGAATTCTCCTGTGAAGCCATCTGGTCCTGGCCTTTTGTTTGTTGGGGGATTTTTGATTACTGATTCAGTTTTGTTGCCAGTATTGGTCTGTTCAAATTTTCTATTTCATTGTGATTCTCTTTTGGGAGATTACGTGTATATAGGGATTTTTCCATTTCTTCTAGGTTGTCTATTTGTTGGTATGTAATTCTTAGTAATCTCTTATAATCGTTTATATTTCTGTCATGTTGGTTTGTTATTTCTCCTTTTTCCTTTATGATTTTGAGTTCTCTCTCTCTCTTTTGCTGAGTCTGGCCAAGGTTTATCAATTTGTTGCTCTTTTCAAAGAAGCAGATCCTGGTTTCATTGATGTGTTCTCTTGTTTTTTTTAGTTTCTATTTTATTTCTTCTCTAATCTTTGTTATTTAGTTATTTCCTTCTACTGGTTTTGGGTTTTGTTTGTTCTTCTTTTTCTAGCTCCTTTAGGTATGAGATCAGGTAGTTTATTTGATTTTTTTTTTTTCTTGAGGTAGGCCTGTATTTTTATAAACTTCCCTCTTAGAACCTCTTCTGCTGCATCCCAAAGGTTTAGACCATTGTATTTTCATTTTCATTTGTCTCCATGTATTTTCTCATTTCCTCTTTGATTTCTCAGTTGACCCATTCATTGTTTAGTAGCATGTTATTTAACCTCCATGTATTTGTGTTTCTTCTAGATTTTTTCTTGTGGTTGATTTCTAGTTTCATAGCATTGTGGTCAGAAAAGATGCATGGTATGACTTTGATCTTTTTTAGTTTGTTGATACTTGTTTTGTAGCCTAATACATGATCTGTTTTGGAGAATGTTCCATGTACAGTTGAAAACAATGTGTATTCTGTTTTAGGATGGAATGTTCTAAATATATCTGTTAAATTTCTCTGGTACACTGTGTCATTCAAAGCCACTGTTTCCTTGCTAATTTTCTGTTTGGTTGATCTGTCATTTGATGTAAGTGGGGTGTTAAAGTCCCCTACTATTACTGTGTTACTATCCATTACTTTCTTTATGCCGGTTATTAGCTGCTTTATGTAATATTTATAATTGTTATATCTTTTTGTTGGCTTCTCTTTGTTATTATATAGTATCTTTCTTTGTCTCTTGTTACAGTCTTTGTTTTAATATCATTTTGTCTGATACAAGTATTGCTACACCAGGTTTCTTTACAGTTTAATTTGCATGGGAAATGCTTTTCCATTCCATCACTTTCACTCTGCATGACTTTATGTCTGAAATGAGTCTCTTATAGGCAACATATAGATGGGTCTTGCTTTTTTATCCATCTGTCACCGTATGTGCTTTGATTGGAGTGTTACTTCATTTGCATTCAAAGTAATTATTGATAAGTATGTTCATATTGCCATTTTGTTACTTGTTCTATGATTGTTTTTGTAGTTTTACTCTGTTCCTTTCTTCTCTTGCTCTGTTCTCTCATGGTTTGCTGGCTTTCTTTATAGTGATGTATTTGGATTTTCTTTTTTTAAATTTTTGCATATCTTTTACTGGTATTTGATTTATGGTTACTGTTAGGTTTATATATAACATATTATGCATATAACTATTAAGTTGATGTTAGCTCTAAGTTTGAACCCATTCTTTTCTCCCCTTGCACTTTTTAGATATATGGCATCATAGTTAATATCTTTTTATTTTATGACTCCCCTGATTTTTATGGATATGCTTATTTTTACTGCTTTTATGTTTCCTACTTTTCTTGCTCCTACTAATGGTCTTTTCTTTCCACTCAAAAAGTCCCCTTTAACATTTGTTATAGGACCATTTTAATGGTGATGAATTCCTTTAACTTTTATTTGTTTGGAAAATGCTTTATCTCTCCTTCTATTCAGAATGATAGCCTTGGTGGATAGAGTATTCTTGGTTGCAGATTTTTTCTTTGAGCACTTCGAATATATCATTCCACTCCCTTCTGGCTTGCAGAGTTTCTGCTGAAAAATTGGTTGATGGGCTTATGTGGTTTCTCTTGTGTGTAACTGTTTTCTTTTCTCTTGTTGCTTTTAAAAATCTCTCTTTGTCACTACTTTTTGCCATTTTAATTGCTATGTGCCTTGGTGTGGGCCTTCTTGGGTTGATTTTGCTGGGGGCTCTCTGTGTCTCCTGGATCTGGGTTTCTGTTTCCTTCCCCAGTTTGGGAAGTTTTCAGCTATTATTTCTTCAGATAAATTTTCTGCTTCGTTTTCTCTTTCTTCTCCTTCTGGGATCCCTATAACGTCGATGTTATTGCTTGATGGTATTTCTGAGTTCCCTAAGTCTGTTTCCATTTTTAATTATTACTTTTTCTCTCTCCTGTTCAACTTGATTGCTTTCCATTACTCTGTCTTCCAGGTCACTGATCTGTTTGTCCACTTCCTCTAGTCTACTATTCCATCTGGTGTATTTTTAATTTCAGTTATTGATTGCTTAGTCATTGATTTTTTTTTTTTTTATGTTTTCAGTCTCTTTGTTGAGGGTGTCACTGAGGTCCTCTACTTTTTTCTCAAGTTCAGTGAGTATTTTTATGACCATTACTTCAAATTTTCTTTCAGGCATTTTACTTATCTCCATTTTGTTTAGTTATCTTGCTGTTATTTTTTTTCTCTTCCTTCATTTGGCATATTTCTGTCTCTTCATTTTGTCTCTCTGTTTCTATGTGAAGTCAGCTATGTCTCCTGCTCTTGAGTAGGTGCCTGGGTGGCTCACTTGGTTAAGCGACTGCCTTCAGTTCAGGTCATGATCCTTGAGTCCCAGGATCAAGTCCCACGTCAAGTCTACTTCTCCCTCTGACCCTCCCCGCTCTCATGCTGTCTCTCTCTCTCTCACATAAATAAAATCTTTAAAAAAAAAAAAACAAAAAAAAAAGTACTGGCTTTATGAAGAAGAGGTTCTGTAGTGCCCTGTAGTGCAGTGTCCCTTGTTCACCAGAACCTGGAGCTTCAGGGATGTCTCCTATGCATATTGCTTGCACCCCACTGTTGTGGCTGAGCCACATTTGCCTTCATTCCATCTGTGTACCATGGCTCTCTTTGCCTCTTGTTGGCAGAGTTTGGTTCCTATGTTAGTGAGCCAGTTTGGGGCTGCCTTGTTCTTGACGAGTCAGACCAGTCATTTTCCAGATATGTGGTAGCATGGAACTGCAGGGTGTTTTGCCTGTGTTGACCTTAGAAGCTTTCGTTGGTGGTAGGTGGGGCCCACAGTCAGACCAGATATCTGCCCCTCACTGCTGGACCTCAGTTGAACTGGTGTGTGTGGTTGTCTTCCTCTCTCCTTGTGCAGGAGTCACTTTGAAGTGGTCCTGGCACCTCTCAAGGCTGCTTGCATGGTGCCAGGTTTGCGCACCACTTTGGATGGGCTCTGGCCAACACGTATTGGAGGAGGCAGGTCTGCAGGAGAAAGGAGGGGCGGTTTCTTGGTATTAGCCAGGTTTGTGTAGGTTTGCTGTGGGAGGGGGCTGGAACCAGGCCTGGCTGGTGGGGGCATGTACTGAGGAGAACACAGGGGTGAGGTGTTCTGTTAGCAAGTTAGTTGGAGTTTGTTTGCACTGGGCTATTTCCCCCAGGTGTCTATGTGTCTAGCCTGGTGGGTGGGGTGGGGGCTGGAATGGTGTCTGACGGCTCCTTTGTTCCTGGCAAAGTCTTCCAGGGATCCTTGCTCCTCCCTCACTTGCGCTGAGATTAGTAAACAACTCACCCCCTTGTCTGCTCTACCCGTTTTTCAGACTGCTCCTTCTGTGCTGTATCTCCTTGGGGCTGTTTGTGGTGCTGTCTCTTTAAGAGCAGGGGCTTCGTTTCCTCTGCTCTCTCTGCTCTCCCAGAGCTGAGCCTGCTGAATTTTACAGTTCCAGGTGTTTACTCCACAGACTGTAACAACTTGTGAGATTAGGTCCCACTGGTTTTCAAAAGCCACATGTTATGGAGATTTGTCTTCTGCATGTGGGTTCCCAGTGCTTGGGGCGCTAGGCCTGAGGGTCCGTTTTTTATCCCTCTCATGTGGATAGTCCCGTGGTCCATTTAACTCCTGATGGCTTCTCTGCCCTTCCTACCTTCTTCACAGTGCCTCTTCTCTACATTTAGCTGTGGAGAGTCTGTTCTGCAAGCCTTCTGGTTATTTTCTTGGTTATTTACGCTGATGTGGGTGTTATCTAGTTGTATTCATGGGATGGGATGAAGTTAGGTAGGATCTTCCTACTCTGTCATCTTCCCCGGAAGTTGTATCTATTTTTGTTTTGACTCAGCAGTTTCACCAGTAATGTCATTAACAGATGAATGGTTAAATAAGCTGTAATGTATTTACACACTGGAATACTATTCAGCTGTATATATATATTAAAAAAAAGGATTTCTGAAGATAAATGGGAAGACTCTGTAGGCTTTTAGTGAACCGTAAAGCAAGGCAGAACTGAATTACTTACGTTTCTCTAATAGTGGAAGGAAAGTAATACTGTGTTGCAAAAAGTTTTTAGAAGGACAATAATAAACCATTTGAAGGGATTTTACCTATTGGGAATGTGTGGAGTGGGAAACAGGGTACTAGATAGAAGGAGGGTCGGGTCTAGATTTCTGTGTATATACGTCTTTATATTGTTTTTACTTTTGAATCATATGAATGGATTTCTTACATACTTACCAAAAGTTGACAAAACAAGAAAAAAAGTTGGAAATTCATGTGAAAACTTTTGTAAACTGAAAAATACTATTTAAGTGCTGGTTATTTATTTGAATTTCAGTTGTGATATAGAATATGATACATGAAATATGGTTGGTTATGTGTCCAGGTTAAAATTTTTAATCCCTCAAGTCTTCCTTCCTCCCATCCATTTCCCCTTTCTGAACAATTTAGTCCTAAAACCATTAAGTAGGGCTGAAGACTTATGTTAGGTGTCAGAGGCATGGTGGCCCAGAGCAGAGTGTTAGAGCTCAAGTAAGTTAAGGAGGGCATCTCCACAAGTTGCTGCCTGATACAGCATTGGATGGGGAGGATATCCATCTTGGCTGTCTGAGCCTGAGGAAAATGTCCATGCACGTGAAGGAGTGACAGGGGAAATGAAAAACTGGTTTCATATGAGGGAGTTGATTAAATAAATACATATGAAGGATAATGAGAGGCCTGTTTTTCTGAATGTTAGAAAAGGAAGTTATAAATAAGGAAAAGGAGAAAACTAGAAGAACCCTGTGGTGTTGGATTGGAATTGGATTTATTGTGAACTTAAGCTTGTATATATGTGTGTGTGTGTGTGTATATATACACATATATACATAAATATGATAAACGTAGATATAAACTTGTTTATGTGTGTGTTAAAAACATATGTATACTCTTTAGCTCTGTCTACTGAGAAAGCAGAGGAACAGTGAGTCCCCAACATATGGGCATATGTAGCATCGAGATCTTATCGTCTAGATTCCATTTTCCAGTAAAAGGAACCAGGGCTCCTTAGAGAAATGACTGGTCCTTGGGCTGAAGCAGGGAAGGAAAAGGATAAGTCTGGAACTTGTGATGAAAGCTTAAAAAATGATGAGAACATGTCAAAGGAACATGGAAGCCAGCTTGAAGGGGTTGTCACTGGCTAAGTAGGGAAAACTCTAGCACAAAAACAAATAATGATAGTAGCAAATTACAACCCATTGAATGAAATAGGAAACCATGAGTTTATATGATGTAAATAAATTGAAAGATTGATGAGAAACAGTATATTTATGGCATATAAGTATAAACAGCATATGAATTTCATAGTCCCCCCCCCCCAACCAAAATATTGTTAATGACAGATGAGAAAAGCATTTGTTTACAGTGGAGATGCTTGGTAGGCACCACCTTAATCACTTGATACTGATCATCAGTATCAAGAATATTATCATAAATGGGCATTGAGATCATATGCCACATGAAAAGTGGCTGTATTGTGGTTATGTAGAGAATGTCCTTGTTTGTAGGAAAGACACATTCAGGTATTGATACTTTAGGAGTTCATAGTGTATCAGGTAGTCAGCTTACTCCCATTTAATTCAGAAAAAATATTCTTTGAACTAAACCTGCAACTTGTTTGTGATTATGTGAAAGTGGAAAAAAAAGTTAATAAAAATTGTAATCTATAAAAAGCCAGATTTTTTCCAGTGATGTTTATAACTTATTTTTTATGCATTAGTAGAACGTATTGTTTTTGTGGGTTAAAAATAAAGTATGGCATGATTCCTTTAGGAATAAAAGTAAGATAAGGAAAAAAAAACTGAATCCTTTTGCCCTACAGTTGTGCTCATAGATGGCCTATGTCTACTCGAGGGTTGCTGACTGTGCCCTGTCCCCTCACTAGACCATCTTCCACGGAAGTTGTTGCTGTTTGAATTCAGAAAAGCCATGACTTCAGAATGTGAGAGAGAAAAGACACTGAACAGCTGGGGAGTTGGGGTAGGGGAGAAGGGTCTGTGTGTGTGTGTGTGTGTGTTTGTAGTAAGAACTTTTATGTACACTTTTATGCACATGTTTATGCTTCAGTTTTGGGAAACTGATGTATGTTTGTCCCTTTCCTTCCTATGGCAAATTGCTTCATGATTCAGATATTGGATATACAGAGTTCCCTCAGCCTGGAATATCTTTCTAGCCCTCCCATTCTTCTTTCACCTTAACTCCTTTCCTTTTTTTTTTGTAGTCCCAGCCTCCTTGATCTCCCTAGACTAGGTTAAGTTCTCTCTTAGGCAGTTCACTTAAACATCATTGATCCTTAACCTCTTCATTTGTAATAGGGGGATAATAGAGTTGTTGTGAGGTGTAAAGGAGTGGCTTTATGTAAAATGGAATAGTACCTGAGCAGACAGTAAGTGGAATATGAGTTAGCTGTTGGCTAACATGATTGGACATATTTGAAAAAAATATATATATTTATATATTATACATATACATACATATATTATACATATTTGTCTAGTTATTTGTTAAATATCTCTTTCTCTCGTTAGTTTGTTAGTTCCATGAGGAAAAGGGCTGTTTCATTCAACTTTGTTTCTTAGTTACTGGTACATGTGTAACTCACATACTTTTTTTAACTTATAAAATTGTGGTTTGCAACAGGTGCACTGAGTTTGGGTTTTTTCCCCCAGTTTTACTAAGAAATAATTGACATATATCACTCCATAGTTTTAAGATATACAGCCTGATGGTTTAATTTACATATACTGTGAAGTGATTACCACCATAGGTTCAGCTAACATTTATATTCTCATGTAGATAGAATAAAAAGAAAGGAAAAAAATCTACTTATGATAAAAATTATTAGAATTTGTTCTCTTAACTTCCATATAATATCATATAGCAGTGTTATCTATAGTTATTCTCCTGTACATTATTACATCCCTTGTACTAATTTATCTTATTACTGGAAATTTGTCACCTTTGACCACCCCCTCCAATTCCCTTCCTCCCACCCTCCACTTCTGGTAACCACACGTCTGAACAATATTTGTTTTTCTCTGACATTTCACTTAGCATAATGCCTTCAGGGCCTATCTATGTTGTTGCAAATGGTAGGATTTCCTTGTTTTCTATGGCTGATATAAATATATATATATAAATATATGATATTCAGTATATCTATTTATTATATCTATATCTATATTTATATCTATATCTATATCTATATCTGTATATCTCACAACTTCTTTATCCATTTATCCATTGATGGAAACTTAGGTTCTTTCCATGTCTTGATTATTGTAAATACTGCCATTAACATGGGGGTGCAGATATATTTTTGACTTAGTGTTTTCATTTCCTTTGGATATGTATTCCCAAAAGTGGAATTGCTACATTGTAATGTAGTTCCAAGTTTTAATTTTTGGAGGATCCTCCATGCTATTTTTCATAGTGGCTGTACCCATTTATAGTAGTGCACAAAGCTTCCTTTTTTTTTTTTTGCCACATCCATGGCAGTATTTGTTGTCTCTTGATTTATTGATCATGACCATTCTAATAGGCATGAAGTGGTAACTCATTGTGGTTTTAGTTTACATTTCCCTAATCACTGGTGATGTTGGGTATCTTTCATGTCAAGCTAGCTGGGGTTTGCCTTTAAGTATATTATAGACCTACTAGTTCTTGTAATCTTGGTGAAGTTACTTAACCTCTCTGGGCTTCAGGTTTCTTATCAGTTAAACTGGGTTATAATATCTACCGTTCTGAATATTACAGAAAATATGCTTGAAGGCCTATAATTTTTTTTTTAAGATTTTATTTATTTGAGGGTGCCTGGGTGGCTCAGTTGGTTAAGCGACTGCCTTCGGCTCAGATCATGATCCCAGAGTCCTGGGATCGAGTCCCACATCAGGCTCCCGGCTCAGCGGGGAGCCTGCTTCTCCCTCTGACCTTCTCCCCTCTCATGCTGTTTCTCTCTCTCTCTCACTCTCAAATAAATAAATAAAATCTTTAAAAAAAAAGATTTTATTTATTTGAGAGAGAGAGGGAGAGGAAGAGAGAGAGAGAGATCACAAGCAGGGAGGAAGGGTAGAGGGAGAAGCAGACTCCCCTGAGCAGGGAGCCCGATGCGGGGCTCGATCCCAGGACCCTGAGATCATGACCTGAGCTGAAGGCAGACGCTTAACCGGCTGAGCCACCCAGGCGCCCAAAGGCCTATAATTTTGATGGTGATCATTAAGTAGAAATTTATTAAGATGTGGCCAACAATATCAGTACTAAAAATAATCAATATTTTTAGTAAGTCTCTAAATGAAATAATATAAATGGAAAAACCTAGTGAAGTTCCTGACTCCAAATTAGGCATTCAGTTATTTCAGTAGTCATTCAGTTTTTCTTACTTCAACTTTTTTTTGTAGTATTGACAACTAAAAACCAGTAAGCATATGCTAGTTCTAGATGCTGTATAGGGCACTTTATATATTTATTTATATGTAAGTACATAATGAGATACACACACACACCCCTTAAGTGTCACAAATACTCTACCCACTAGGTAGGGTTTTTCTCTCCATTAAATAGATAAGCGTAGAGAGGTCAAGTAACTTGCCAAGGAGCCAGGATTTAAATTCATGTCTATTTAGTTTTAAAGCCTTTGTTCTTTTTAGTTTATCGTGCAATCTCTTTACATTTTTGGAATTATCATGTGTTCTCTTTTACAATCCCTTTGGTGATGGTGGCAACTTGTAAAATAATTTGCCTTCAAAAATTGTGATTTCAGTCAGATTACTTCTTCTGAAAACCTACCTGAGGTCTTTTACAGGGGAGAGGTCTTTTACATGGAAGAGTTACATACTGGTAATTGTGATAAAGCACCAGAATACTTTTAGGGTATCAAAGTCCTTGGTGGATTGCAACTTCGGTAGTTGTGAGCAGTGAAAGCTCTAGAACCTGTGGGGAAATTAGGAGGAAAGCAAGAGCATAGAGAAAAAGAAATAGAAATACGTGATTCTTCCGTACTACACCACTGTACAGCCTTCTGGTCCTAAACTCAGCTGTTATTAAAAATCTAACTGTTCAATACATGAATACATTCTCATTTCAAAATAATAAACATGTGTTCATATATGTAGAGACACACACATTTAGTAAAATATAAAAGCTTCATTTGCATTTCTCCCATCCTTGTATCTCTCCATAGTTTTTTTCATAAAACTATCTTAATGTTACTTAATGAAAAAAGTTTTTTTCATAAAAATATGTTACTTAATGTTAACCTGTAATGTGTGTATTGTTATATTTAAGTGAGTTAATATTTTAAAGTTTCTCCATTTTAATTTCTTATATGGGAGAATATTGATAGATATAACTCACACAAACAAAAGGCCTAAAAGGGGGTTTGAGATAATTTGAAAACTGCTGTAATATATTATGTCACTAGTAATGAACATTGTTGTAGACCATAATAATATAGAAAAATTCTATGATTTGATAATCTTGGTGAGAAAAGCACAATACAAACTCCACAAGAATGGAAAACAGTACTGGAGAAAATGCAGTAAAATGCAAATCATTTTACCAAGGTTATATTATTTTAAATGATCTCATACTTGGTTTTTTCAAAGGTTTTTATACTATAATTAAACTTGTATATGATGAAAAGTCTTTTATAATATGAATGGGCATAATATCTCTATTTCAGAAACTCTGTAGTGATGCTCAAGTAAAAGTCTTTGGGAAATGCTGCCAACTGAAACCTGGAGGAGACAGTTCTTCCTCACTGGATAGTTCTATGACTTCATCTTCTGATGTAAAAGACCAGTGTTCTAAGTACCAAGTAAGGTCATTGATGTCATTTATTTATTCATTCATTCATTCACTCACGACTACTTTTGAGTACCTACAATGTGTTATGCACTATCCTAGGGGGACTGGGGATATAACAGGAACTAGTCCTTAACTTACTGGGGAGGCAGGTAATTAAATAAGTAAGTTTATGCAGTTTGATAAATCTTAGGAGAAGTTCAGAGAACTGTGGGCATAAGGTAGCAAGGGGTAGTTTTTCCCTTTTATTTCCCAAATCAGATTTTTTGGGCTACCAGAATAATTTATTTTAGATACTTTTAAATTATTGAAATACAAATATAAATATAAACTAATAATACAGTTTGGCTGTAGTATGAAATTAAAGTATGATTGGAAGTATACACATGCAGAAATGGACATTTATATATTTCAGAAGTAATCTGACTCTTTTAAAATACAAAGTTAAACAAATTAGTACCTAATGGGAACTTCTTTATAAACTTGTTATATTTTACATTAAGATTAAGTGTTTGGCTTCATACCAAGTGAATGTCATCTATGTGAATTTGTGTCATCCAAGTTTGCATGAATGAATCACAAGTGTTTTATATTTAGAAATATCAACATGGAGTTCTGGGTCTTTAAATTATTTGTAATTAGGTAATTGTGTTTGGATGGGAAGTGACTCTATGTGACAGTGTATATGAAAGAGCTCTGAAGTGTTTAAAATCCAGATACTAGGAGGTACTATATAGTTGCCCCAGGGGTCTTCCCCTGTTTCTCCTCCAGCTTAAGCATGATACCTTAGTAAGTTCCTAATAGTGTTATGCTATGTGACATCATCATACTTATACCAGGTTGGGTGTTTGCTGATTTGATGAATTGTGTAAACTTGCATTTCTGCCTAATATAATGCAGTTAAAAATGAATATTAGCACATGGATCCAGATTGTAGAAACCCTGAAGCATTGAGTGATTGCACCCTCATGTTGCATCAAGATCCCTAGAGATTTTCTTTTTTAAAGTTCATATTCCCAGGCTATGTGCCCAGATATTCTGATACAGGCTCAGTATGGTCCTGGAAATCTGCTTTTTTAGCAAGAGACATTGAATTATTGTAGCGTATAGTTCACTACACTTGATAAATGTGATTTTGGGTAACTAGAACATTATCTTTGGTCTACACAGATTATTACAGATTAATAGCTTCTAGCCATAGGTACTTAAAAAATTGACCTTTTAAATAAGGGCCTTATTTAAAAAAAGCATGAAAGATAATAGTACTTCTTAAATTATAACGTTTATTATAGATTATGTTTTATAAAAATATATAACATGCCAGTGACATTCATGATAACTGTTTGATATGTATTAGAGCAGGCAAGGATAACCTTTACTGGCAAACTATATGGTCTAATAAAATTTAAACATGAACTTATTTTTACTATATTTTGCGTTTTGAGGACTCTTTTCCAGTTTTAGTAGTAAAATCTGTAAATGCTTTGATATTTGAATTCATAATAGTTTTGAAGATTGGCATTGAGCTTAAAAAAAAAAAACCTTCACACGATCATTAAAATTTAAGAATTATTCGCTCTGTTCCTAAATGTTGTTTTTAGTACCCAAACCTTTGTGTTTTGAAATAAAAATTTTTATCTTAATCAGATCCCTAGATGAGTTATTTTTGTAAGTAGGTATATCAGAAGTGATTTTTTTCTTAAGCATTGGCTTTGTGTCTTTATTAAAACAAGATTAAGACTATAATACCTAAGAGAGAAAAAATAATATGTAAATGAATATATATAAAAAAACTGATACAAAATAGTTGCATATAATGAGATTGCTATTTGAAGATGCCTTTTTAAGAAAGCTAACAATGTAAATATATAGATTTTTTTAAAACCCAGATGGGCATTAAATAAGCAGAAGAGTAGAAGAATCACATAAAAATAAAAATAGTGTACAGATATATTTCCTGGGCTCCACATGTAAAATGGGGGTCTTCAACACTTTGTTATCATCAGAAGAGTCTTTTAAATATTTTTTAAAACTCCTAATTTTTTTATTTTTTATGATGGAATGGCTTAGTGAAATTTGTGAATAATACTCAGTTATTATCTTAGATAGTTATTTAGGTCCTCTTCCTTATCACTTGTTTTATTATATAACTGTGTAAGTTAGGAATTGCATTATTCCTAGGGATTATTTTGTTCACGTGACAAGTCTGAAAGGCCGTCTAGGTATGATACGTGGGTTTCAAGATGGCTTTACAAACCAAGGCATCTTTATCTTTCTACTTAGCTAGAGTTAATGTGTAATTATTGCCTTGTGGTCCTAATATGGCATCTCCATCTCCAGTGACTTCCATTTATATCTCATTGACCAGGCCTTTGTTGAATGCATATAAATGCGTAAGTTCTGAAAGTGCTACTCCAACCATTAGTTTAACCTTTTGGATGTAGAAACCAACTCACAATTTGTCTACAAGGGAGGCTGTGAAATGCATTTGGTGGGGGGGCAACATTGCTGCCCTGAAACAAATTAAACTTCAAAAGTAAAGAATAAGATATTTTGTGGGTAATTAGTGATATTTACCACAGTATCTAATTAGTAATCAAATGGATGAGTTCAATTTTACTTTTTTTCTGACTTCTATGATGACAGAGACATTTAAAGAATAATGGAAAGGAATAACTTTTAATTGGAGTTCTTTTGAGAGCAAGACACTGTAATGTTTTAAATAAGTCCTTTTAAAAAGTACAAAATAGATATAAATTACCATGTTTATAGATACCTCTTTTGCACAGGAGTGGTAAAAACTGTTCTGCATGTTTAGTGAATTCTATTTCTTATTTTCTGCCCTGGAGAAACATTGCATATGCAAAAGATGTGGTTAACAATGTTCATTTAAGCATTAAGTATTATAAAAACCTGGAAGTAACTTAATGTCCAGCAGTAAGGTGAACTGTGGTATTTAGAATACTATGCAGCTCTTCAAGAGGAGTCTTTGTATAACAATATGGTTAGATCTGTAACACATTGTGAAATGAAGAAAATCAAGCTATAGAACAGTGTATACAATGTAGAGTCACTTTTTAAAAAAGTATATGTAGAATAACTGTAGTAAAGGAATTTTCAGTAAAATTCAATATTTGAAATAGGTTTTAAATTTTGCAGTTTTATTAATGTTATGGTTATTTTTTAGGGTTCTCGGTGCTCTTCTGATGCCAATATGCTTGGAGAGATGATGTTTGGCTCAGTAGCAATGAGCTATAAAGGGTCTACCTTAAAAATTCATCAGATCCGGTGAGGGTTTTTCTGATTTTTCATAATCCATTTTAGAACATGTAATTTTTGAAGATGGGAGAATTTCCTGTAGTTTTCACACAGATTGAGCATGTCACATTTATGGTGTTTTATGGGTTTCATGCTACTTCATGACTGTTGTAACTATGCAATGAAATCTTTGTGATTTATACTTATTTTGGTGGGGGGGATGGGAACAGGGAGAGGGAGAGAGAGAATCTTTTTTTTTTTTTTTAAGATTTTATTTATTTATTTGACAGAGACAGACACAGCGAGAGAGGGAACACAAGCAGGGGGAGTGGGAGGAGGGAGAAGCAGGCTTCCCGCTGAGCAGGGAGCCCGATGCGGGGCTCGATCCCAGGACCCTGGGACCATGACCTGAGCTGAAGGCAGATGCTTAACGACTGAGCCACCCAGGCGCCCCTGGGAGAGAGAGAATCTTAAGCAGGCTCCATGCACAGCATGCAGCCTGACACCGGGCTTGATCTCGCAACCCTGAGACCATGACCTGAGCCAAAATCAAGAGTCCAACACTTAACCAACTAAGACACCCAGGCGCCCATATACATTTTTGTTTGTAATAAATTGAGAAGTTCTTTATGTTTTAGTTTTGATCTCTCTCTCTCTGTCCCTTTCTTTTTCTTCATAGTTCCCCTCCACAACTTATGCTCAGCAAAGTTTTTACTGCACGGACCGGCAGCAGTATCTGTGGAAGTCTCAATACGTAAGTGATTTTGAATGCTGGGAGAAATGGATTATTTAGGATGTGCTAAGTGTGAAAACTAACAGATTGTTCTCAGGGTTGCAGCTTAAATTGAGATTTTCTTCCATCTCTTAAGTTTGAAAGTTTATGGAGGTCAGGCTTTTTTCTTCTAGCTTTAATGAGATATAATTGACATCCAACATTGTGTAAATTTAATGTGTACAACACATTTATTTGGTACATTTATATATTACAAAATGATTACCACCATAGCATTAGCTAACACCTCCATCCTGTCAAAATTACCATTTCTTTTTTGTGGTGAGAACAGTTAAGATTTACTCTCTTAGCAGCTTTCAAGTATATAAAATAACAGTATTATTAGCTATAGTCAGCATGCTATACGTTAGATCTCAGGACTTAAAAGCCCTATAACTGATGTTTGTACCCTTTGACTGTTATCTCCCCATTTCTCCCACTCTCAACTCCTGGTAACCACCACCCTGGTTTCTGTTTCTCTGTGTTCAGTTTTTTATATTGCACATGTAAGTGATACTATACAGTGTTTGTCTCTCTCTGACTTATTTCACTTAGCATAACACCCTTAAGGTTCATTCAGATTGTCGTGAATGGCAGGATTCCCTTTTCTCATGGTCAAAATATTCTTCTGTGTGTGTGTGTGTGTGTGTGTGTGTGTGTGTCTTTGTGTGTGTGTGACATTTTATCCATTCATCTGTTTATAGACACTCAGTCTGTCTCCATTTATGGATCATTGTCACTAATGCCACAGTGAACACCTGAGTGCAGATATCTCTGAGATCCTCATTTTAGTTCCTTCGGATATATATCCAAAAGTGGGATTCCTGGATCATACAGTAGTTCTCTTTTTAATTTTTTGAAGAACTTCATACTGTTTTGTGATCAGAGTGGCTGCCTCAATTTATATTCCCACCAGCAGTGCAGAAGCATTCCCTTTTCTCAATACCCTGTCCACCACTTGATAATCTCTTGTCTTTTTTGATGTTAGCTATTATAAAAGGTGAGAGGTGATACCTTGTTATGGTTTGATTTGCATTTCTCTGATGATTAGTGATGTTGAGCACCTCTTCATGTACCTCTTAGCCATTTGCATGTCTTCTTTGGAAAATTGTCTATTCAATTCTTCTGAATATTCAGAGGAAGTATTAAGTTTTTAGTCAGGTTCTTTGTTTTTTGCTACTGATTTGTATGAATTATTTATATATTTTAGATATTAACCCTTTATCAGATAAAGGATTTGCAAATATTTTTTACCATTCCATAGTTTGCCTTTTTATTTTGTCAGTTGTTTATTTGTTGTGTAGAGGCTTTTTAGTGTGATGTATTCCCATTTACTTATTTTCGCTTTTGTTGCTTGTGCTGTTTGTGTCATATCTAGGAAACTGCTGCTATGACCATTGTCAAGGAGCTTTTTAAACCCTGTGGTTTCTTCTAGGAGATTTGCAGTTTTGGGATCTTTTGTTTATATCTTTAATCAATTTTGAGTTTGTTTTTGTGAGTGGTGTAAGATAGGGTTCTAATTTCATTCATCTGCATGTGGTTATCCAGTTTTCCCATCATTATTTATTGAAGGCACTATCCTTTCCCGGTTAAATGTCCCTTATCAAATATTAGTTGACTGTATATACAGGGTTTTTTTCTAGGCTCTTGAATTCTGTTCCATTGATTTGTGTGTCTGTTTTTATGCCAGTACTATACTGTTTGATTATGTTAACGTTGTAATATAGTTTTTCTTAGGATTGCTTTGGCTATTAACGGTCTTTTGTAGCTCCCAGCAAATTTTAGGATTGTTTTCTTATTTCTTGGAGAAATGCCATTGGAATTTTGATAAGACTTGCATTGAATCTAAAGATGACTTTGGGTAATGTGGACATTTTTAACGGTATTTGTTCTTCCAACCTACTTTTTGAGGGTTTTTTTCCATGGAAAGATGTCTTTTGTCATATGCTTTTTCTCTCTTTCTTTCTCTCTTTTTCTTTCTTTCTTTTAAAGATTTTTATTTATTTGAGAGAGAGAGACAGAGATAGTGACAGAGAGCACGAGTGGGGAGGAGAGGGAGAATCAGGCTCCCCGCAGAGCAGGGAACCCAATGCAGGGCTCCTTCCCAGGACCCCAGGGTCATGACCTGAGCTGAAGGCAGACACTTAACCGACTGAGCCACCCAGGCACCCCGGTCATATGCATTTTCTGCATCTGTTGACATAATCATGTGATTTTTATCTTTCATTCTTTTAATGTGGTAATTCTCATTTATTGCTTTGTGTCTATTGAAGCATCCTTGCAGTCCACTGATAAATCCCACTTGATCATATTGAATGATCTTCTAATGTTCTGTTGAATTTGGTTTGTTAATATTTTATGGAGAATTTTTGCATTTATAATATTCAGGAGAAGTGATCTGTAATTTTCTTATAATGTCCTTGTCTGGCCTTGGTGTCAGGGTAATGCTGACATTACAGGTGTCAGGCCTTGTAAGATGAGTTTGAGTTTGTTCCTTCTTTGATTTTTGGAACAAATTGAGTAGAATTGGCATTAATTCTTCTTTACATGTTTGGTAGAATTTACCAAGGAAACCATCTGGTCCTCTTGGCTTTTCTGTGTTGGGAGGTTTTTGATTAATGATTGATTTTCCTTACTCATTATTGGTCTGTTCAGATTTTTTATTTCTTCATGATTCATTCTTGGTAGGTTGTATGTTTCTAGGAATTTATTCATTTTTTACAGATTATCTGTTTTGTTGGTGTGTAACTGTTTATAGTGGTCTCATGATCCTTTTTATTTGTATGGTATCAGATGTAATGTCTCTTTTGTTTTTGATTTCATTTATTCGAGTCTTCTCTTTTTTTTTCTGAGTTAGCTAAAGATTTGTTGATTTTGTCTCTTCAGAAAACCAGCTCTTAGTTTCATCGATCTTCAGTTTTATTTTTCTTTTTTCTATTTCATTTATTCTCCCATTGATCTTTATTTCCTTCCTTCCTAACTGTGGGCTTTGTTTTTTTCCTCGTTTTTTGAGGTGTAATTCAATGTCATTCATTTGAGATCTTTTTGGCTTCTTACTGTAGACATTTATTGCTATCACTTCCCTCTTTGAACTGCTTTTGTAACATCTCACAGGTTTTGATATGCTGTGCTTCCATTTTTATTTGTTTCAAGGTATTTCTTGATTTTCCTTTTGATTTCTTCTTTGACTCATTGGTTGTTCAGGATCATGTTGTTTAATCTCCACATATTTGTGAACTGTCCAGCTCTCCTTTTGTTACTGATTTTTAGTATTATACCATTCTGGTCAGAAAAGATACTTGGTGTGATTTCAATCTTCTCAAATTTACTAAAACTTGTTTTGTGACCTATCATGTGATATGTATTAGAAAATGTTCCATGTCCACTTGAGAAGGATGGTATTCTGCTACTCTTGGATATATCTATATATGTATTTATCTGTTAGTTCCATTTGGTGTAAGGTATGGTTCAAGTCCAACATTTCTTTGTTGACTTTCTGTCTGGATGATCTGTTCATTGTTGAAAGTAGAATGTTAAAGTCCTTTACTAATTATTGCACTGTTGTCTCTTTAGATATGTCAGTGTTTGCTTAATATGTTTAGGTGCTCTGATGTTGAGTGCATTTGTATTTATGATTGTTACATGCTATGTCTTCTTGACGAATTGCTCCTCGAATTATATGACCATTTTTCTCTCTTGTTACTGTTTTTGGCTTGAAGTCTATTTTTTCTGATATAAGTATAGCTTTCTCTGCTCTTCTTTAATTTCCATTTACATGGATTATCTTTTTCTGTTCCTTCACATTGAGCCTATACATATCCTTAAAGCTGAACTGAGTCTCTTGTAGGCAGCATATTGTTGGGTGTTTTTTTTTTTTAATTCAACTGCTCTCTGTATGGAGTCCAGATTACTTCTCATTTGAGTTTAGTTGAAGAATAGGAAATGTGCTTTCTCTTTCTCTAATTTGCTTCTAGAAGCTATATATGGAAGTAAAATGTTGACAACATTCCCATGTTAGGATGAGATACTGATTTTCCATTTTGTATGCCATGCTGAGTTAGCATCTGTATATTGTGCTCTTCAGTTTTCAGATCCCTTGCAGAATTTACTCTGCAATCAGGAGTGGCCTAGGTCACCCATGGTGGGGCACAAGACTACCACAAGGTGTTAATGCCAAGATTAGAAATGTGAAGCTGAAACAAGGCCAGGCCTGATATTAGAATCATGGGCTACATGCCAGAACTTAGTTAATGAAGGACTAGGGTTAGGGTGAGGTGTTAGTGGATTCCAGTGACAGACTTCAGGGCCCAGATCAGAACTCTGGCTAGCCAGAATCTGTGGGGTTACCCAAAGTCAAAAGCAGCAGAAGAGGTTGCAAGGAGGCTACTCAAAACTAGAAAAATTCTCAAGGGTTCCATTAATTGTAAATGCTCCAGAAAGACCTATCAGGGGTTTTATTAGCTAAGGTTCTAATACTTATAGCTCTTTATTAACTTTTCTTTTAGGAAGGAAGGAAAGGGGAGAGATATTTTTTCATAGTATTATGGATGCTTAAAAAATACTGATGTTAAAAGTGCTAATTTTCAAGAGTTTAATACTAAAATAGAAATTAGAGATCCTACATTGGAATCTCTGATTCTAGCTCTGATCCTCTCAGTATCTTCATCTTTTCTAATTTTTTACTGATGGTTTTTAGAATCCCTAGGAAGATACTTTGTACTAAAAGCATAACGTAATTTTATTTTTGTTATTTTGAATAATTTACTAACAGGAGTGATATAATTCATTTAAAATGTGTGAACTAATGATACGTTGATTTTTGTTCTTGTCTTTTTTTTTTTTTTTCCTTCTTTTCCTGCCAGTAGTTTAGAAAATAATTTCAGGTCCAAAACATGAGGGAAAGCCTTTACAATTTAAATTAGGGTCAGTAACCTTTTTCTGTAAAGTTCTAAATAGTAAATAATTTTGGCTTTGTGGGCGAGGCAGTATGTCTGGTTTCTCAGCTCTACCATTGTAGCATTAAAGCAGCCATATACAGTATATACATGGCTGTATACATAGCATGGCTGTTTTCCAATAAAACTTTATTTATAAAAACAGGCAGCAGGCTGGATTTAGGCCTCAGGGGTTGCCAACCCCTGAGTCAGTGCTATAAACTAAGAAGAATACTTAAAACTTAAAAAAAAAAAACAGTTTTATACTTAAAATTTCATTGAGATATGCAAAGAATTGCCATAAAGAGCATAAAATGAATTTGCAATTTATTGTTTCTTTTCCCACTTTAGGCTGCAAGACAGTCTTGAATTCATCAATCAGGACAACAGTACGTTAAAGGCTGATTGTAATAACACAGTTATGAATGGACTACTTGGAAATATAGGTAAATGGTTCCTTTGGTTTTACAAGTTTTATGTAGGTTAACAGTATAACAAGAATTTGCAGTTCTTTCTTAATAATGTAGACCTTTTAATAAGACCACAGAGTTTGACATCTAAAAGTGGAAAAGGAATTTAAATTGGAAATATGTAAAACATTTGTATTATTTGAAAAACATACTTTTTGTATATTTGAACATAATATTTATTTTATATCTGAAAAAGAACTGCTGAAGATATATCTGGTTTGTTTCTTGTTTTTAACTTTGATGCATCTTTGAAAGGCACTGTCATTGGTATAAAAAGTCCTTACCAGCCTTTTTTAATATTTCAGCTGAAGAAGACTGGTATTACACTTTCTCCCTTCTCTCTTCCCTAACCATAAAAGTAATTTTAAAATGGTGCTCATTTTTGTGACCCGAATTCAGATAGATAAGCAGATGTCCAAATTTGATATTCCTTTAAAGATTTATTAAAATAACAGCTTAGTTAATTGTTGTTATTATTTAAGTTCAACATTTTGAAGTGACAAACTGTTCCTAAAATTTCTAGTCATTTGTTTTACCCTACAAAGCTAAACTAAATTGATGCTGGTCATATTCCTGGTATGCAAATAACTGTAACATGCCAGAACGTGACAGCAACTAGACTAGGATAAATACTTCTCTTTTTCTTTATTTAGTGAGAATTTTATTTCAAACTGATTTTAATAAATATTAGTTATATATACAAGCAGGAAACCATTTTTCTTCCAACTTGAACCATACTGCATTCTATTATTTTTTATAATTTATGTTCATTCAAACGAACAACCATTTATTCAGCAAGTGGTATGGGCTAGTTACAGTGTCAGGCATGTACTTTAGAAAGTTTGCATATTTTGGGGAGCCTGGGTGGCTCAGTTGGTTAAGCGTCCAACTCTTGATTTCGGCTCAGGTCAGGATCTCACGATTGTGAGATCAAGCCCCACGTCGGGCTCTGTGCTCATTGGTGAGTCTGCTTGAGATTCTCTCTGCCCCTCTCCCTGCTTGCATGCTCTTCCTCTCTCTCTCAAAATAAGTAAGTCTTTTTAAAAAAGAAAGTTTGTACATTTTTAAGAAAAATAGTACTGCTTTTTCATAACTCAAATGATTAGTTATTTCATTGGTTTTAATAAAGTAAAACTGTGACAAGGAGATAACTGAATCTTTTTTCTTTGTAATTTGATACTTTTCAAAGCTCAAGAGGCCAGTGTAAATGCATCTGTCAGGTGTTGCCAGGATAACAGTGGGTAACAAATCACCCCCAAACCCAGAGATCTTTTTATAAGAAGCACTTATTCTATTCTCCTGCCCACAAGTCTGCAGGATGACTGCAGGTGGGTGGCTCCAGTCTCTGCTTGTCCGGGAAGCTCATGACAAAGCCCAGGGCTGGACGCAGGTGTGTTCCTTGAGGTTGATGCCGAGGCCCTGGGGGAAGGGGCAGAGCCACCAGGGGCTCAATCAGGGGATCCCAAGCACACTGGCCCCCCTCATGCCGACACTCAGTGGGCGCCAGCAGTCACATTAAAAGCTATTTATTTTAATAATACAAATCCGTTATCACTTAAAATAGTAAATTAATAGTAATTTAAATAGTAAATTACCTTATGGATACTAGATACACTCATCTCTGTTTTAATACAGGATAGGAAATTAATCCATTAAAAAAGTGTAGACTTTAAAAAAAAAGCGTAGACTTTAAATAATGAGTGGCTTTTACTTGCACGTTTGTAATTGTGAATCAAGGATATTTGAGTACCATTTCTTATTTTCTTTACATTTCCAGTTAATCAGCAAATATTTCTCAAGCATCTCTTCTATGCTAAGCACTCTGCTAGGCCCTGAGGGTGCAGTGGTGAAGCAGACAACTTCCTGCCTCAACAGTGGGAATCACACAAGTAATACAATAGTTAGTGGGAATCACACAAGTAATACAACAGTTATAGTAGAGTGCAGTTATTTCTTGGACATGCTAAAGAGCGTGGTGTGATAGAAATGAGGAAGAGTCCCTAATCCAGTCCTGGAGAGTCTCAGACTTTCTTGAAGAAGTGAGGCCTAACCTTGAAGGATTAGCCCTGTGTTTGGGGACAGAAACATTCTAGGAAAAAGCAGTAGTGTGTGCACAGACCTAGGAGCAAGAGATGATAGCACGAGGAAAGAAGGCGAATAAATCAGTGTTGATGGAGCAAAGAATAGGAGTAAAAAGAGTTAAAAGAAATAAAAAAGTGAGTAAGAAGTTGATGACAAAGGGTGCTTTAGGCTTTAAGCAGTTGGGTAGTAGTGAGGGTGTGTTAGTTTGGGTCCTTTTAACAGGTGCAAGACACGATTAAACATGCAAGGATAATATTAGGAGAAATGACAATGTAAGAGAAAATGAGGAGGGAGCTGGGAAAGGTCAAGAGAGCCCTCAGATTGTGATGCAAGTCTGACCCCAAATGAAAGAGAGAAGATTGAATGGAAGTGTCCTATCCTACCATGCAACCCATGGAAGGTTTGGTAAGGTCATTGACAAGTATTTAAATCAAAGTTCGTTGTTACATGTGTTGCCAAAATGTGTCTGCCTTACTATTTCTGCTGTGATCAGTCCCTGGCTAGGAGCAGCCTATGGGATATGTGGCCTTGCACAAACATGACAACAGATGTCAGAACACATCAGCTTGGGGTACTTAGTCACTTATACTCCTTCTAGCTAGAGATCTTTGTGGTGCATTCTGAAGGTGACCACAAAGGAGTCAGAAGAGAGAAATATGATCAGATTAGCTTTATCTCTACGAAAGAGTATTCTGATTACAGTGGAAAAGGATTCAGGTGAACCAATGGGATTGAGGAAAACATCTGTATTAGAAGAGTCCTTCTGATAATCCAAGTGACAGGCACTGGAGACCTAGAATAAGACTGTCCGTGAGGACAGAGAGCTGTTGAGAGGCTCATTATGGGAAATAGAATGGACAGGACGTGGAGATTAGACGGACGAAGGGAGGAGAAGGGAGGAATCGTGTGGCACTTTGCCGTCTGCTTGTGTAATTGCTTGGATGTTGGTGCCATTCATTAGAAGGAACAGAACAAATTAGGAATTGGTGACTTTAGGTTTATGTATGTTGGAATGGAAGTATTGGTTGGTTATCCAAGTAAAGAGATCCATTATAGTTCATTAGTACATGTAGTGGTAGGTGCTGTAACATAAAAATTAGTGAGCATGTAATAATTTTAAAGTAGAGTTTTTTTTTTTTTTCCAGCCATGTGAAGTTCAAAAGGGTGTTGCTCATTGATAAACAGTTTTCCTCCAAGCAGTGTTTCAGAGGTCCAGTCTCCTTCCTTCTTGGAGTTCTGCCTTCTTCAACATGTGGTTTCCAAGGTTGTGCTCAGCTGCACGAAGCCAGTGGAAAGGAATTGAGTATTGAAAAGGCACATCCATTTCATAACCAACCTCAGTCTGAACATGACATATATCGGTTTTGTTCACATTCTGTTAGTGGCAGCTAATCACATGGCTTCACCTATAATATAAGGAGATTTGAGAAATAAGATCCCTAGCTGGGTAACTTCTCAGAAACTACTTGATAAAATAGAAGGGAGAACACAGTTCTTTTTTAGACAGTTAGCTGTATCTACCATGGATTTGTGAAGCATTAGCTTATAAATGATAAATGAAAATGTAAGAATGACTGAGGTGACCTAGGAAATGTTAAATAATGAGAGGGAAAGGTTGTTGAGGATAAAATCCTGGGGAATGCTGGCTTAAAGAAGGAAGGAGTAGGTGAAGAGAAGCACATAAGAGGATTAAGAAAAAAACCTAGGGTGTAATCATTGGGAACTGTGGGGAAAAGTTCAAAGTGTAATTTAGTCAGCATCAAATATATAATAAGGTAATATAAGAGTATGGACTGCATTAATCAGTAGGAAGGCTTTTGGTGGCCTATGTGCACAGTTTCAGTGGAGAGAATAGAAGCCAGAGTTGAGGAGGGACTCAGAGGTCATTCTTTCTTCCAAGATTTAAGCAGTGGTTCTTTTTGGTCTCAGGACCCTTTTACGCACTTAGAAATTATTGAGGAACACAGAGAGTTTATGTTTATGTGGGTTACCTTTATTGAAATATGATATATTAAAAATTAAAACATTTTAAAATTTAAGTCATTAAAAAAACAAACTTTTTCCTTGTTAATATAAATAACATGTTATGAAATGACTATTTTCCATGAAAAAAACTTAATGAGGAGAGTGGCATTGTTTTACATTTTTGCAAAACTCCTTCATTTTTGGTTTAATAGAATACAACTTAATCCTCATCTGCGTCTGCATTCATTCTCTTGTACTATGTTGTTTTGGTTGAAGTGTATTAAGAAAATACAGTGTTTAGGGGGCGCCTGGGTGGCTCAGTCGTTAAGTGTCTGCCTTCCGCTCAGGTCATGATCCCGGGGTCCTGGGATCAAGACCCACATCGGGCTCTCTGCTCTGCGGGAAGCCTGCCTCTCCCTCTCCTACTCCCCCTGCTTGTGTTCCCTCTCTCGCTGTGTCTCTCTCTGTCAAATAAATAAATAAAATCTTTAAAAAAGAAAAAAAGAAAATACAGTTTTATACAGACCCCTGAAAGGGTTGGAAGGACCCCAAGGAGTCTTTAGACCACATTTTAAAACTATTGAATTATATAAGGTTAAAAATATAGAGAGAATAGTTTTGACTGTGCTTTTTTAAATAATTTTTTTGTTTTATTTTTTTGAGAAGAGGGGACAGGGAGAGAGACAATCTTAAGACGCTCCAAGCTCAGCCTGGAGCCTGATGAGGGACTTGATCTCACAATCCTGAGATCATGACCTGAGCCGAAATCAGGAGTTGGAGGCTTAACTGAGCCATCCAGGCACCACTAGTTTTGACTGTGTTTAAATGTTGATGGAATAGGAGGTTAAAAGGAGGGTAAGGGTAGAGAAAGAAGTGGTAAAGTGAGATTTTTGAAGGTCCTAGCTGACACAGAATTAGCTTTGGAAGGGAGGGAGGAGTGGGTTCCTAACTCTAGCAGGAAGGAGGCAGGTGGGCCAGAATTTGATTAAGTTTGGAGACAAGGTGGTAGGAAACAGGAGAGTTCCTGTCTGGTAAATTTTGTGTACACACATGCATATGTGGGAGACAGTCATATCCTGAAAGTAAGGAAGGAGGTAGGTAGGGAAGGAGTTTAAAGAGAGTAGATAAGTTTTGAAGTTGCTAGAGAGAATTGAAGAAAGAGCTGAACAGTTGAAACACAGAAAGATTGCTGCAAATGCACTATAATTTTAGAAATTGGGGCGCCTGGGTGGCTCAGTTTGTTAGGCGACTGCCTTCGGCTCAGGTCATGATCCTGGAGTCCCGGGATCGAGTCCCACGTCGGGCTCCCTGCTCGGCAGTGAGTCTGCTTCTCCCTCTGACCCTCCTCCCTCTCATGCTCTCTATCTCTCATTCTTTCTCTCTCAAATAAATAAATAAAATCTTTAAAAAAAAAGAAATTCTTGTTATAGAAAAATATCCATTAGCAATTTGAAAAATACATTTGTCACTTGATAAAACAGAAAGCCTCTATTCTATCCTGGGTAACCTCCTAGGTGGTTTTTCAGGTCATCTTGATTAAGCATAGCAGGCAACCCAGCTGCTTGCTTCTAGGCTATAATGTTCCCCATTTGGGTCTTCAGACTCTGTGTTTGGTCCAGTGTGTGGCAGCCATATTTTCTGGACAGCTGGGAGTCTGGCCCTGATGGGTTATGTTGGTGTTCCTGCTTCCATTGTGGCTGACCATTGGTTTAGGAACTTTGCTTTCTTCCAAAGTTAGTTACTTTGTAACTTCACCAGGTTAGAAAAAACAAGTTTCATACCTATTTGTCAGTAGATCCCTTTTCTGCTCTTTGTTATATGCTGTGTTCTCTTTTCTCAGCCAAGCACTTAGGTTTTTTTCTCTTTACTGCAGCGGCAGGAGAATGCTTTAATCTTAAAACTGACTTTTTGGGGTAGCTGGGTGGTTCAGTCGGTTAAGTGTCTGCCTTCAACTCAGGTCATGGTCCCAGGGTCCTGGGATTGAGCCCCACTGTGGGCTCCATGCTCGGCCGGGAGTCTGCTTTTCTCTCTTCCTCTGTCCCCCGCCCCCAGCTCATGCTTTCTCTCTCATTTTCTCTCTCTCTCTGTCTCTCTGTTGTGCTCTCTCGTGCACAGTCTTTCTCAAATAAATAAAATCTTAAAAAAACAAACAAACCTGACTTTTTAAAAGATAAATTTATTTGGCAAATGTCAAATTATTTAGATAACATTACTGTGCTTTTTTGAATCTTTAAAAGCACTGTTTTAGGTTAGAAAGGGTTGAACATTTGAAATAGCTTTTACCTGTATAGTGGAAGGTTATCTTTATTATTATATACAGATTTATTAGTAAGTAGGTACGGAATTGTTTTTTGACATAAGCTATGACCAGAGAGAAACCCTCCTGTTTTAAAGAAGGGAAGCCAGCTTGAATTATTCTTATTCAGTTTAAAAGCTTCTATCCATATCTATTGGTCTGCATTTGTGCTGCCTAAGCTCACCCTTTATTCCTGACGCTTCGTGGCTTCTCTAACAGCCCTCTTTCATATATATTTTACGTTTTTGCCATGTAGGTCTTTCACAGTTCTGCAGCCCCAGGCGGGCATTCTCTGAACAGGGTCCGCTCCGCCTGATCAGGAGCGCCTCTTTCTTTGCAGGTTTGCAATGTGCTGTGTGGGTAGACTAGTTGGTGTGCTCCAGTGGCTAGAATCTGTAGTTAAGCTGTGGAAACAAGAGAGCAGATAAATGCATTTGGGGAGGGTGTGGTTAAGAAAACATTGTTTAGCAAGTATAATAACTTAATTCCTTTCTACTGAGTATGTTCTTAAAACTTTCAAGAAATTTTCAGTTATCAGTAGAATTGACATTTTCATGAAATTTCAGTTTGTTATTTATCTCATTATAAAATAATGATTTTAACTTTAGAATCCTAAACCAAATTTTAGTATGAACATTATTTCTTATAATACCAGCTAGAATTTCTCATGTGACACTCTCTTGTTTCCATGGTTGAGGAGCTTTTGTGTACTCATAGTTCACCAATTGCAGAAAATGTCCTCTGTTATTATTTTAAAATTTCTGATCTATGTTATTCCATAAGAACGATTTCTCTTAGAGCTAAGATTTAGATGAACAAGCACCACTATATTGACTGTAAAAGGCATATGTGAGTGTATTTATGTAATTAAATTGATGATTATAGAGTGTGTTTATGCCTTATATCCAGGGAGTTGTATCTAACTTTTTGTTTTAATTAATATTTACTTTCCTTACAAATATGAGATAGGAACAATACATATTTATTACAGAAAATTTGAAAAATATGAAAAATGGGCAAAAAATATATATTAGCCATTGTGTCAGCTAGAATTAACCTTTCTAAAAAAACACAAAATTTAATTTGGATCATATTATTCGAACTGTTTTCTTAAAATTTTTATTTTGAGGAATTTTTAAAGATACATTAATATTGGCAGAATAGTAAAGTGAACCATCATATACCCATTATTTGCTTGCAGGAATCATTCTTACTGTTCAGTAGCGTGCTTTTTAGTCATTTAGTAGTGTATTGTGAGTATCTTCCTTTTAGTCATCCCTTGCTTCTTTAGATATTATATCATATTTTCATATTATATGTCAATCTTCACCTAGATCTCAAAGCTTGTTCAACTGAGTAATAGCTCTTGGTGTTGGGTTTGTGCCATGCTATTGAAAAAAATAAAGGAATGCAGTGAGATGAGCATGATTTCATTTGCCATATAAAAGAAGCAGCGTCACCCTGAATAGCATTATATGCTTTAACTCACAGTTTTGTCTTAATTCACAGTTCACAGCAACCCAATGGACATGCCTGGAAGAGAGCTGAATGAAGACAGAGACAGTGGCATAGCACGCTCTGGTAATGCCAGGTTCATGTGTTCATCTGGTTTTCTTATGAGATCACTGTTAGCCAACAATGATTTTTATTTTTTCCTTTATCGTCCAATTTCATGTACACAGTTTGTTAGTATTGATACTAGCCTTATAAGAGAATTGTTAGGACAGAGATCATGTTTACTGTTACATGTGCCTGGTGAAGTATGGCCTAGATGAATGGACACTGGCTTAGACTCAGCCAGTGCAAGAAAAACTCTTGCTCAAGAGACGCCTTAAATGGCATAGTAGAAAAAACACATGTGCTTATATCTGCTTACTCTTAACTGGAGTTTTAAGTTGTCAGACTGTCTCTTGCCCAGAAAAGCTTAGGCATTTTGAACCAATGCTATATATATATATTGCTTTCAAATATGGACTCCAAAATATGGACTAACAAACCTGTATTGAAACATGCAAGAGATTAAAAGAAAAAAAAAAGTAAACCTCACATTCTACCTTTAAGGAGCCCAGAGTTTACAGAGAGAACAGTCGGGAAAATTGTCCTTCATTGTGTGATGTGTTCTGATAGACCTGTGCAGAGAGGTTTAGGGAAAGGAAACCTAACTTAGCCTGGGCCAGGGGCAGGGCGCCAGTAATGCTTTACAGAGGGATAATACTTGAGTTGTGTTTTGAGAAGTAAGTAGGAGTTATTCAGGCAAAGGCATGGAAGAAGGGCTTTCCAGTTAAAAGGAAAAGTGTTTGTCAGGGCCCAGAGATAGCGTAAAAGAAAGGAGTATCTTAGGCTTGCATTATTGTTAGGTATGAGAAACTTTTATCCACTGTGTTTTATCCATATGAACTGTCACATCATATGGCTCTGCTGTCTAAATTGTTTATAATTCAGTTTTGAGTATAGGTGGGAAGTCCAAATTTACCAGAATTGTAATCCCTAGGTATGCATTAGAATAACAAGAGGTTTAAAAAAAAGTTTCACATGCCTAAACTGTACTCCAAGACTATCATGTAGTCTAGAGAAAGGCTTATGCAACTGTATTTGAAAAACAAAACAAAATGAAAAACTCAACACCTAATTCTCATGGACAGCTAGAGTTGAGAACTGCTTCTCTAATATGAAAAATCTTGATCTTTCAAATAATCTCACCCTTTTCTAATTGAATTTTGTATTTTTGTTCTTAGGAACTAATCTAGTATATATTTCTTCTAATACTCATTGCTTCTATGTAATCTAGAGATTTAATTTTCTCTTCTGTGATAGGAATTTAGTTCTTATTATTTTACCTAAGATTTTAGAGGTGATAAATTAATATCTGTATTTCATTTTCTTTAGCTATAAATTGAAGGGCCTGGCTGGATAGATCTGTAAGGCTTTTTCAAGCCATAAATTCACATACACCTTTTAAATTAATTGTGTATCTTCTTCTTTTTCCAGTAGGGTTATTTTTAATACCAGAATTTGGTAACACATAGTTTTTTCCAAATTTAGATTAGCATTTGATTTTTCACTGAAGCCAATACCTAGGTTAGTTATACATATCCAGTCTTAGACTACAGAGTTTTACAATACTTTCTTATAATACTGATAAAAATGTGGTCTTTTCAAGGAAATGGTTTAGAATTAATTCATTGACTATCCAGATAGTTGTATGGCACATAAAGCTCTTCCCTTTATCATTGGATTTGTTAGCGAGAACTGAAATGAACAGATCTTCATAATGACAGGCTTTTAGTTTTCACTCCTGATGTCCAAAAGTAATGTATCATCTGATGTGCTTCCCTGTTTTTGATTACCTCACAAATTTTCAGTATGTGGTTGTAATTATGAAGATGGGAATTTAAAATATTGCCAAAAAAAGCAAGCCCTTAATGTCTTTTCCTCTCTAGATCCAACACAGAGAAGGAGAGGCTTCCTAGTCTAAGAAAAAACAAAGGGTTGTAGCCTTTGACACTCCAGGCAAGAAAAAGAGTTTCTGGAGAGAGGGGGTTTTGGGAAGAGAATAATCCTCACAATTAGGGGATTGCAGCAATTAATAATCGTGATGGGTTCTATTGGAATGTGTCTTTCACCCCTTAGAATGCTCCAGAGAGTAATCTATAAGATTTTCTCTTTTTGGATCTTAGAAGGTATAGTCATGACTATTACTGAAAGGGGCTAAACATTCAGAGGCTTGACTATCTGTGCAGAAGCAATTCATGAGTACAGTTGACCCTTGAACAATGCAGGGGTAAGGGGCGCAAACCTCTCCACCCCCCCCGTGCAGTAAGAAAATTTGTATATGGCTTTTGACTCCCTAAAAACTCAACCGCTAATAGCCTACTGTTGACTGGAAGCCTTACTGATAACATGAACAGTCAGTTAACATATTTTATATGTTATATGTATTGTATACTATATTTTTACAGTAACATAAGGTAGAGAAAAACGTGGTTAAGAAAATCATAAAGAGAAAATACATTTACAATACTGTACTACATTTATTGAAAAAAAAATGTGTAAGTGGACCTACACATTTCAAATCCATGTTCAAGGGTTAATGGGACTTTTATTTTACTTTTATTCTTTTTATTGAAGTATAGTTGAACACCCAGTGTTACATCTGTTTTAGATGTACAGCATAGTGATTTGACAATTCTACTCATTATGCTGTGTGTACCACAAGTGTAACTCCCATCTACTACCATACAACAATATTACAGTACCACTGACTCTTCCCTGTGCTGTCCTTTTTATGCCTGTGACTTATTCATTCCATAACTGGAAGCTTGTATCTCCTACTACCCCTTACCCATTTTGCTCTTCCCATCCAACCCCCTTCTCTGGCAACCATCAGTTTGTTCTGTGTTAATGGGTCTCTTTCTGCTTTTTGTTTGTTTTTTAGATTCCACATATAAGTGAAATTATATGGTATTTGTCTTTCTCTGTCTGACTTACTGCACTTAGCATCATACCCTCTGGGTCTATCTGTGTTGTTTCAAATGGCAAAATCTCATTCTATTTTATGATTGGCTAATATTGTATACATCTTCTTTATCTCTTCATCTATCAGTGGACACTTGGATTGCTTCCATATCTTGGCTATTGTAAATAATGCTGCAGTAAACTTAGGAGTGCATATATCTTTTTAGATTAGTGTTTTTGTTTTCTTTGGGTAAACACCCAGTAGTGGAATTACTGAATCATACGGTATTTCGCTTTTTAGTTTTTTGAGGAATCTCCATACTGTTTTCCGCAGTGACTGTACCAGTTTGCATTTCCACCAACAGTGCATGAGGATCCTTTCTCTTCATATCCTTGTCAACACTTATTTCTTGTTCATTTGATTCTAGCCATTGTGACAGGGATAAGATGATGTGCTTTTAAATAACATCCTCAAATGACATTCAGACACTAATTTTCAAATACAGCTTTTGTTCTTAAAATCTAGCTGCTTCATTAAAATGAATCACAGTAATCCAGCAATTGTACTATAAAAATATTAATTCAGAGAGATACATGCACATTTATACAGTTTACAATGCATGTTTATAGCAGCATTATCTACAGTAGCCAAAATATGGAAACAGACCGAGTATCCATCAACTGATAAGTAGATAAAGAAGATTTGGTATATTTATATGGTGGAATATTACTAAGCCATAAAAAAGAATGAACGCTTCCATTTACAACAATATAGATGGAGCTACAGAGTATTGAGCTAAGTGAAAAAAGTCAGTGAGAGAAAGACAAACACATATGCTTTCACTCATATGTGGAATCTAAGAAACAAAACAAACGAGCAAGGGGGAAAAATGAGAGAGAAGCAAAACAAGAAACAGACTCATAACTACAGAGAACTAACTGATGGTTACCAGAAGGGAGGTGGGTGGGGGGATGGGTTAAATAGGCGATGGGAATTAAAGCATGCACTTGTGATGAGCAAGGTATGTTGTGTGGAACTGCTGAATCACTATATTGTACACCTGAAACTAATATTATACTGTATGTTAACTAACTGGAATTTAAATACAAACTTTAAAAAGATAAAATAATTTAAAAAACCTGAATCACATCATACTTCTTTTAATTTAAGGACTAAGTGTTCAGCTAAGCTAGGGGACAGTCTCATGGCCAAAGAGATAGTGCTTGTTTTAAATTAGCCCATTCTTCTGAAGTGGGGATGGGAGTAAGAATATAAAAAGGGGAATGTCTCAAGAGTCTCTTGCCAATGCACTATTAGTATATGATTTTTCTCCTCTGGGACTTCACTCCAACAATGACGTTATTTTTTTAAATGGAAATTTTAGAAGCTCATGAAGCAAAATGGAAAATTTGAGTCACTACTGTTAAATTTGTTAAAAAGAAATTTATCTTGGGGCACCTGGGTGGCTCAGTCGGTTAAGCGTCTGCCTTGGGCTCAGGTCACGATCCCAGGGTTCTTTTTATGTATGTATGTATGTGACAGAGAGAGAGGGAACACAAGCAGGGGGAGTGGGAGAGGGAGAAGCAGGCTTTCCGCGGAGCAGGGAGCCCGATGCGGGGCTCGATCCCAGGACCCTGGGATCATGACTTGAGCCGCAGGCAGACGCTTAACGACTGAGCCACCCAGGCGCCCCACGATCCCAGGGTTCTGAGACCGAGCCCCATGTCATGCTCCCTGTTTAGTGGAAAGCCTGCTTCCTCCTATCCCTTTTTCCCTCCCCCTGCTTGTGCTCTGTCTTGCTATCTCTCTCAAATAAAGAAAATCTTAAAAAAAAAAAGATTAGTTATTATTGACGCATTTTTAGATGCTTACATTATACTTGTTTTTATTTTGACGTGTCAGCATCTCTCAGCAGCTTGCTTATTACACCATTTCCCTCTCCAAACTCTTCACTTACCCGGAGTTGTGCCAGCAGTTACCAGCGACGTTGGCGACGCAGCCAAACAACAAGTTTGGAGAATGGGGTATTTCCTAGATGGTAAGTTGGAACCTTCACTTTATAATAAAATTGAATAGTTCCTTATTTTTTTTTTTTTAAGATTTTATTTATTTGAGAGAAAGAATGAGAGAGAGAGAGAGCATGGGGGGGGGAGGGTCAGAGGGAGAAGCAGACTCCCCGCTGAGCAGGGAGCCCAACTTGGGACTCAATCCGGGGACTCCAGTATCATGACCTGAGCTGAAGGCAGTTGCCCAACCAACTGAGCCACCCAGGTGCCCTGAATAGTTCCTTAAACACAATTCTGAAATTTTTTTTTTTTTTTTAGAGCCTGGGCTTGTATTTTGTGTATTTTAAGTCTTGAAACTATTTAAATGTATTACATTTTAAAAATTATTGGTAGTTTTAACCGGTATTAGTGTCTAGTTCAGTGGCTTTATAAGTACCTTCACATTGTTATGTAACCATCGTCACTATTCCTGTCCAGAACTTTTTTATTTCCCCAGACTGAAGCTGTATGCATTAAATAGTAACTCCCTATTCCTCCCCACCCTTGGCTCCTGGCATCTACCATTCAAAAAATTATTTTTTGTCTCTCTGAATTTGAGAAATACTCTAGAAACCTCATATAAGTAGAATCATAAAATAATTGTCCTTTTATGTGTAGCTTATTTCACTTAGCTTGTCTTCAAGGGTCATCCATGTTGTTGCATGTTTAAGGATTTTATCCCTTTTTAGGGCTGATTAATATTCCATTGTATGTATGTATCACATTTTATTTATCCACTTATCTGTTGATGGACATTTGGTTTGCTTCCACCTAGCTTTGCACAGTGACAGCAGCGTAGCCAATGGAGTTTATCCAAGGTGCGATTATTGCTAATTGGATTGCTTCCACCTTTTGGCTTTTGCAATAATGCTGATATGAACGTGGGTATACAAATACCCTGTTTGAGTCCCTCCTTTCATTCTTTTTGGGTATATACCCAGAAGTGGAATTGCTGGGTGATAGGGTAATTCTATGGTTAAATTTTTGAAGAAATTCCATACTGTTTTCTACAGTGGCTGTTCCATTTTTACATTCTTACCACAAATGCACAAGAATTCTAATTTCCCCACATTCTTTCCAATAGTCATTTTTTGTTTTTTGGATAATAGCCATCCTAGTGGGTGTGAAGTGGTATCTCGTTGTTTTGATTTGCATTTCACTAATGGCTAGTGATACTGAGTATGTTTTTATGTGCTTTTTGGCTGTGTATCTGTCTTTTGGAGAAATGTCTGTACAAGTGTGCTCATTTTTTATTTAGGTTGTTTGATTTTTTGTTGTTGAGGTATAGGAGTTCCTTATATATTCTAGATACTAATCCTTTATCAGACATATGCTTGGCAGTATTTTTTCCCATTCCATGGGTAGTCTGTTCATTCTGTTGACAGTGTCCTTTGATACACAGCAGTTTTTAATTTTATGTAGTCCAGTTTATCTCTTTTTTCTTTTGGTATCTGTACTTTTGGGTGTCATATCCAGGAAGTCATTGCCAAATTCAATATCATAAACTTTTACCCTATTTTTTTCTAAAAGTTTTATAGTTTTAACTCTTCTGTTTAGGTGTTTGATTAATGTACTGCATGTTTTGATATTTCAGTTTTTCATGTTTGTAATTAGGCAAGTTAATTCATTCTTTTTTTTTTTGCAAGTTAATTCATTCTTGAAAGATCTTTTTTTTAGTCTATGTTAAGCAACTATAGATAATGCAGCTTCTTGTTTCCCCTTTTACTTCCATTAGTCCTTGATTTTTTAAATTTTATTTCTGGAATCAAAAGGAGAAACACAAATAGATCATAGCAGAGTGAATTATATCAGACTCATCTATAAACCTAAAAATTCAGGCATTTTTAGATTGGTTATGAATTGGAGGTTATCTCCTTTTTTAGTGATTTCTAATTGAACAAAAATGTTCCCAATTTGACTCTGTTAAGATTTCCTATAGAAAAGTGAGCATGAAGGAATAGCGAGTAGATTTCTTAAAGAGATAACAGTTGATATGCATTTTTAGATTTACTTGATAAAACAGAAAAAGGTCTTTAGTCTACATTTAATTAGCAAGGAATTAAATTGTGAATTTAATTATTTTTGTATTTTTTAATTAAAAAAACATTTATTTTTAAGGTCTATAGAAGAAAGCTTTAATCTGTCAGATGAAAGCTGTGGCCCTAATCCAGGAATTGTGAGGAAAAAGAAGATTGCAATTGGGGTAATCTTTTCATTATCCAAAGATGAAGATGAAAATAACAAATTTAATGAATTCTTTTTTTCACATTTTCCTCTCTTTGAAAGCCACATGAACAAACTAAAGAGTGCAATAGAACAGGTGAGCACAGTCATATTGTTGGTTTGTTTATGTCTTTTATTTTCCTCTGAATCTTATTCTCCTAGTTTAGTATTATGTTTATTCACTTGGCAGAAAAATTAACAGCCACAGTGCAAGTACCCTACAAAGTGCTCTGGAGATGCAAAATAGACTTCAACTCTTTTCAAGGAGCTTACTACTTAATAAATGTTACAAAGTCATTCATCTGTTCATTCAATAAATGTCTGAGGGCCTGTAGTGTGGCAAGCACTAGCAACTGAAGATAATATGGGAAAAAGCAACACTCTGGACCTCATGAGACAGGAAACAAACAAATGGATACATATGTTTTTTTAAATTTTATTATTATTATAATTTTTTTTGAGAGAGAGAGAGAGAGCATGCGTGCACAAGCAGGGAGAAGGGCAGAGGAAGAGGGAGAGAGAGAATCTTAGGCAGGCTCCATGCCCAGCGCAGAGCCCAATGCAGGGCTCTGTCTCATGACCCTGAGATCATGACCTGAGCCAAAATCAAGAGTCAGACACTTAACCAATTAAGCCACCCACATGCCCCAAATATATGATTTTTGATGATAAATGCTGTGGAGAAAAATAAAACAGGTTTATAAGGAATGCTGGATGGAGTTCTTCTAATTTTTGTTGGCTGGTCATGAAGGCTCCTGATAAAATGACATTTGATCCAGAGATATGGAAGAAGTGAGGTACAGTTATCTGAGGGAAGAATTTTCCAGGCTGGGGTAAAGGACTGTGTCAGGAATAACCCTGATGCTTGAGCAAAGTAAGGAGGCCAAAGTGGCTGGTTTAGAAGAAACTTCAGATTATGTAGGGACTTTTAGGATACCATTGTAAGAGCACTGGCATTTACTCTTAAGAAAGACGGGAAATCATTGGAGAGTTTCAAGCAGAGGAATGACATTATTTATGAGGATCACTCTTACTGCTTGTGAAGAATAGATTTCTAGAGGCAAAGGTGGATGCTGTGGGAACCAGTTAGGAGGTTGTTGCAGTGATCCGGTGAGAGATGGTGGATACTCAAACCAATTTAGTTAGAATTGATGAGCATTGGTTGAATTCTGGATATGTTCTGAAAATAGAGCTAATGAGACTAGTTGATGAACTGAATTGGGGTATACGAGAAAGAGAACAGTACAGGTTGGCTTGAGATTTTTCACTTGAGCAGTAAGAAGGATGGAGTTGCCAGTACTAAAATGGGACAGGTTGGGTGGAGGAAAGTCGGGTGTTTGAAATGCCTCTTGGACATCTAAGTGGTTATATGAGTCTAGAGTTGAGGGAAAAGGTCCAGGCTAGATAGTCAACAATGTATTAATGGCACTTAAAGCCATGAAACTGAGGGATAGAAGAAAGGAGAGGAGATCCTAGGCTTGATTTGGGGAGCATTTCAGCAGTTAAAATTTGAAGAGTTGAGAAAGAACCACAGAAGGAAATGGGATTGGCCATTCAAGTAATAGGAAAAAGAATATAGAATACTTTTTTGAGGGGAGCCAAATGAATGAAATGTTTTAAGAAGGTAGGAGTGATCAGTTGTGTCTCATGCTGCTGATAGTGTATATAATAAATTTATATACAAGTAAGAAGATGGTGAATACAAGATAGGACATAAGAATAAAAAAGACAAGCAAAGTTGTTCATAGAAAATGACTTCCTATTGAGAAGATGTTTCATCCAGACTGCGTCTTAAAGGATATGTAGGATTTTTTAAACATAAAGCTTTGAAAATTGGATATAGCTGAATAGCAAGAAAATTGCCACCCAAAAATAACTCTGTAACATTTTGCTGAAAGCCTTCCCAGGCCTTTTCTATGTATATTGTTTTTTTACTTCATTGGGATTGTTCTGTGTCCATATTATAATGATGTGGCCTATTAAAAAATTCATCATTGTAACATATACACTTCTCATGTCATTGTAAAGTGTTCTTAAATATATTTGAGAGGATTTCCTCAAGTTAAGTAACAGTTTTTCTATTAAGTCATTTCTACTTTTTCACAATTATTTCTACACTGTAATTAACATCGTGGTGAAGTTTCCGTATTATTTTTAAGAAGATTCCCAGGAAGTTAAAGTAATGAATCAGTGGGTATAAGTAAATTCTTAATCCCATTGACAGTATGTGGAAGGGAAAGGATAGAGGGGTAGTGGATGGTATGGCTGGCAGAATTAATGGGAGCCAGACCACAAAGAATCTAGAATGCTAGCCGGAAGTTTTGACTTTGTTATTAAAGCTGTCTCCAAATCATGCTTTAGGAAGATTAATTTAGCAGTATGTTTTTTAAGAGTGTAGAGTAAGAGGCTAGAGAGAGGAAGACCAATTAGAAAGGTCTAGAAAGCAGAGGATGCATTTCAGTAGCCCAGCAGTGACTGAGGCTCATCTGCCTCTAGAGAATACACTGATGTTTGTTATTCACATTAAATCCGTCAAAGGACAAATAGATCATTAGCAGTACATCTTTATTTGAACAAATGAGTAAAGGCCATTTTCACTTAGGCTTTCGGAAGTTAGACCTTGGTGACATTTTCTTCAGTTGGCGGCTGTCCCTTTTTGTAAAAAATCTGATGTTGCCAAAGTCAGTACACATAATATTTAGCTGCAGCTGAACTGACGTTTTTAGCTACTGGGAGAATTGGTTCAAGTTTTCTATAAAACTTGAAATAGGCAATATAGAACTCATTAAAAATTACTTTTTAAATGTTTTAATGCTTTGACCATTTTATAATCTAAAAGCGTACATTGCAGTACTTACAGTTTTGATATTTGTTCAACAAGTTTAACATCTCATTTCTTATTATAGCTGAAAGATAAAGCTTAATGAATGAATACCTTTATATAAATAAACAGAACTTAATTAATTTTAAAAGTTCTATAGCTGTTAATTAACTATAGAAAATAGTAAACACTGGACCATCCAAAGAAGTTTTCTTTTAGGGCCAGTTTTGACAGTATCGCTTATTTGTTTTTTGTTTTTTGTTTTTTTTTTTAATGAAAATATATGGATTTTGTTTCTGGGTACCTTGGGAACTATTTTGAAGTTTGTGCTTTTGAGATCTATACTGTAATTTTAAATTTTTACTGCTGGTAAAATTAAGAATAGTGTTCAATTCTAGCTAAAGAATATTCACTTTTTTTAAAATAAATTGGGAATCTCAACAGTTTGTAAAAACACAAAGTTTCACTTTTACCTTGTGAAGCTTTTGGGTGTACATGCACATGATTTCTGGTCTTAAAGTAGTCTGACCTCTGAAATATATGTTTAAATTTTTTTTAAATTGATTTTTGATTACCTAAGTAATGCAGAAATCCATTCTCTTTAAAATGTCTAAAAAATTACAAAGTTCTTTTTGACATTCATATCCTAATCGTGATCCAGTTTTTGACCATGTAAATCAAGGCCTCTCAACCTTGGCTAAATATGTTTTTAAGAAAGCAAATATTATTAATAACTTGAGATATCTTTCAGTAGAATCCTGATGTTTTAGATTTTTAAAAATGTTTACTTAACAAGCCATTATTCGTGAAAATACTAGAGGAAGCCATGAGCTGTTGTTACTGAGGTATCGTTGTATCTTGCTCTGTAGTAAAAAAAAAAAAAAAAAGTAGTTTTATGTCAACATCAGTTTTTTTGTGTGTGTGTTGATATTCTGCCATTTGACAGGTACAATAAGAGATTTAACATTTGAAAATTTTGAATTTTGTTATAATTGTTAATGATCAAAGATGCAAAAAAGAAAGCCACTATAAATGTACATGCCCTCTTTACGTGATGGTAGAGTGTTGTGGAAATAAGTGATTTTGTCTTTCACTTTTTTTTCCTCCCATTTTTTGCCTGTGATCAGTGTAAAAATTAACTATTTCATTGCTTCCAAGGCTATGAAAATGAGCCGGAGATCAGCAGATGCCAGTCAGAGGAGTTTGGCATATAATCGAATAGTTGATGCCCTAAATGAATTCAGGTACATATTCTCCAGCTTTTCATAATTTAGAGTTGTGTAGCAGTGTACACAGGAAGATTTATTTATTTTCTTTAGCTTATTCTAATAAAATTTAGTTCTTTAAATTTCTTGGTCTCATGAACAAAAGAGGGTATAATTCAGTAGGTCACTGGCTTCTGTTATTAAATATCAAATGTCCTAGGGATTCAAGCACATTTGAGATTCATCAGTGGTATGGTTTTTAGTACCAAACCATTATAGGAGCAAATATGACTAGAGGAGACCCTTGTTCCCCAGAAACATGCTTTGTCCTCTCTCTTGGGTTAAGTGTACCACTTAAGGTTTATTATTACCAGTAGTTTATCTCATTTTTAGAAAAACTGGCTATGTGTTTGTTCATTAACGACTCTGTGGTCCCATATTGGGACAGGGATCTTCTAGAATTGTTGATTTAAATGGACTATTACATTTTGAAGTGAGAGCCTATTTTAGCTTGTGCTGTTTCAGGATTGTTATGGTGAAACTTCAGGCATGTCATACACATCCAGACACACACACACACACACCGACACACACACACACACATCTTTTGTTAATGGAGATGACTAATGAGTGGTGTATTTAGTAAATTTGACAGTAAGGGAAAACCTATGTTTGTTTCCAACTTTGCTTGTTTTTTAGTTTTCATTTTTCTCATACTGTGTTAGAGTAAACCACAGTGAAGATAAATCTGGTGTCTTTTTTTTTTAACTTCTCTCAAAATGAGAGACTTCATTGCCTCAACAGTGTTCTGTGTAATTTTTGAAATTGGGTTATAGAAAAGCATTAAGTGGAAATTGCATGGTAAAAATAACCTAACCAATATGGAGTGTTTTATCATGTTTTTAACTTACTTAAATGGAAAGGTTTACTTTATGGCTATCGTGTAATAACCATCCACTGGACTCAATTATTGAGAAGGATAAAATTTACTAGTCATTTATCTTTTATTTACTGTAATTTTTAGGATAAAAGGCATTAAAAGTAAGCTTAAAAATCTTCCATTTTTGTTCAGTAAACTCAGTGATGAGGGGAAATGTAAAGAAAAACAAATTAGAGAAGTCAATTTCAACCTGTATTCTTTCTTTTTTTTTGTCTTTAGAGGAAATAATTTGCACAAATGAAAATTATATGGAAGCTGATGTTTCTCCTATTTTTATGTTTTAGCATATTAACTTCAGGCCTTTCCTAAGTTATTGAATGAAGCATGCTAACAAATACTGTAATAAAGTATTAAAATTTTTTATAGTTTTAAAAAACCACATAACATTAAATTTGATGTCTTAACCATTTTTAAGTGTACAGTTCAATAGTATGTATAACAAAATTCTAGAACTTTTTCATCTTGGAACACTGAAAACTATATACAGTGAACACTAATTCAGTAATATAATATTTTTAATCAATGTTCAGTTCATTGGCATCTTTGCTCTTTATGAATTATATGTAGAATTATTCATAATTTTATTTGTTCATACCTGTACCTTAAGAATTCAGATTGCTACATTTCAGGTGCTGTTTATAATTAAATCAAAACATTATAATAAATGTTTCTTATAGATGAAGTATATGGAAAATAAAAATATACTCCCTCAGCCTTTCTAGATGGAATTTAGAACAGTTTTTTTTAAAAGATTGATTGATTGATTGATTGATTGATTGATTTTAAAGAGAGAGAGTGTGAGTGTGTGCTCTGCATGCACACACAATCACGGGGAGGGGCAGAGGGATTGAGAGAATCTCAAGCAGACTCTGCGCTGAGCGCCGAGCTGGACACGGGGTCCATGTCACCACCCTGAGATCATGACCTGAGCAGAAATCAAGAGTCAGACACAAACTGTTTGCGCTGCCCAGGCACCCCTATAATAGTAATTCTTGAAGTTAGGTAATATGAGCCCCCCAACTTTGTTCTTCCCCTTCAATGTTATTTTGGTTATTCTAGGTCTTTTGCCTCTTCATATAAACTTTAGAATCAGTTTGTTGATATCCGCAAAATAACTTGCTGTGATTTTGATTGAGATTGTATTGAATATCTAGATCATATTGGGAAGATTTGGCATTTTAGTAATAGTGAGTCTTCCTATCCATGAAGATGGAATATCTCTCCATTTATTTAGATATTCTTTGATTCCTTAAATCAGAGTTTTTAATGTGTTTTTTTTCCTATAGATCTTGTACTTTTGGTGGGTAGGGGAGAGGGGCAGAGGAAAAGAGAGAATCTTAAGCAGTCTCCACGCCCAGTGCCTAGCCTGACATAGGGCTTGATCTCATGACCCGAGCCAAAATCAAGAATTGTACGCTTAACCGACTGAGCCAACCAGGCGCCCCAGATCTTGTACATTTTTAAAGATTCATACCTAAATACCTAAATATTTAAAGATTAATACCTAAATAAGACTTAATACCCAAATAAAGATTAATACCCAAATACTTCCTAAATACCTAAATACCTAAATATTAATACCTAAATGTTTTTTGATGTTAACATAAATGATATTGTATTTATAATTTCAAATTTCACCTGTTCATTGCTGGCATATAGGAAAGCAGTGAACTTTTGTATATATGTGTATAATTTTTTGAAGTATAGTTGACATACAGTGTTCTATTAGTTTCATGTGTACAGCATGATGATTTGAGAGTTCTACAGCATTACTCAGTGTTCATCATGGTAAGTGTAGTCACCATCAGTGTTATTAACAATATTATTGGCTATACTCCTATGCCGTACTTTTCATCTTTGTGACTTTTTTATTTTATAACTTTAAATTAGCACTTATTAATCCCTTCACCTATTTCACCCATCTCCCCACACCATCCCCTGTGGCAACCACCAGCTTATTCTCTGTTTATGAGTTTGTTTCTGTTTGTTCATTTATTTTGTTTTTTAGGCTCTACCTATAAGTGAAATCATATAATATTTGTATTTTTCTGATTTATTTCACTTAGCATAATTAACACTCTCTAGGTCTATCCATGTTGTCCCTGACCTTTGTATAGTAACCTTAGCTGTGACCTTGCTGTAATCACTTATTAATTCCAGCAGGGTTTTGGGCGTTGGTTTTTTCTTTTTTAATAGTGCATGAGCAGCCCGGGGCCGGGGCAGGGGGTGCAGAGGGAGAGAGAGAATCTTAAGTAGTCTCTATGCCCAGCACAGAGCCTACCAACATGGGGCTGATCTCACAACCCTGAGACTGTGACCTGAGCTGAAATCAAGAGTACAGCTCTCAACCAACTGAGCCAACCAGGCGCCCTCCCTTGTACCATATTTTAGTGGGAAAGCTTCAAGATCCTCACAGTTAAGCATGGTGTTAATTGTAACTTGTTGTAGATAATCTTTATCAAGTTAAAGAAGTTTCCTTTAGGGCACCTGGGTGCCTGGCTCAGTTAGTTAAGCATTTATTTGCCTTTGGCCTGGGTGGCGATCCCAGGATATTGGGATTAAGCCAGGTGTCAGGCTCCCTGCTCAGCAGGGGTCTGCTTCTCCCTCTCCCTCTGTGTTCTCTCTCTCTGTCTCTCTAAAGTAAATAAATAAAGTCTTAAAAGAAAAGTCTCCTTTATTCCTAGTTTGGTGAGAGTTATTAATTACTGATTTAATTTCTTTAATAAGTATAGGACTCTTCAGGTTATCTCTATCTTCTGTAATTTTTGGTACTTCTAGGTGTCTCAGGGCCCATTCCAGTCAATAAATTGGTGGGTGTAGAGTTCATTTTTGCTTAATTATCCTATAATTGTTCATCAATTAGTAGTGATGACCCATCTTTCATTTCTTCTATCAGTAATTTGTGTCATTTCTCTTTTTTCTTGGTTATGTTGTATAGAAGTTTATCACTTTTATTTATCTTTTCAAAGAACTAGGTTTAATTTTTTTGACTTTTAATTGGTTGGTATTCTGTTTTCAATTTCAATGATTCCTGAGCTAATTTTTAATATTTCTTTTCTTCTACTTGCTTTAGTTTTATGTTGCTCGTCTTTCTTTAGTTTCCCAAAATTAAAGCTGAGATTATTGCTTTCAGATGTTTCTTCTTTTTTGATATATGCATTTAATGCTATAGATTTTCCTTTATGCACTGCTTTTGTTAACATACCCCAAATTTTGTTAAATTGATTTTCTTTTAGTTCAAAATATTTATTTTTTATTTTATTTTATTTTTTAAAAGATTTTATTTATTTATTTGACGGAGAGAGACACAGGGAGAGAGGGAACACAAGCAGGGGGAGTGGGAGATGGAGAAGCAGGCTTCCCGCTGAGCAGGGGGCGTGACGTGGGGCTCTGTCTCAGGACCCCGGGATCATGACCTGAGCTGAAGGCGGAGGCTCAACCCACTGAGCCACCCAGGTGCCCGGTAGTTCAAAATATTTTTTAATTTCTCTTGCGATTTTTTTCTTTGACCCATGTGCCGTTTAGAAATGTGTTGTTAAATCGCAAAGCATTTCTTTCTCTTACTGATTTCTATTTTAATTCCATTGTGGTCTAAAAGCATATACTGTATGATTTCTACAAATTTCTTTTAAATTTGTTAAGGTGTGTTCATGGCCTAGAATGTGGTTTATTTTGGTGAATGTTCCATGTACTCTTGAGAAGAATGCGTATTCTGTTCTTGGATGAAGTATTCTGTGAATGTCAGATCCAATTTGATTGATGGTGCTTTAATATTTCCCTCCACTCTGGCTTGCATGGACTCTGAAAAGAAATCTGATGTGATTTTTATTATTATTCCTGTATAGTTAAGGTGTTTTTTGTGTTCTGGCTTCAGATTTTCTTTTTGTCTTTTGTTTTCTATTCTGGTGTGAATATGATATGTGTAGGTGTAGATTTTTTGTTATTTATCTTGGTGCCTTATAGGCTTCTTGTATCTTTGGTTTGTTTGCTGTTGTTAATTGTTCAAAATTTTCAGCCATTATCATATACTTCATCTGTTTCTTTCTCTGTTATTCATTTGGTATTTCCATTATAAATATGTTAAATTGTGATCTTCCCACAGTTCTTTGATATTCTTTTCCATTTTTTTTTATCCTTTATTCTCTTTGCTTTTTAATTTGGGAAATTCCCACTGACCTGTCTTTAAGCTCACTGATTATTCCCTCAGCTGTGTTCTGTCTGCTGATGAAGGGCATATTTCATTCCTGTTACAGTATTTTTGATTTCCAGCATTCTCTTTGAGTCTTTCTGAGAGTTTCCATCTCTTTGCTCACATTACTTATATGGTTTTACATGTTATCTACTTTATTCATTAGATCCATTTACATAACAATCATAGTTATTTTCATTTCCCTATCTGATAATAACAAATCTGTGTCTTACATCTGAGTTTGATTCTGATGCTTTGTCTTTTCAGACTGTGTTTTTGTTGTCTTTTAGCAGTTTTTTTGTTGAAATGGTCTGGTGGTGAGGTTTGGGAATGGGGGAAGGAAGTGTTCTATAATCTTGTGACTAAATCTTAATTCTTTTTAGTGAGCTTGAATTCCTGGGTTTTGACCTTCAGAAGTGTTTCTTAGTCTTTTTTTGCTCCTCATAGATGAGTGAGAAGGCTAGTAGCAGTTGAAGTTGTCTAATTGCCCATTTCTTAGGTCAGATAAGACTCTGGTATAGTTGGACTCTTGGAGGGCAGATGTTTGTTATGGAGAATGCCCTAGGTGCACTTAAAAATTGTTACACTTCCTCCCTCTCTGAAACACAAAGGATGTTTCTTTGATCCTCATCATGGAAATCTGATGGTACTCCCTGAAAGTGTGGCAGTCTCCCTAAGACTGGTACCCAAGGAGTTTTTTAATCATTTAGTGGTAGTTCATCTTCATTGTGCCACCATTTAGTCAGTCACTGTTTAAGTATTCCTACCAATTATTGGCCGTAGAAGCATCTGCTTCAGGAAAGGTGGTCTTAGCTATGATTCTTGTTTAGTTTTCGGGGTGATGATTTATCCTCTGACCTCAGTTCTGTGATGTAGCTAAGAAAAGTCACTGATTTTCAATTTGTTCAGCCTTTTTCTTTTGAGGATTAAAGTGATTACTTCTAGGCTTTTTACATGTCAGCTGGAATTGGAAGTTTAGATATTTTTTAATCAATATTTTTATATAAGAACACACTGAATTGAAATAGAATTGCAAAATTTCCATTTAGCTAAAACTCAAATTGATTTTGTTTGGAAGTTAAATTACATTAAATACCACTGATTAAAAAGAAAAATATAGTGATGAGCTAATAACTAGGCAAACATAACGAAAACTGTTTCCCAAACTCCTAGAGTTCACATCAGTAGGTCTAGAGCCTAGCATTTTTACTTCACAGTCTGTTTGAGAATTACTAGCTTAAACTGTTTTCAAGGAGAAAAATTACCAAACCTGTACTGCTACAATGCTAGGTATCCTGCATTGTACAGTTGTGGCTGCCCAGCCCTGAGAGAGGATGTCAGAGTTAGCATTTGAGAATAATTTTACTTTGAAATAATGAGTTTCTGGGCTTAGAAATTCTTGAGAGAGATTGGATGCAATGGGAGAAGTTCTTACGTTTTATTGAAACCAAGACATGATGAACCTAATACCATAGTAAGTTAAAACATTATTATAGCTGGGTACAATGGTTATTTATGTATTTCTCATGGTTTATGGGTTTATGACAGCTTTGCTCTTCATACATTCCCTTGTAGCCCAGTTCATCTGTATTTACATAGATAGGAAATTTTATTTTAATTGCATGACTCAGAAAAAGAATTCTACAGTGATTTCTCTTTGACAAACCTATAAAATACGCCTTTGTCATGAATGTAAGTGGTTTTTGAGAAGTATGAAAAGTTTTAATCTTTTTAGTTTCTAAATTTAATCTGTAGTTTGCTTGAAAGTTCAAAGATTCTTAAGAGTTTTGCTTTTCCTCAAGTGGATAATATAACTAAAAGAAATGTGCTATGAATGATCGGGTATTTTGTTAATTTTTAAAATTTTTTATTTTATTCAAATTGTTCAGTTAACTTTAGACTGGAATTATTACAGATATGTGTTTGAACAATTCTTTTTGCTTATATGCCTAAAAGAATCCTGCAATATTCTTTTTGAGTTTCACATTTTGCAGTGTTACAAAGCAGTGAATCTTTGCCCATGCACTTGGAACTATTACATTTACATTATTGGATTGATAGTTTCTTCTCTGCAATCACAAGCTTTGTGGAAAAAGGCCAAGAGTCTCTATTTGAGGTCTGAGGAAACTGTCGTTGTAGATCCAGCTGAGGTTACCAGAATAGTAAATATTGTCAGAAAATTCATTCCTAGTAGAATACCTGTGAGTTAATTGGTATGTTGTTAGGTAATCTATATGACCTAGCTTTAGAATTTTAATATTGTCTAGAATTTACAATATATATGAGTTGTAAAATCATTGCAAATGTATGATTCTGTACCTTTCCTTTTGTATTAGTTTATTTTACTTCAGTCACTGTACAAATATGAAAGGCTATGTAAGTCAGTTAAGCATTCTTAAAAAATCCTAAAAATACTTTATAAGGGGTACCTGGGTGGCTCAGTGGATTAAGTGTCTGACTTCACCTCAGGGTATGATCTCAGGGTCCTGGGATTGAGCCCTGGGTCAGGCTCCACCCTCAGCAGGGAGTCTGCTTCTCCCTCTCCCTCTGCCCCCCTCAAATAAATAAACTTAAAAAAAATACTTATAAACTTATAATTTTTATTAAAAGGTCTGTCAATAGAAGTACTTAAATATATCCATTTGATCCTCATTATATACAGATTGTGTATTTGTGAATTCACCTACTTGCTGAAATTTATTTATAGCCTCAAAATATACTCACAGTGCTTTTATGATCATTTGTAACATGTGCAGAGCAGTGAAAAATTTGAGTAGCCTGATACATTCCTAGATGAGATTGAACAAGACCAGTGCTCTGCCTTCTTGTTTCAGCACTCATTCTGTAAACAGGTATCCTTTTGACATGTATTTAGTGGTAGCCTTTTGGCATTTTGCACTTTTTGTTAGTGATTTTGCTATTAAAAATCACCCCAAGTGTATTGCTGAAATGGTATCTAATGTTCCAAAGTGCAAGAAAGCTATGCTATGCCTTGTAGAGAAAATACATGTAAGCTCACTCAGGCATGAGTCATAGTGCTATTGGCTGTGAATTCAGTGTTAATGAATCAGTAGTATATTAAATAAGGTGTCTTTAAACAGAAACCCACATAAAACAAGGTTATGTATTGAAGGGCTGACAAAAATGTTGATGAGAGATTCACAGGAACCTAACCATGTATTCTCCCTAGGAACAGTGATTCATTGTTCACTAATTCATTGTTTGCATCAGCTTTATAGAACATCACTGCAAATAATGAGAATCCGTCATACTTAATTTTAAAATTAATTTATTAAAAATTAGCAATTATATAATTTTTAAAGTATGTGATTATCTGAGACCAGATGATTAATGATTTGGGGGTAGTTGAGAAGAGGAAGGAAATGATTCACATGCATGCAGAAGCCATGAAACCTAGAGAAACAGGAAGCATGTTTAGTTAGGAGCCATCTGGCAAAGATGCGGTTCTTGGATTCTCACTCAGACTTTGTGCATATCAAAGAAAACTAAATCACGTCCACAGTTCCCTTCCAACTAAAGGAGTCTTTTATTCTTTAGGGTCAGTCAGGAAAAATAAAGGGTCAGATGACTAAAAATTCTTGCTTACCACTGAAAATTAGGGAATAATCATTAGGGGAGAAGAAAGCCCTATTAGTTCTAGATTGCTGATGACAACATAGAGTTGTATATAATGAGAAGCACTATTGCAGAATTAATTTCTTTGCCTTCTTTGCATTTGATACACTCTGAGGTCAGAGTACATAGCCTTAAACACCAAATTCTAAAGCTAATGTCCTCAGTGGACCACTATACTAATGTTAGTGAACTGGCTCTGACCTATGACACATGGACTTGTAGTAGTTACAAATATGCTTAAGAAACTCATGGAAAACGAATTGATCATTTCATTCATTCATGTATACAGTGTTTCTTGTAATCAGAAAGTATATTTACATGGTTAAGAAACAAACTAAACATGCCCAGAAATCTAATAATGAAAAAGAAATGAACTCTAGCCTATCTCTTCTAGTATCCCATTCTTACTTCCCAAGAACATTGTTTTTAACTCTTACCTCTTTCTTTTGTTATTTATCTCCACATTATTAAGCAGTATACTTAATGCAGCTATTTCTTGATTTATCAATTTTGGAGCATACTTATTTCCTGCCATGACTTTATACCTGCCCATTGGTCATTTAGCTTCGCTATAGCTCTGGCAGTGGCTTGTCTTCCAGTTCTGGTAAATTTTCTATTTTATCTATTTTCCTCTGTCTTCCCTCTCTTGAATTTTTTTTGTTAGTAATTGGCATTCCTTGACTGATCTTTTATATCTCTTTCATGTTTCCCTTTTTCTGAATGTATTATTTACTGTTTTCTCTGGAGTCCTTTTCTGTAAGTGTGTGTGTGTTTCCGTTTTTCTGTTTGTGTCCCTCTGTCCTTGGAGGCTTTCCCTTTGTATCAATATTGTGGTTGCCTGTCCATAGTTAAGAGCAAGGTACTAAAATACAGGTTGCGAGTTCTGCGCATAATTAGGTACAAACTGGAGAACTTCACTTTAGGGCGGTGTTTCTCAACCTGTTTTCATTATCACTTCCTGAAGGGGTATATTTAACACATTTTTTTCTCCTAATTGTGGTCCCTTCTTCCCATGATATTTTAATGCCACAAGATTTACTGTATATGTTTATATACTGTGAAAGATTCAAATATCAGGAAGGGTTTGGGCAATGTTACTTCTCTGGATTACTCAGTTGCTACGTCTGTTATTCTGTCTGTAGTCATTCTTTGGGAAAAAAGGTTATAGAAAGAGGTCACCAACCATTTACAGACCTTGAATTAATCTACCAGTTTATAGTCCTATATAACTCCTGCCCTCAGCTTTACTAGAAACTTGTGAGTCCTGAGCCTCTTCTTGTGTCAGTGGAGCAGATTAGCTCCTTTATGTACACATCCCCTTCTTTGAGCGCTATAAACCAATATGTTCATCTCCCTTCACTTAACATTCCTCTCTTATGTTTTGGGTTGCACAATTTTATTAAATCTGTAACTAGAATTTTAAGATTACTCTCCATTTTTATTTGTTATAGTAGTTTTATCTGTTTTCAAATCCTTAACTGATATTCAGTTGAGACATCAGAACTGAAAGGAGATAAACACTGGTGTTTGCTTTTCCATCTTATCTGGACATCCTTAATAGGCTTTAGCATTTAGCATTTTCACATATTCCTAGTTGATACTTGAATCATATTTTTCTCTATAAAATACCTTGAACTCTTTCCATTTATTTCTTTCTTTTAAAGTTCTCAGCCATGATATTATGCCCTACCAAGAACTCATAATGTGACCTGTGTTTATCACTTTTATCAATTATATTATCTCATCTTCATACTGGGTCAAGATTCAATAAAACTTGTATAGGCAAGAGAATTCTTTTCTTTTTTTGGATTCTAGGTGTTAGAGAATTATGCTGAAGTAGGTATTAGAGCTTGTAAAGATCTCAGAGAACTTTCTAGAGCTGTACTTTCTAATATAGTAGCCATTAGCCACATGTGGATGCTTAAATAAAATTTAAAATTCAGTTCATCAAACTGACCACATTTCATGTTCAGTAACCATATATGGTTAGTGGCTGCCATCTTGGATATCATAGATACAGAGCATTCCCATCTTTGCCAAAAGTTCTATCATATAGTACTGTTCTAGAGAATAGAAAGTACAGCACCATTCTGTATCTTCCAAGAGATCAGCTAGTTTCTTAAGCCTCAACTTTGTAGGAGTTTCTTAATCTAGTGAGCGTATAGGACTTGGCTGAATAGATATTAATGTAGAAGGAAAATGATTGATACTTAAAGATGTCCATGAAGCTTTCAGGAGAAAGTGCAAGTCATGGGACTAGCTGTTGTCTAAATGCAAGAGACAGCAGCCAGAAAAGCATCATCATAATTGTGCAATAATGCTCTCTTGTGCTGATTCAAGGAAAAGCTTCAGGAGGTTGAGAGTCGTAAAATAGTGTATGCAGATATAGTGTCCTCATCATCCTTCAGAATTTTACTAAAGGGTTTCAGCATGGCAACAAAATGATGCTGATAAACTATTGTTTTGAGTGGGTATATGGATAAGCTATTATCCAATTCAGAATATTTTTCTTTTGTAGGTTGTTGATAATTTGCATTATATTTAAGTATGGCATATACCTTAGAAATGTAGAGCAGGAAGGACTTTAGAAATTATCCAGTCCTATGCTCTCATTCTACAGGTGTAGGAAACTGATGCTTTAAAATAGGGAAGTAATTTACCTGAGGGGACACAGTCACTGGGGCTAGAGCCAGCCCCAGAACCAACATATTTTGAGTTCATGTGTAGAACATTTCCTGTGGTACTATGCTGGTGACAAAGAAGGAATGACTTGATTCATTGTGGCCTCTTGAAAGCTTTAATAATCTACCTGTGAGGCCCAAACTGGTAACATAAACTTTTAAGAGTATGTAATTTTGGGAACTGTGAATTTCATAATGTGTTTTCCTCTTTTTAGAACAACAATTTGTAATCTTTATACAATGCCACGAATTGGAGAGCCTGTCTGGCTTACAATGATGTCGGGGACTCCAGAAAAGAACCAGCTTTGCCATCGTTTCATGAAGGAGTTCACTTTTCTAATGGAAAATGCTTCCAAAAATCAGTATGGCTTTCTCTCTTTGTCTCTCTTTATATCTTAGATATTATTTAGTATAACTTGATATTTAGATTGTGATCAAATCTAGTTACAAAACTGAAATAATTAACTGGGTTTTTAGGAATTATTTCTTATTATTAATAACCAAAACAATTCTAAAAGATAATTAAGAGATGGGATATGGATGAAGGCCACAGAAAACAGTAAAATGAATGAAATGAATAAAAAACAGTAAAAAGGTCTTTAATTATGTGTTAAATTAAAATTCCTGACAACTTACAGAACTCTCTGAGGCTTCCCATTTTTTGGTGAATTGCATCCACTTACACAGTTTCATTCTATAGAAAATAAGTAAAAAAAAATGAAGTGCCAGGATTCCAGTGATACATATTTAATGTATATTTTATCATACTGTTTGCTTGTAACCATTCATCAAATTCCTAGAAGCCATCTTTTTGATGGTAGGCAAAGTTTGCTTAATACTTTCCTTCATTTTCCCATTCAGTAATTTGGAAATGTACAGTCCTGTTGGTTGATTCATTATAAACACTGAAAATAAACCAGTTTTTCAAGTAAAATGGCATTTTTGCTTTGTAATTATGATCAGATACAGCTCTGTGTGAATACTGTTTTTTATTTTAAGGATTTTTTTTTAACTCCTACCCATCCAAAAACTTTATTCTCATTTTCGTCCAGGTGACATGCCTGTCTTTTCTTCTTTCCTCTCCTTTTTTTATGCTGTTTGGCCACATGAGAGTATGTACTCTCTCTGCTTTATTATGTCACGGCATTTTACATTAGGTTTAATGAAGGCAGAATGGAGTCTGATAGGATGTGTTTTGTTTTCAGATTCTTACCAGCACTCATCACTGCAGTTCTGACCAATCATCTTGCCTGGGTTCCAACGGTCATGCCAAATGGACAACCACCTATAAAAATATTTTTAGAAAAACATTCCTCTCAGAGTGTGGACATGTTGGCAAAAACTCATCCATATAACCCACTTTGGGCACAACTAGGTATGTAGTCTGAAAACTCTTACATGATGCATAACACTTAAACTTTTGTGTAGCTGTCTGGGGTTATTTTATAGCAAAAACAAAAATTAAGAAACAAGATGTTCTCTTTTACCTCCTCCATTCTAAAGCACTTTTTCTTTCCTTGTCCTTTTCATGTCTGCGAAACCATCTCCATCTTTGGTCTAATATCAATTTCTTCTAGATACACAACTGCAGTGAGAGCTAGAGAAGCAGGATCATGACTGATTTACTCATAACGTCAGGGTCTTTAGGGAGTTTTAGGTTAATGTACTTTGCCTAGAAAGAATGAATCACAGTCATCTATGATAGCTAGAATAAATTTGGTTAACTGAGAAGCAGTCATTGAGATTTCTGTTTTCCACTTTTGCTTGTTTGTTGAGTAATTTTGGAAAATGTTTCCCTTATTGTGAGGCCCCGTTAAATAAATGGGTAACCCAGGAGAGAAGGGATGGTTGATGAGTTGACAGTCATTAGGAAGGTATTGTAGCATGGTGCTTAAAAGTACAGGATGTGAGTCACACAGACCACATGTGAGTCACAGTCTCTTTGTTTATAATTTGGGGATAATATGTAGTACATACTTCATAAGGTTACGACAAATTAGAGAATACCTGTAAAGTGCTTAAGAACAGTGTCTGGTAAACGTGACTGCTGTTACTGCTTCTCTTACTATTAGGTCGTGGGGGAGGAGTCCAATGAGAACATTTTGATGACTTGATAGAAACTTCTCTTAGGTTGTGCTGATGAGTGAGCTTGCCAGGCAGGTTGTCATGTAGCTTATTCATGTAACTTCCCTCCCTTTCTCTTTCTTCCCTCCCTCCATCCCTCCTTTACTTTCTTCTACTTAATTGAGGAATAATTGACACATAGCAAACACATATATATACAATTTTGTAAGTATTGATATTTATGTCAAAATATAAACACCTCTGAAACCATCACCAAAATCAAGATGGCAAACATACTCATCACTTCGAAAAGTTTCCTCATGCCCTTTTGTAATCCCTCCTTCCTGTTTCTCCCCACTCTCCCTGTTCACCTTCCACCCCTCACCCCATACCCAGGCAGCTACTGGTCTGCTTTCTATCACTATAGATTAGTTTGAATTTTCTAGATATAAATGGAATCATACAGTACATGCTTTTTTTGGTTGTTCTGACTTTTTTCATTCAACATAATTATTTTGAGATTTGCCTATGTTGTTTAAGTACTAGTCAATGCCTTTATTATGCTGGGTAGTATACCGTTGTATGGGTATTAACTTAGTTTTTTTCAAATCAAGTAATTCAGTAGCATTTTATTTTTTTGGACATTTCAAATTTATTTTCAATTCTGTAATCATATATTGAGTGCATAATATATATAAGGCCCTATGCAAAGAGCATTGGAGCATATAAAGATGAAATGCAGTTCTTAGCCTCAAGAAGTGGACAGTTTAGGGTGCTTGGGTGGCTTAGTTAGTTAAGTGACTGTCTTCGGCTCAGATCATAATCCTGGAGTCCCGGGATCAAGTCCTGTGTCGGGCTCCCTGCTCGGGGGGAGTGTGCTTCTCCCTCTGACCTTCCCCCCTTCTCGTGCTCTCTCTCTCTCTTCTCATTCTGTCTCTCAAATAAATGAAATCTTTAAAAAAAATGGACAATTTAGGGGCTCCTGGGTGGCTCAGTAGGTTAAGTGTCTGCCTTTGGCTCAGGTCATGATCTCGGGGTCCTGGGATAGAGCCCCTCTTTGGGCTCCCTGCTCAGTGGGGAGTCTGCTTCTCCCTCTCCTTCTGCCCCGCCCCCCTGTGCATGCATGCTTGTGCGCTCTCTGTCTCTCAAATAAATACAATCTTAAAATAAGTGGACAGTTTATTACTGAAGGTAATAAATATGAGGACAATAATGATAATTCAAAGAGGAATTATAAAAGAAATGAAAAGTTCAGTGAAATTTCAGTTAGGGAAGCTTACTTTTGCCCAAGGGAGGATGCTTGGGTGGGAAGCTTTGGACTGGCAGAGAAACAGAGGAAAGGGCAAGCGCATAGCATGAGGAAAGGGGTCTAGGTGTTAAGAGTGCTGAGTTGATTCAGTGTTCCGGTTTAAGTAGTCTTCTTTAAGTGGGACTTAGTGCGAATAATGATGAAAAAGTGTAACTATAAGAAGATAAACCTGGAAAAGTAAAGTGGAACCGGTCAGGAAAGACTCACTTGCCATGTCAAAGCAGTTCAGTTTATTTGGTAATTCATGAGAACCTTAGGAGTAGTTTTGGACAGTGGCATGTGATGGCATTAGAGCCAGTGTATTAATTAGAGGAGAAAAATTGTCATAGTGCTGTCTATAGCATATATTTATCTGAGACCTATTTGTTCCCTTAAAAAGTGTGGGAGTTAGGCTTTAAAGTGTGTATACAGATAACTTGCTAAAATTGAATTATATTTAAATTAATGACTTTGTATTCTCTATTTTTAAGTGTGCTTTGGCACCTTTTTCTGCATCTAATTTGAGTATAGCATAAATACAGAAATTACATTGATAACTCTTAGGTTCCCATTGCCCTTTTCTTATGTTGGCGTCTAGTGTGGATACAAAAGTGAAAATGAACCACATGGCTGAATGTGTTGCCCCTTCTTTTCCTCTTGGGATAGGTCTCACTCTTCTTGTCCTTTCTGGTCTTTTCTGAGTACCCAATCCCCTAAGAAATAGAAGGGCTTTTAAAAACATGGGAACTAGGTTGGGGTCCTAGGTAGGGCAGTAACAGTTAAGGTTCACAGATGTGATTTAATCAAGAAAGGTTAAGTGTGTGATGTGACTACTCCAGTTCTGCTCCACGTTCTACCACTACTCCCTTTTCTCCTTGCCCCCCAGTAGATACTGTGCTTTCTCTCCTCTGCATTAGATGCAGCTATAGAATCCTTTCGCATATAGTTCTTTAGGTAGTACTTCTCTGCCCCAGTGAAGTGCTCTGCATGAGGCCTGGCACAGAGAATACTCTTGGTCGGTGTGACTTTCACAATTAACTCTTTGGTTGAGGTTTCAGAACCATAGGAGCTCCTTAAAGAGGAAACTAGAAGACCCCTCTATTCACCTTTCTCTTTGGTAAATACCATTTATCTCATCCTATCCTCCTGAATAGTCACTCACCTATTAAAGAACTAGAGTAAAAGCTGAACTAACCTTCATACAATAAGAGTAGATATCTGATCATTGGAAATAGCCCGCTTGGCTATGTGAGGAGAGGATGTGTTCATTAACTGATTCTTCCATTGCAGGGGACTTGTATGGCGCTATTGGTTCTCCTGTACGGTTAGCGAGGACTGTGGTGGTTGGCAAACGACAAGACATGGTCCAGAGGCTGCTTTATTTTCTTACTTATTTTATAAGATGCTCTGAACTTCAAGAAACCCATCTTTTAGAAAATGGAGAAGATGAAGCCATTGTTATGCCAGGCACAGTAATTACTACCACTTTAGAGAAAGGTGAAATAGAAGAATCTGAGTATGTGCTTATCACAGTGCATAGAAACAAAAGCAGTTTGCTCTTTAAAGACCCAGAAGAAACAAGGACTCCTAATTGTAGCTGTAAATATTGCAGTCGTCCACTCCTTGGGCAAAATATAGAGAATGTTTCACAACAAGAGAGAGAAGATATTCAAAACAGCTCTAAGGAGCTGCTAGGAATTTCAGATGAGTGTCAAATGATTTCTCCCTCTGACTGCCAAGAAGAAAATGCTGTTGATGTTAAACAGTTCAGAGATAAATTAAGAACTTGCCTTGACACCAAGTTAGAGACCGTTGTTTGCACAGGATCTGCTCCAGTAGACAAATGTGCCTTGTCAAAATCAGGCTTAGAGCCAGCAGAGGAAACATGGCATAATGAGGAATTGCTGGGTTCAGGTAATCACACAGGCAAAGTGTTGAGATCCACAGGAATGGTTGTGGAAAAAAAACCTCCAGATAAGCTTTTGACTGCTGCATTTTCTTGTGAAGCATCACAGACAAAGGTTACCTTCTTGATTGGAGATTCTATGTCCCCTGACTCAGATACTGAACTCAGGAGTCAGGCAGTGGTGGATCAGATTACCAGGCACCACACCAAACCACTGAAGGAAGAAGGAGGGGCTATTGATCAGCAGCATCAAGAAACTAAACAAACAACTAAGGACCAATGCGGCGAGTCTGATATACCAAACATGGTTTCTGGAGAAACCTGTGAACCTCCCTGTTGGAATCATTCAGACCCAGAAAGCATGAGCTTATTTGATGAATATTTTAATGATGATTCAATTGAAACCAGGACTATTGATGATATTATTGCAGTTAAAACAAGTACAGACAGTAAAGAACATTGCTGTATGTTAGAATTTTCAAAAGGATTGTGTACAAAAAATAGCAAACAGAACAGTGAATTTTGTAAATGTGTAGAAACAGTTCACCAGGATTCATGTAAAACCTGCTTTCCTCAGCAGGACCAAAGAGATGCACTCTCCATTCTTGTCCCCCATGGGGATAAAGAGAGTTCAGAGAAAAAAATTGCTGTAGGAACTGAATGGGACATTCCACGAAATGAAAGTTCAGATAGTGCCCTTGGGGACAGTGAAAGTGAAGATACAGGTCATGATATGACTAGACAAGTAAGCAGTTACTATGGAGGAGAGCAAGAAGATTGGGCAGAAGAAGATGAGATACCTTTTCCTGGGTAAGTAGGAAGTTTTTAACCTATAATAGACCCTATATAAATATGTACCATTCTTCTGTTTAGATGGTCTCTGAAGGTTGGTGGTAACTAATGTAAAAGAAGAGATCATTGTCCTGGACAGATTCTCTTCTATTGCTGTGTGGTTTTAAGGAAAGATTAAAGGCTGAGCCCCATAGGTACCCCAGAAACGTTCTGTGAAGGTATTAAAGAAAAGCATATATGTATGTAGGAGATTCTTTCTGCTTAGGAGTTTTCAAGTCATTTAGGAGTGAATTATGCCCCCGTATATATGGACCTGTGCTGAGCCCAGCAACTAGAGAGAGGTAATCACAGAGAAAGTAGGAAATGGCTGTTAGGAATAAATTTGGTGAAGACTAAAAGAAAAACAGGAAATGTATACTGTGGGTCAAGTATACAAGGAGAAGATTCATATTTGAGAAATGTTATATTCCATGCTTTGGGTTTGTGATGTATTTAATATTTAGCTACTTTGTTTTGGATGATGGTTTTCATTTACTGATTGTATTAAGAATGTATTACATACACAAGGGACAGCATTCCGGATGTTTCTTATGAAAGATTTATACTCACGTCATTACATAGTTGTTCATCCACCTTCTTTTCAGGATAGGAAGGAGTATTTTGTGGTCTGATTTATCACTTAGGCCAGTTTTTACTTAAGGATGATTTTACTCTGAGTATATTTTGTAGAAAATGATGGTACTAGAAATACAGACTAGTAGAGTCCAAAAATTTTTTTACTGATAAAATATGTATTACTAATTGGATATGCCTTCTTTTGGGACCTTTCTTCCAGGTCAAAATTGATTGAAGTGAGTGCTGTTCAGCCCAACATTGCCAACTTTGGGAGGTCCTTGTTGGGTGGCTACTGCTCATCTTATGTGCCTGACTTTGTCCTTCAAGGAATTGGGAATGATGATAGGCTCCGTCAGTGTCTGGTATCAGATTTGTCTCATGCTGTGCAGGTGAGTTACCTTCACTGCTCTTGAATTTATTTAGAATGAACTTTGTTAACTGGTAGAACCCCCAAGTTACCGTATATTTTTGGTCATACTTCAGTATGTAACACAATCATTGTTCTCTTAATCTGTCACTTTTGTAGCTGTCACCATGAAAGCAAGTAGAGAGTTTCAGGAATCTATACAAACATAAATCTTAAATACAGAAAGTATTGTTTGTATTCATGGGTGTTCATCATCAGGTCATTTATGATATCAAAAAAATTGCATATGCTTAAATGTGAATGCAGTTCTTTTCTCAATTTCATTTTCAGATTGTTCATTGCTTATATAGAAGTACAATTGATTTTTGTATATTGATCTTATATTCTTCTACCTTGCTGAACCTTTTTTTTTTTTTTAAGATTTATTTATTTTAGGGGCGCCTGGGTGGCTCAGTCATTAGGCGTCTGCCTTCGGCTCAGGCCCTGGGATCAAGCCTCGCGTTGGGCTCCCTGTTCTGCAGGAAGCCTGCTTCTCCCTCTCCCATTCCCCCTGCTTGTGTTCCCTCTCTTGCTGTGTCTCTCTCTGTCAAATAAATAAATAAAATCTGTAAAAAAAAAAAATTATTTATTTTAGAGAGAGAGAGGGAGAGCATGTGAGGGAGGGGCAAAGGGGGAGGGAGACGGAGTCTTAAGCAGACTCTGCATTGAGTGTGGAGCCTGACACAGGGCTCAATCTCATGACCTTGAGATCAGGACCTGAGCCGATACCAGGAGTCAGATGCGTAACCAGCTGTACCACCCAGGTGCCCCAACCTTGCTGAACTCTTTTATTAGTTCTTGTAGTTTTCTGTGTGGATTCCTTAGGTTTTTCTATGTACACGTTCATGTCATCGATGAATAGACAGTCTTGCATCTTCCTTCCCAGTCTGGCTGCCTTTTGTCTTTCTTGCCTGATTTTATGGGCTAGAACCTTCAGTACAGTGTTGCATAGAGGTGCTAATAGTGGACATCCTTGTCTTCTTCCTCATACTAGGGGAAAACATCGACTCTTTCATTATTAAGTGTGATGTTAGCTGTGGGATTCTTAAAGATGCCCTTTATCAAATGGAGAAAGTTTCCTTCTAGTCCTAGTTTCTTTGTCCTCTCCACCTTTAAGTCATGAATGGATACGGCATTTTGTCTAATACTTTTTCTGTGCCTATTGATACGATCATTTGGTTTTTCCTCCTTAACTGTTAATGTGATTGGTGACATGAGAGGTGGTAGATTTTTAGATGTTAACCAACTCCTGTATTCCTAGGGAAAACATCCCACCTGGTCAAGGTATATAGTTCTTTTTATATACTACTAGATATGATTTGCTAGTATTTTATTACAAATTTTAGAATCTGTATTCATGAGGGATATTAGTCTATAGTTTTCTTGTGATACATTTGTGTAGCTTTAATATCAGAATAATACTTGCCTCATAGAATGAGATGGATGTGTTCCCTCCTCTGTTTTCTGGAAGAGTTTCTGAAAGATTGGTATTATTTTTTCTCCAAATGTTGGATACAATTCACCTGTGAAGTCATTTGAACTTCCTGGACTTTATAAAATGAGAATATTTTAAATTGCTGATTCAATTTCTTGTTGTAGATCTATTCCAAGTTTCCATTTCTTCCTGAGTCAATTTTGGTAATTTTTGTCTTTCTAGGAATTAGTTACATTTAAGTGATTTCATTTATTTGTTGGAATAAAATGGTTCATAGCATACATTTATAATCTTTTTCAAAAATTTTTTTCAAAGATTTTATTTATTTGAGAGAGAGCAAGTGAGAGAGAGAGGAAGAGAGAGCACAAGCGGCAGGGAGGGGTAGAGGGAGAAGGAGAAGCAGACTCCCCTTGAGCAGGGAGCCCGATGTGGGGCTCAATCTCAGGACTCAGGGATCACGACCTGAGCCAAAGGCAGACACTTAACTGCCTGAGCCACCCAAGTGCCCCCATTTATAATCTTTTTAATTTCTGTAAATTCACTGGTTATGCCCCCTCTTTTATTCCTGATTATTGTAATCTGTGGTTTTTCTTTTTTTCCCCTCCTAAAAGTAGCATATTCCAAAGAAGATTTCATTCATGACTTGACTTCATTAATAGTTCTTTTTGGCCCATATGCATCAAAGATGAGTAGGCTGTGGCCCATGGGACAAAGAGGCTTGCTTTTTTAAATTCAGTTTTATTGGAACACGATTACATCCATTTATTTATATACTTTGTGACTGTTTTCCTGCTACAGGAGCAGAGTTGAGTCATTGAGACAGAGACCTTATAGCCTTTAGAGCCTAAAATATTTTCTCTCTCTGGCTCTTTATAAGTTGGCTGATTCCTATCCTAGCTGAAGGTGTGTTAATTTTATTAATCTTTTCAAGGAAACCAACTTTTGTTTTCACTGATTTTCTCTATTTTTTTGGTCTTTTTTTTTCTCATTAATTTCTGTCCTCATCTTTATTATTTCTTCCCTTCTGCTTGCTGTGGATGTAGTTTGCTCTTTTTTTTATTAAGGTGGAAGATTAGGTTATTAATTTGAGGTATTTTTTCTTTTCACACATAGGCATTTAGCTCTAAATTGTCCTCTAAGCACCGCTTTAACCAAAGATCATAAATTTTAATCTTTTGTTTTCATTTTCATTCACTTCAAAATATTTTCTAATTTCCCTTGCTGTTTCTTTGACCCATGGCTTATGGAGAAGTATGTTTTTGATCTCCAGATATTTGTGGAATTCTTAGATTTCCTTTTCTTCATTTCTAAATTGGTTCCATTGTGGTCAGAGAACAAACTTTATATGATTTTAGTCCTTTTAAATGTATTGAGTCTTGTTTTCTGGCCCAGCATGTGGTGTATCCTGGAGAATGTTGCACATGTAGTTGAAAAAATAGTCACCTGTTGGGGCGCCTGGGTGGCTCAGTCATTAAACGTCTGCCTTCGGCTCAGGTCATGATCCCGGGGTCCTGGAATCGAGCCTGCATTGGGTTCCCTGCTCAGCGGGGAGCCTGCTTCTCCCTCTCCCTCTGCCTGCCACTGCCACTGTGCTCTCTCTCTCTCTTTCTCTGTCAAATAAATACATAAAATCTTTAAAAAAAAAAGTTGCCTGTTTTTGGGCAGAGGTTTCTGTGTTCTTGCTGATTTTTCCACGTTCTTGTTGATTTTTTGTGTAGTTGTTCCATCGTTTATTGAGCGTGGAGTATTGAAGTCACCAGCTTTTGTTGAGTTTTCTATTTCTTCAATTCCATGTGTCATTCTAATAATATTTTTTTTTTAACAAAACCTCCTTTCCCATTGCGAGAACAACATATTTAGGAATGGAGAAAGCCAACTGGAAATCATGGGTGAGAAAATATGGCTCACTGAGCAAGTATTCCCTTTATTATTAGCTAGAAAGGTTTAAACCTCCTGTGTTTGTAGTAAATTATCTTAAGTTGTAAAGTTTGGTGTTTTATTGTATAGTAGGTAAATTCAGAAAAATCTAGATATAAAAACAAAGTTTAAAAGAAAACTTATAAAAACTCGTGTCTCGGGGTGCCTGGGTGGCTCAGTCGTTAAGCATCTGCCTTCAGCTTGGGTCATGATGGGATCGAGCCCCACATCTGGCTCCCTGCTGGGTGGGAAGCCTGCTTCTCCCTCTCCCACTCCCCCTGCTTGTGTTCCTTCTCTTTCTCTCTGTCAAATAAGTAAATAAAATCTTAAAAACAAAGAAACAAAAAAACTCGTGTTCTTTATATTTAAAAGCCATCTTGCTCAATGCTTTAACACCAGTCAAATAATACTTACTGACATATTGTGTTCTGAACATGGTGCTGATCGTCCAAGGAATATATGGATGAAAAATAAATAACTTCTGAAGTTATTTACTCAGTAATGGAGGAAGTAAGGGATGTACGTATATGAATAAGTGTAGTACAACACATAAAAAAATAAATGCCTGAGACAGATACTAATAAGTAATTTAATGCTTCACAGGAAAAAATTTATATCACTTAATGGTATTTGTTCTTCAGAATATAGCAACCTTTTCTATTTTTTTCAATTCTGTCCCCCCATTGCCTGATAGAGTACTCAGTATTTGTTGAAATACTTGGTTAGGAAATCTGATGTGGGTCCTTGTGATGCTCTTTGTGTCCTCTTGTCTTTCTTTATGTTTGATCTCAGTCACTCAGTGTCTTTTTTTCCCCTCCATCTATACCCATTAGCACACACTACATTCTTTGATGTTGCCTCTGGAAGCCTGGAGCTGGAGGGGGTGACTGTCTCCTATTGAAGACAAAACATTTCTGTTTTAAAGGGTTTTTACCTTAGGAATAGGAGGAATAGTAATAATAATAAGCATTTAGTTTTTATTGTAGCCTTAATGTGTGTCAGGTACTTAAATGTAATACCTCACTTAATTTTATGGTACTTACTATTATCATTCCTATATTTCAGATATAGCACAGGGAGGTGTTTGCAGTTATATTAGATAGGGGATGGCAGAGCTAGAAATCAGTCCTGATCTGCCTGTTCTTCAGCAATGCTCTTAAGCATCTGTGCTTAATATATACAGAACACTGTCTCTAAAACAGATGAACAAAGGTAAATATAAATAAAGTAGCAAAATTGGCATTAACAAAGCTTGCAAGACTTTTATATTAGGAGTTCCACTTCTATTGCTCTGGGAATCATTCCACTATGGTGAAAGGTAAGAGCTTTCTGTCTTTTGCCCTTTGTTTTCATAACTGGGTTTCTAGTCTTTCCCACTTATATTTTCATTTAAGTATATAAGATATTTTACACTCAAAGCAGATCACAGAAAATTTTGAAGAAATGAAAACTAAAATACCAAACTTAATCTTAGCACTAACAGGTTGGATTTTTTTATCATTCGTTTTTCTCTCTTCATTGTAAAGTTTACAGTTAATGATTTTAATTATTGTTTGCTAATAATTTTTTTACCATCACATTTAACATGAGAACTATTTCTTATGTGCCTACATGGAAAATCCCAAAGGAATCTTTTAATAGATAAATCATGAGGATAGTACTTTTGAAAAAAATACAGTCTTACTCTTCTGAACTGTGTTGGTAGAGTGTCTTGTCTTTTACTCCTCAGTTTCTAAGAAAGTGGCATTTTTATTACCAAATTAAATATATATTTACTGGGTGCCTGGGTGGCTCAGTTGGTTAAGCGACTGCCTTCGGCTCAGGTCATGATCCTGGAGTCCCGGGATCGAGTCCTGCATCGGGCTCCCTGCTCAGTAGGGGGTCTGCTTCTCCCTTTGACCCTCTTACCTCTCGTGCTCTCTATCTCTCATTCTCTCTCAAATAAATAAAATCTTTAAAATATATATATATATATTTACTATATAAAAAATTGAAATGTGTAGAAAGCTAAACACAAGTTTTCCAACTCTGCCATTCATTGGCAGCCATCCTTTTTTTAAATTAATTTATTCAATTAGCCAGCATATAGTACAACATTAGTTTTTGATGGCAGCCATTCTTAATATAAAAACTTCTTCTAGTCATTATGTAGTATGTGGCATCTGATGAAACCCAGACTTGCCAATTCCTATCTGTGTATCCTAAGACATTTAATTTTGTAGAACCTCAGTTTCCTTGGCTGTAATGAAAGTGATACTGTTTATATACCAGAGTTATACTATGTGGTGTTTTGTGTATATTAGGTACTGTCTGTCTTACATCTTCTTGTCATCATTATTCTATGTGTGTGTGTGCTTGTGTGTGTGTGTATGTGTGTGTATGTATATATATGCATTTTATATACATATATAACTAGGGCCTTTTATATATATATATATATATATATATATATATATATATAAAATACCATTAAGTGATATAAATTCTTTTTTACAGATACACATTTTTTTAATATATAGTATATATGTATATAGGGTTTGGAAGGGCAAAGGGAGAGGGAGAGAGAATCTCCAACAGATTCCCCACTGAGGGAGGAGCCCAACATGGGGCTGGATCTCAAGACTCTGAGATCATGATCTGAGCTGAAATCAAGAGTCAGATGTTTGACTGACTGAGCCACTCGGGTACCACTCTTGTGATGGGAACTTTTAAGATCTATTCCCTTAGCAGCTTTCATATATACATACAGTGTTGTTAAGTATGGTCTCCATGCTGTACATTACATATCCAGAACTTACTTGTCTTGTAACTGGAAGTTTGTACCTTTTGATTAACTTCATCCATTTCTTCCATCCTGCCCCCACCCCCCATCACCCACCAATCTCTTCTCTGTTTCTGTGAGTTTGGTTTTTTTTTTTTAGATTCTAGGTGTGCGAGATCATACAGTATTTGTCTTTCTCTGTCTGACTTAGTTCGTTTAGCATAATGCCCTCATGGTCCATTTGTATTGTTGCAAATGGCAGGATTTCCATCTTGAGTTCTCATGGCTGAATACTATTCCTCTGTGTGTGTGTGTGTGTGTGTGTGTGTGTGTGTGTGTGTGTGTGTTGCTTCTTCTTTATCCATTCATTTATTGATGGAAACTTAGGTGTGTCTGTCTTGGCTAATGTGAATAATGGTGCAATGAACACGGGAGTGCAGATACTTCTTTGATAGCCTGTTTTCATGTCTTTGAATATATGTGTACCTAGACGTGGTATTGCTGGAGGATATGGTAGTTCTGTTTTTAATTTTTTGAGGAAGCTCCATACTGTTTTCCATAGTGCCTGTACCAGTTTACATTCCCACCATCAGTGCACAAGGGTTCTCTTTTCTTCACACCCTGGCCAATACTTGATATGCTCGTCTTGATAACCAGCATTCTGATAGATGTGAGGTGATACCTCATTGTGGTTTAGATTTGCATTTCCCTGGTGATGAGTGATGTTGAGCATTTTTTATTTACCTGTTGGCCATTTGTATGTCTTCTTTGGAAAAATGCCTATTCAGTTTATCTGCACATTTTAAAAATCAGATTGTTAGGGTTTTGTTTTGTTTTTTCCTCCTTTGCTGTTGAGTTGTATGAATTCCTTATATATTTTGGATATTAACCTCTTATGGTTTGCAAATATTTTCTCCCATTCCGTAGGCTGCTTTTTCATTTTGCTGATGATTTCCTTTGCTGTGCAGCAGCATTTTAGTATAGCTTGCTTTCATTGTCTTGGTTTTTGGTGTCAAATCCAAAAAATCATTGCCAAGACTGATACCTGAGAGCTTACTTCCTTTGTTCTTCTAGGATTTTTATGCTTTTGGGTCTTATGTTCAAGTCTTTAATTGGTTTGAGTTGAATTTTGTGTAATGGTGTGCAATAGGGATCCAGTTTCATTCTTTTGCCTCTGGCTGTCTTCCTAGCACCGTCTACTGAAGGAGGCTATCATTTCTCCATTGTATGTATATTCTTGGCTGCTTTATCATATGTTAATAGAGCATTATGCATGAATTTATTTCTGGGTTTTCTATTCTCTGTTGCTCAACTTTTTCTTCCTTTTACTGTTGTTATTAACATTGATACTTCTTCTGTGTTTTAAGAATTTAGGATAATTTCTTTAGTCTGGATTCCCAGAAATGTGATATTGGCCAGGTTTTAAGGTTAGGATTATTTTCATGTTCTTTGAAGAGAGTACACTGAAGTTGATTTGGTACATTTTTAGTTCAGACGTGCAGTTTATTAGGCCATGTTTGAATACTTAGCAGGCAACTGAAAAACCAGGTTTTGTTATAGGGTGGAGATATGGGAATATGTATCTGCCAGAGAAGAGATTGGACAGTTTATGTATTGACATTCCGGAAATGCTTGGGAGAGAAAAAAGGCTGGTAAGGTTGTGGATGAATTTGTATTATAGAAGTCATAAAACTCAGAAGATTTAAGAAAAATAAAGCTTTATATTTACTGTTGCCGTCTCACATAAATTACTTCATTTTGTGACTAGGAAGTATCTGAAGCTGGATACAAGCTCAGGAAAAATTGTGGAGGAGGCCACTACAAGGTCTTACTTGAGAATATACTCCCATTTGTTATAGGCTTTCTTTTCCAGACATTGATGATGAATATACTCCCATTTGTTATAGGCTTTCTTTTCCAGACATTGATGATGAAGAGAAAGACTGGGATTGTCTAAATTGAAATTTTATCAGATTAGGACATTGCATATGACAGTCCATTGAGTGAAAACAAGCAATCAAAATGAATGACTGGCACTGCCCCCCATTTTTTTTTTCAACAACTTCTAAAGCAGTTTTGAATTATTTCTGATCATAAGCTTGGTTTTAAGCCCTTCTCACTTGGGAGACTACTGACTTGGGACCATTTTCCTTTTTTTTACCAAAGTAGCTTTTATAGGTTTTGGTTAGATAAACAATTTAACAAACAAAAAAGAGAGGCAAACCAAGAAACAGACTCTTGACTATAGAGAACAAACGTGGTTACTGGAGGGGAAGGGGAGGAGGTGGGAGGATGAAATAGGTAATACGGATTAAGGAAGGCAGGTGTTGCACGGAAGTGATGAATCACTATATTTACACCTGAAGCTAATATTACACCATATGTTAACTAACTGGAATGTAAATAAAAACTTGTGGGGGGGGAAGGAAAAAAAAAGAAAAATCTTAGCCACATGCCTTTTGATTGAAGGGCTATAAAGTTAATTTCTAAAATGGTTTGTAACCTTTTAAGCAAGGTGTATTTTGTAGCCGTTTCCTCATTATCTGTTTAGGCATTTCCTTGTGAGGGTAATGGATGTACCCCCTTCATAAATATCATTTCCTAAAGATGCCCACTGCTTTTGAAAGTAGTGTCTGCCTTTAACAGTTTGTTATTCCATTTTGGTTATTTGATCATGCCTCCTGCCTTATTTTTCTTTTATAACCACAGAAATACTTACATTAAAATATGTTTACTGTTATTTTGTTTCTTAAAAATGTAAGGTATACCTTACATCTTTAAATGTATGTACCATTTCCAAAATTATATTTCAGTAATTAAGTTGGTGAACTGAAAAATGTTATATTCCTGGTAAGAGGTGGATAAGAAATATTTGAGTACTATTTTATAACAACAAATATAAAGTTTAGAGTTTCATGGAAAGTTTTCACAGTGTATCTTTCCAGGTTTTTTCTTTGCCATTCTCTTTGTCACTGCTTCTCAGTATCACATTTCACTAATTCAGTAACATGCATCTACTTATGTCTCTAAGTCTTCTCATGGTATTCTCTCTTACGGATTTGTCCCTATTCCTCTCTGATTTTTCACCAGTAATCCAATCCACACTTAAATGTTATGTCCCTGTGTCACTTCTGTGAAACTCCCACTCACACAAGAACCCATTATTGCCCTCCTCTGCTACCTCAGTACTTGGTATCTATTTTGTCTGTTACACATATGTCTCTTTATAGCCAGTTGTATTTATTTTTATCTCCCACACAGGACTGTGAGCTCCATTGTCTTTGTTTACTTAGCGTCAAGCCAAAAGCCTTATTCATAGTGGTTCTTCATTTACTGGGCAAAAGGATATCCTTTGGGCGTGCGAAACCTGGGTTTATCAAGGAGCAAACCTACATCCTTTGCTATAAAATTGTAGTAACAGTACAAGTTTGAAAGGAAAAAGGCCATTGGGTTCAAGTACTTCAAATTACAGTTTTTGGTTTTTTTTAAGATTTTATTTATTTTTTGACAGAGAGAGACACAGCGAGAGAGGGAACACAAGCAGGGGGAGTGGGAGAGGGAGAAGCAGGCTTCCTGCCAAGCAGGGAGCCCGATGTGGGACTTGATCCCAGGACCCTGGGATCATGACCTGAGCGGAAGGCAGACGCTTAATGACTGAGCCACCCAGGTGCCCCTGAAATTACAGTTTTTAATCTCAGTTTTATTACTGCTATTCCATATGGCCAGTGGTGAATAAATCCTTAGCTTTCTAAGTATAGAAAGATGTTGAAATATTGAGCACTGTAGGATCTTTCTTTTCTTTTCTTTTTTTTTTTTTTTAAGATTTTATTTATTTGACAGAGAGACAGCAAGAGAGGGAACCACAAGCAGGGGGAGTCGGAGAGGGAGAAGCAGGCTCTCCGCCGAGCAGGGAGCCTGATGCGGGGCTTGATCCCAGGACCCTGGGATCATGACCTGAGCCAAAGGTAGACGCTTAACGACTGAGCCACGCAGGCGCCCCTGTAGGATCCTTCCTTCCTTCCTTCCTTCCTTCCTTCCTTCCTTCCTTCCTTCCTTCCTTCCTTCCTCCCTCCCTCCCTCCCTCCCTCTTTCTTTCTTTTTCTTTCTTTCTTTCTTTCTTTCTTTCTTT
>NW_027397092.1:15696313-15708660 GCF_003265705.2 Callorhinus ursinus | reverse complement strand
CTCTCTCTCTCTCTCTCTCTCTCTCTCTCTCTCTTTCTTTCTTTCTCCATCATTTCTTTTTGATAATGGTGCTTTGTACTTAATTGTCAATTTTGGTCTTTGTGTATAAACCATGAGAAGCCAAGGGCACAGCGATGTGCTATGGGCCTTTTATTTGTATATGTTTAAATTATTTTTCATTGTGCCTTAAACTTTGTAATTATAAAAGTATCATTTAGGTAAATGCTTCTAATAGAAATTCCCACAAAATAAAGATACACAAAAGCAAAAAGACATTCTTATTTGTACTCTTAATATTCCATACTTCTTCACAGAGATCTTCATGATAGAGTCTGATTTGAATATTTTCATTCTTCTCTCTATACATTTGTGTTTAGATATAGATACTAATTTTAAAAAATATAACTGGGATGCATATAATATGTATATGTGGGTGCCTGCATGCACGTGTGTCTAGGTGTTTAATGACTTTTTTTTCTGACTTAACCATATGTCTGGGAGAGCCATATTAGTACCTGGCGATTGGTTTCCTTTTTAAATTGCTGTTAGCCATATTGTGCATATACATTATGGTAAAATAGAAAAACTCAGGGAACATAAGCAGCAAGGTATTTCATGTAATCAAGTGACAGCCCTTGAGATGTTCAAACAAATTAATGTCTGACGACTTGGGATAGTTAGCACGGAACCTTACCTTTGACTTGCTCATGTGAATTCTTTTTGCATCAGTTTTTTAAATATTAATGTTTAAATGTTAAAGTGTTTAAATCAAAACTTAAAAAAAATACAAAGTTCTGGCAATGAATCTCAACAGTTATGATTTCTTTTTTTTTGTTTTGTTTTAAGACTTACTTATTTGGGGGGGTAGGGAGAGGGAGAGAGAGAAACTCACGCAGACTCCCTGCTGAGCACAGAGCCCGACCCTGAGATCATGACTTAACCAATGCCACCCAGGTGCCCCCAGTGATGATTTCTATGAGTTATCTCAGGGTATTTGTTACTGAGTTAATTAAATATTCCATTTTCTACTGTCAAGGATTCTTTGGCAATAGTTGTCAGAATTGAATACTCTTTTATTCTGTTTTTAATATCTCTTGCTTGCCTTATTTTCATTAACATTTATTTGAAAACTTCATTTGCTTATCATAAGATGAATTCTTTTTTCCAGCATCCAGTGTTGGATGAACCAATAGCAGAAGCTGTCTGTATTATAGCAGATATGGATAAATGGACTGTTCAAGTGGCCAGTAGCCAGAGACGAATGACAGATAATAAATTGGGAAAGGAAGTCTTGGTTTCCAGTCTTGTGTCCAACCTGCTTCATTCCACTCTTCAGCTTTATAAACATAACTTGTCTCCAAATTTTGTAAGTATGTATAAGGCTTGAATTATTTAGCACTCCGATAGGTGACTGAACTTTATTTAGTATATGCCTATGTTGAACACTGCTGTTAGCTTCCTCATTGTTTCCCAGAAAAAAAGATGTTATGGACTAAAGGTTTGTGTTTCTCTAAAATCCATGTGTTGAAGCCCTAATATGGTATTTGGAGATGGGCCTTTGGGAGGTAATTAGGGTTAGATTAGGTGATGAGGGTGGAGTCCTCATGATGGGATTAGTGGATCTTCTAAAAAAAGGAAGAGAGATTGTGAGGACAGAGCCAGAGACAGTCATCTGTGTGCCTAGGTGAGAGCTCTTGCCAGAACTGGAACATGTTAGCACCCTGACCTACACACTTTCAGCCTCCAGAACTGTGAAAAAATAATTCTCTGTTGTTTAAATCACTGAATCTATGCCATTTTATAATGGCAGCCCAAGGGGATGTGTACATGTCTATGTATTGTATGGTTTCAGCAGCTAGAATTTGGTGCCTGACTAGTTTCATATAAGGTATGGACATGCAATGTCCCCAAGCTTTGTGCAGAATGCCAGTGCTTTCTAGAGCCTCATTGTCCTGTTAGGACTTAGAATGAACACTCTTCGTAATACTAAATAACCTCTTACTGAAGACACCATTTCCAACTTTCAAAGTTCTTCTTTTTCTTGTTAGGACAAATATAATACAGCTTACTTAAAAACCTCTGTAGATCAACATGATAAAGGCCACATATGACAAAACCACAGCTAACCTTATTCTCATTGGTGAAATATTGAAAGTTTTACCCCTGTGATCACAGGACATGGATGCCCACTTTCACCACTTCTATTCGTCAGAGTACTAACTAGAAAGCCCTAGCCAGAGCAGTTAAGCAAGAAAAAGAAATGAAAGGCATCCAAATTGGAAAGGAAGAAGTAAAATTCTCTCTACAGATGACATAATCTTAAATGTAGAAAACTTAAAGATTCCACAAAAAAACTGATAGAGCTAAAAATGAATTCAGCAAAATTGCAAGATACAAAATCAGCATGCAAAGGTAGTTTCATTTACATACATTAGCAATGAACAGTCTAAAATGGAAGTTAAGAAAGCACTGTTAAAGAAGAACAAAGATGGAGGACTCATACCTCCCAATTACTCCAAAGTGACAGTAATCAAACAGTGTGATACTGGCATAAGGACAGACATAAGGCCCAAAAGAATATAATAGCCCAAAAATAAAACCTTACTTATATGGTCAGTTGGTTTTGGACAAGGGAGCCAAGACCATTCAAAGAGGAAAGGAGCCCTTGAAATAAACCATGCTGAGAAAACTGGATATTCACATGTAAAAGAATGAAGTTGAACCCTTACCTATTGCATGTACAGAAATGAACTCAAACTTGAATCTGACTTAAATTGAAACTTAAGTGCTTAAACTGTCTGCAAAACTGTTCAAAGAAAACATAGGGGATAATCTTTATGGCATTTGATTTGGCAGGGATTTCTTGGATTTAACACCAAAAGGACAGGTAACAAAAGTAAAGAACAGATACATGGGACTTTATCAATAATCAAAATTTTTGTGCACCAAAGGACACTATCAACAAGTGAAAAGACAATCTGCAGAGCAGGAGAAAATATTTGTAAATCATATATGTTCAAAGAGATTGGTATCCAGAGTAACAAAGAACAACTCAATTTAAAAATAGGCAAAAAAGGGGTGCCTGGGTGGCTCAGTTGGTTAAGCGACTGCCTTCGGCTCAGGTCATGATCCTGGAGTCCCAGGATCGAGTCCCGCATCTGGCTCCCTGCTCAGCAGTGAGTCTGCTTCTCCCTCGGACCCTCCCCCCTCTCGTGCTCTCTCTCTCTCTATTTCATTCTCTCTCTCAAATAAATAAAATCTTTAAAAAAAATAAAAAAATAAAAATAGGCAAATAAACATTTCTTTAAAGAAGTGTAGACATGGTCAATGAGCATATGAAAAGATCTTCAGGAAAGTACATATCAAAACCACAGTGAGGTAGATACTCCTTCACACCCATAAGTGTGGCTATGACAAAAAACACAAAAACAACAAGTATTAGCCAAACTGTGGAGAAATTGGAACCCTTGTGCATTGCTGGTGGGAATATAAAATGGTGCAGCTGCTGTGAAAAACACTTTGGCAGTTCTTCAAGAAGTTTAACATTGTATTGCCCTGTGATCCAGCAATTCTACCTATGGGTTTATACTCAAAACAGTTGAAAGCAGGGACTCAAAAAATTGTACCATCATGTTTATGGCAGCATTATTTGAAATAGCCAAAAGTTGAAAACACCTCATGTCCATTAACAAATGAATGGATAAACAAAATGTGGTATAATACATAGAATGGAATAGTTCAGCCAAGATAAGGAATGAATTTCTGATACATTCTGATACAATATGGATGAACCTTGAACACATTATGCTAAGTAGAATATGTGAAAAGGACAGATATTATAGGATTCTACTTAAATGAGGTCTTTAGAACAGGCAAATTCATAGAGACAAAGTAGGTAGAGATTACCAAGGGCTTGGGGGAGGAGGGAATGAGGAGTTATTATATAATGGGTACAGAGTTAATGTTTGGGATAATGAAAAAAGTTCTGGAAATGGATAGTGATGATGGTTGCACAACATTGTGACTATACTTAATGCTACTGAATTGTATACTTAAAAATGGGTAATATGGGGGGTGCCTTGGTGACTCAGTCAGACATTGGACTCTTGATCTCAGCTCAGGTCTTAATCTCAGGGTTGTGAGCTCAAGCCCTGTGTTGGGCTCTGTGCTGGGCGTGGAGCCTACTTTTTAAAAAAAAGGGTAATATGGTAAATTCACAGATATATGTAAATTATATATACAGTTTATATATATGTGTGTGTGTGTGTATAATTTCTATTTTGTTTTTCCAAGAAGAAAGTGGGTTTTTATTAGCAGTTTGGGTTTTTTTTTATTTTTTATTTATTCATTTATTTTTTAAAGATTTTTTTAAGTTTATTCATTTATGATACAGAGAGATAGAGCATAAGTGGGAAGAGAGGGAGAGGGAGAAGCAGACCCCCTGCTGAGCTGGGAGCCTGATGGGGCTTGATTCCAGGACCCTGGGATCATGACTTGAGTCGAAGGCAGACGCTTAGCCATCTGAGCCACCCCAATGCCCCTGGTGTTTTTTTAAGTAAGCTCCACACCTGATGTGAAGCTCAGACTCACAGCCCTAAGATCAGGAGTCCCACACACTACCAACTGAGCCAGCCAGGTGCCCCTATTAGTAGTTTTTTTTTTTTTTTTTTTAGATTTTATTTATTTGAGAGAATGAGATAGAGAGAGCATGAGAGGGGGGAGGGTCTGAGGAGAAGCAGACTCCCCGCTGAGCAGGGAGCCTGATGCGGGACTCGATCCTGGGACTCCAGGATCATGACCTGAGCCGAAGGCAGTCACTTAACCAATTGAGCCACCCAGGCGCCCCCCTATTAGTAGTTTTAAAAGTTGATTTTCATTGGAAAGGAATCCTCTGGAAGAATTCAATGTTTTAACACCTGAAACTCATGCTTTTTCCTCAAATATTATAGCATCAATTCACATGCAAAATCACCTATTTTATTAAATTGAGCAAATTAATTGATAAGGGAAGTGTATGTGTTTTAGTTTTTAATGTTCTAGCTTAGAAACATCTGTCTTCTAGTAAGGACTACTGGGCATTTTCTGTGAGCTATTGCTAACTTTTTTCTTTAACTCTCCATGGGAGAATGCAGCCTTTCCTGTGTAACATCAATTTATGAGTGTTATATTTATCAAATTTGGAATAAAAACATTTTTTAAAGTTCTGGAAGTGTGTAGTGGTGATAATTTCACTTTTTTTGGATGTACTTAATGCTTCTCAATTGTACATTTAAAAATGGTTAAAATGGTAAATTTTTTATTATATATAATTTACCACATTTAAACAAAAACAAAAACTCTGTAGGATCTAAATCTTTGATATTAACTAGAAAAAAATACAATCCTTCAGATAAAATTATGTGCTTTAAAAATGTGCTCCAAATTTTCGTGTATGTAGGAAAAACAATTGTCATAAACATGATGCTTTGGAATTTGCCATTACTTTGAGCTAGAAACCATTTTCTTACCTGGTTCTTGTTTCCCCCTTAACTGCAGTGTGTAATGCATCTTGAAGACCGATTACAGGAGTTATACTTCAAAAGCAAAATGCTGTCTGAGTACCTGAGGGGACAGATGCGTGTTCACGTCAAGGAGCTAGGAGTGGTTCTAGGGTATGTTTGTGGCTTTGTTTTCTTATTGCACTTTCTTTAGGCAAAGAATATTCCCCAGAATTGCCTTTTAGAAGTTGGACACTGTTATCAGTTGGGTTGCTTTATACCATATAAAAGCAGATCCTTGGCTTCCGCTGATCTGAAAGGCATTGTCCCTTATACTATTACAGTAAGTTGAGAAACTCGTAATTTACTCACGTTGTAAACTCATCATTCCCAGCATCTGCCCTTCCATCCAAATGAGCTGACTGAAGTAACACCATTCTGTGGGTGGTAGTACATTATCTACATATTATTACTCCTTCTCCATTATCTTTATGTCTGTCTACTTTGCAGTTATCCCTGGGAAGAAGACATTTTTTTAAAATGCTAACTGAAGGAAGAACAGGAAATTGGTGGGAAACACTGATTAGCGCTTTTCATTATATTTTGTAGTCACTTTGCCTATGTTCTGTGGCTTCGTGTGTGTGTGTGTGTGTGAATTATTTTCTGAAATCCTAGTTGCATAAATTGAAACAAGCTAGAACTTTTAATTAAGCTTTTTAGAAGGAAGAGAGAACCAACATCAAGTAGCAACTGTGTCAGAAACCAAATTAAATTCTTTCATTAATATTATTCCTCATCATCTAGATTGGATATAGATGATTGTGTGTGTCATGCCTTTATTTAAAAAAATTTAGGGGCACCTGGGTGGCTCGTCGTTAAGCGTCTACCTTCAGCTCAGGTCATGATCCCAGGTTCCTGGGAACGAGCCCCACATTGGGCTCCCTGCTTGCTAGGAAGCCTGCTTCTCCCTCTCCCACTCCCCCTGCTGTGTTCCCTCTCACTGTGTCTCTCTCTGTCAAATAAATAAATAAATCTTTAAAAAAAAATTTAAAAAACATAAAAAATGTAAACTAGTTTTTAATGTAATATGCATATAACCAAATTTTAGTGCATTTTGACATAAAATTGTCACTGTCTTTTCCCCAACGTCTGATCCTCACCCAAACACAATTAATGGATTGTTTCTTCTTACAGAATTTTTAAAATATAAAAAGTATAAATTGGTTTACTTTCTGTATATCATTGTGCAACTTGACTTTTAATATATTGTGAATGTTCATTTAAGTACATACTGATTTATCCCATTACTTTTAATGGTTGTATAGCATTTCATTATATGGTAGAATTTATATTATTTTTAGGTTTTGTGCTATTACAAATCAATGCTGGAATGAATATAAATCTTTGAAGTTTGTAGGATAAATTCTTAGAAGTAGAATTTTTGGTTAAAGGACATGTGTATTAAATTTTTGATGGATATTGTTATTGTGATAGATAATACTAAAGGTTGTCCAAAAAGTATCAGAATAAATTCTCACAGACAGCAGGAAGCACACTCTTCCTACTGCTGGCTATTACCAAGCTTTTTCATCTTTGTCAAGCAGCTAGCTGAAAAAATGTAATGTGATTTTATTCAGATTTATTCTCTAACCGTGAATAAGCCTACATAACTTTTTCTATATTTAATGGCCACTTTTTTTCCTATAAATTATTCATGGTAGGATGTATTTTTAAGAAGCTTCCATTACAAAGAAAAGCAGCAGCTGCAGCTCCCATTACTTCTTCCCAGTACTTTTTTTTTTTTTTAAAGATTTTATTTCAGAGAGAGAAAGCACAAGAGAGAGTGCATGCATGAGGGGATAGGGGCAGAGGGAGAGGGAGAGAATCTCAATTGGCCTCCACTTGCCCTGAGTGCAGAGCCCAGTGTAGGGCTCTATCTCACGACCCTGAAATCATGACCAGAGCCGAAACTAAGAGTTGGATGCTTTACTGACTGAGCCACCCAGGCGCCCCCAAGTACATGTATAAAAACATTTGTATCCAAAATAGTATGGGTGGACACATTTATTCTATTATTAGACTTTATTGTATTTCTTAAGATACTGTCCCTTGCCCTGATGCCTGGTCTATTAGATCAGTGGGATGCTTTCCTACATCCATGACTTTGTTACTATTGGGTTTCAGTGGCTTTCTTTTTTAAAAAATCTTTTGTTCTGGTTTTTACTTACTGAAACATTTCCAGTTTGATCTTCAACTCTCTTACCCTTTTCCCTTTGGCCCGAGTGGCCTAGGTTCTTGACTGCTGACATATGGTATGTAGCATTTATTACCTGTAAGACCATGTCTTGGTTACAGAAAGCCTAAACTGAGATTTTTGTTTTCTTTGTTTCAGGATTGAATCCAGTGATCTTCCTCTTCTGGCTGCTGTAGCAAGCACTCACTCTCCATATGTTGCTCAGATACTCCTTTAATATAAAGGCTGTTAGAAATTAACTTTGGTAGAAAGTTAAACAGAAACCAAGGAAGTAGTTGCAACATTCATTTATGGCAGTGTTTTTCCCTGTTAGTCTTCGACTGAATGAGTCAAATGCCTGGGTATTCTGCGTTGCAGTACATATTGTGTGATCATTGGATTGCTTTTTCCTTTTGGTTGGACTTTTGGGGGGTGGTATTCTTTTAACCAAGTGAAACTAAAACAGCATAAATAATTTTGAGGGAAAGCATTTGAAAAAGCCAAAGTGTAGAAATTTCTAAGTGAGTAACATCAAGGAATTTCATATGATCACTCCCGTGTTGCCATACTCATAAATAGCAATGGATGTCTCACGATTAAATGGCTCAGCAATAGTCATTTCATTAGTTTTAATTCCTTATTTCTAAGGTATGGATAGATCTATAAAAGCTTGATTATTTGTTCTTTTGTTTTTCAATTCAAAATAGTAATTTTGGGGTATTTCTCAAAGTATTTTAAACAGCCTGTTAGTTATAGTAAATCCAGGATAATGAGTGTAAATTTGTGTATGTTGTCCACCCAAGTGTACATATGTATCTATTTTTTAAAAAAAGCAGTGGTAGAAATACAAGATTGATTGGTAAACATACCTTTTTTTAAAATATTTTCAACTAGTAAAAATTGTAAATAGTGTTTAAATGTTACTCTCTGGGGAATTTTCTGTTCACACACCCTAAAATATAACTAAAACCAATCTTTTTTTAAGGCTGAGGAATGTAGATTCCCAAAATAAGAATACTACTTTATACCATTTGTTTTGTTTATAAGTATAAGCTAATTCTTAAAAATGTTAATATTTACATATTTGCATCTAATTTAATAAATGAAAATTAGGATTAAAAATTACACCAAAGCATTGGGAAAAATAATACTATTTTCTTTAAAAGTGCTCAGGTAGCCAAGGCCTTTGCTTTCACTATCAGCCCTTCTTGAACCCACAGGAACTGAATATTTGTTTCACTGCTTCATAATATTCAGTTTACACTAATAGAGCTCATTTTACCTCTTAAAATTATTCTCTTTTCTCTAACAGCCCTTCCCTTCCAAAACCTAATTTTTTTTCAAATACTTTCACTTTTCAGTTGTTAATGTTTTTGTATATATTGTCGAGTGTTGCTTATGAGAAAGGCTAATATGGAACCAAACTCTTGTAAGTAATGTAAATAGAAAGATGGGTAGATAAAGTTTTCAATATGCTCTACTACCTCAGTTTACTTGAATACTACATTATAGTTTATTCTTTACTTATCTGATCTAAGATACTTTTAATGCTAGACGTGAAATTGGTTTCTGCTTTCATGGACTATTTTCATCGTAATTAATTGATTAGCTTAAAAGCCCACTTGTTTATTCTCTTACTAAGTATAATTACTGTATAATACATTCATTCTTGCTGTTTGAATTTTTAGTAATTAAGGAAAATTTCTGTGGTTTGTTTAGTCTTTGGCCTTGAATTTATAGTGTTGGGTCACATTTTGCCTTGTTCTTTATGTGTTCAAGAAATCTCCAACTAGACAAGAAATGGTTGTTTTGATGGAGTGTAAACCTGAAATCGTGCCTGCAATCACTTTTGCCCCTGCGTCCTATCAGCTGGTCCCAGTTAGTACCTGAGTCTCCTGTGGATGACTTGCTGCCAAAGAGTATTTATGGATGTTTTCTTTGGCTTAATTTTCTTTTCATTATTGAAATTCTTCCCTCTTTTATTGTTTGGAATTCTATGAATCAGTCTCTTTGGCAGAATTCAGAATATAGACAGATTAGTAGGTGGGCCATTGTACATTATTTTTTGACTGTAGTTGAGAATGGTATGTACCAGGTAGATAATGTCTGTTTTTGCTTGTTCCTTTTTTTTAATTAATCGTCAAACTATTTGAAGTCTTGTTTGAAATCTCTGTCATTTAGGAAATCTAGTCTTCAATAAATGGATGGCCCATGCTACCGTTACTTTTAAAAGTAAGCTTACGGGGGCGCCTGGGTGGCTCAGTTGGTTGTCTGCCTTCGGCTCAGGTCATGATCCTGGGGTCCTGCCTGCTTCTCCCTCTCCTCTCCACTCATGCTGTCTCTCACTATCTCTCTCAAATAAATAAAATCTTCAAAAAAATAATAAAACTAAGATTTGCTCAGAAGGAAGAGGCCTATAGTTTCTTATAGAATCATTAATCCTTATAGGATTCCTGAGTTTTATAATTCCTAACCCTCTGTAATTTCTACTACCTTCATCATAGTCTTGTTTTTCCTTACACAAAGCCCAAGGAATGAGCTGCTACTTCTTTAAAGTGTGATCATTATGATGAATGTGAAAAGTTTTGGCCTGTTCAAAATAATTTTTTCAACTTCCTATGGTACAAATATGTGTTACATATTTTAAAAACCTGTTTGTTTCAACAGGAAATAAAAAAAAACTTGCAACAGGAAATGAAAAAGGGATCTTTTACATTATAGATTTAAAACTAATTTTTCCTTGTATATAAACTAATTGGTTTGATTTGAAATATTACTGGCTTTTATTAATATGTCTTAATATTGAGTTTGAAAATGTTAAGTGCAATAAACATACTAGCACAGATTTTATTTTGTTGCAATTGGCATACACTGGGGATGATCACTTTAAAAAAAAAGATTTTACACAATGCCTACTTCTGGTGGATGTCTTATGAGATTGTTCTGCTTTCTCTAAGTTATTTAGATGGTGGGATATGTAAAATGTATATACTTGTTCCTTGTTCTGTATACATTTCTCAAATGTACACCTGTATTATAATAACCTCCCAGTTCTAGGGGAAATTTGTGCAATAAATACACGTCAATTTGATGGACGATGTTGGTCTTTATTTCATGTGTAAATAAGGTATATGTAATATGGACTCTGGTGTCTGCTCACTTGTATTCTTTTCACAAGTGTGGCACTTCTAGATATGTGATCTTGTTCATAATGTCCTTCTTTAATCCCAAATTTCTTTACTGGTATTTAGTAGGATCTACTTTCTGAGGTGGTTGTGCAAATCAGGTGAAATAATGAATGTCAAAAATTTATCTCAGTGCATGGCACACCCCCTGTGCTCAATAATTCTTGGCTGTTGCTATTACTGGGTAATCTGTCCAGCCTCCCCACTATGGCCCCCAGCTGTTGTGGGGAGAATTTAACGTTATGTTCTTATGAATGAAAATATAGTCACAAAAAATATACTGGTATAATGTTCCATTTGACCTGTTCCTCATGATGACAAATAGAAAATTTCTTTAACTGAAAACAAACTATAATTTATTTAAAACCTAGAAGAAGCCATGTAAACCAGTTAAGAACATAGTATTCAGTACAAATTACCATTGACTTTATTTTTTTACTTTTTTTTTTTTTAAGATTTTTATTTATTTGACACAGAGAGAGTGAGAGAGAGAGCACAAGCACAGGGAGCGGGAGGCAGGCAGAGGGAGAGGGAGAAGCAGGCTCCCCATGGAGCAAGGAGCCCGATGCGGGGCCTGATCCCAGGACCCCGGGATCATGACCTGAGCCGAAGGCAGCCGTTGAACCAACTGAGCCACCCAGGCACCCCACCATTGACTTTATAATTAAACCAAATATCGGCCAGTTGGTTTGTTCACTGATTTGCATGTGACTCTGAGCAAGTCTGTCCTCTTCATCTTCATTATAGGGTAAGTAAGCTCTTTCATCAGTCCAGAGTGCCTGCTCTGCAGCAGTGATTCAGCCCTGAGTAGGCTGTTGAGATGCCAACTTAAGTTACTCAGGCCAGTTGATTTGGGCAGAGTTATGTCAAGAGGAAGAATTAGACCAGTGGCTCTTTGTAGTGCCTGTTTTCATATCATTTTATATATATCACTCTTACATTTGACCAAAGAAAATAAGTGCACTATTTTAAAGCAGAGAGGAAGTGTCAAGTATTTGGGAAGCATTCATCAGATATTTTAGAGGCTTATAACTGGTACCTGTGTTGATATGCACTGTTCCCACATACAAATTCAGAGAAATCTTGGAACATTTCTGAGAAGCATAGAGGAGTGATTTTGGTAGTAAGAATCTGAAACACAGACTTTAATCTGAGATCACACAGTCTTTCCATGAGGGTTTGTTTTGTTTCTCAGACCAGAATGGTTTCCACCTAGTATGTGGTGACAAATGTATTGTAAAAGATCATCTGGTGTTCGTTTGTTTTTGCTGTTAGGATGGCACATGGAACCAAACCTGAGGTGGAGGTGCAAGGGCGGGGGAGCTGGGAATTGTAGCTTTGAGTAAAAAGGTAGAGGTTAGAGAGTCTAGTAGTGCTTCTTATCCTTGCTTTGGAGTGCAGACCATGGACTTGGTCTTGTTTGTTCTAGGTTTAACCTTTGAGACATCCCTT
>NW_027397092.1:15418116-15695913 GCF_003265705.2 Callorhinus ursinus | reverse complement strand
CTTTTAATTCTTTTAAAAGAAACTCTGATCAAAGTGAGCCTAGACCAATCCCTTCATTAAATTACAGACAGATCTCTAGGTTAACACTGATTAGACCTCGCATGGATAAATCTGTATTTACTCTTAAGGAGAGTACTAAGTTGAAGAGGATTGAGCTTCCTTGTTTTCCAAGTGACTATTTTAACAAGGGCAGTCCAAAAATAATCTCGATATTCACCTCAGTGCTCATCTATTCAGATTCTTGGTAAAGGCAATGTTATCTAAATTGTCTCAAAGGGAGTCACATTGTTGAAATGTGTAAATATAAGGGAGATATCTTCTCAAGAAACTTGTGATGCCACTCTTGTGTCACACAATTATTCCAGCACTCTCAAGTCGGTATCCTTCATTGTGTGAAGGGGCTGGAATTAAGTTGGGTCAGACTAGTTCAGAACCTGACTTACTTTAAAGTAGTTTTTAAACCTCGTCACATACTGGAAACACCTAGGTAGCTTTTGAGAAATACTAATTTCTAGACCCCACCCTCAGATTCTGATTTAATGACCATAATTGACTTTACGGATTTGGGCCAAAAAATGCTTTTTTTTTCCTCTAGTAGTGACTCCATTTCCCAACATACTCCAAATCTCAAGTCTTTACTTCATTCCAGGTGCTATTACAACCAGTGCTCTTTACTACCATATTTTTGTTGGTTTGCTATTTTTTGGTAAGATAACCATTCTGAGTATGTCTGCCTAATTAGGATTCGGTTTTGCATAAAACATTTGCTTCACCAGACCTCTTTCTTTGCCATTAGAGAAAAATCAAGTGCCCTTTTTTTTTTTAAACAGCAAAATCCCCTCTTAATTACTTCGTCCTTAGATAATTCCATTTGTTCATTCAACAAATACTCATTGAGCACCTGTTATATGCAATATAACAAGTCTGGGTGCCAGATATATGCAGTAAATAACACAAACCTTCTGTGTTCTTAGGGAATTTACGTATTTCCCACTGGTGGGGGAGATAGATGAAAATATGGTATCAGATTGTGGTATGTATAATGAAGAAAAATAAAGTAGGGTAAGGAATTAAGCCTTTTTTTTTTTTAAAGATTTAACCATGTTTTGTTTTTCCTAGAATTTAATAAACTGCTTGCATTCAGAACCATTATTTTTCCTTTCAGATACTGGTGAATACTATCCTAGAGGTTGCCTTTTCTCTGAAAATAGCTATAAGAGTTTTCACTGTCTATTCACCCCGTTCAGCATAGCAGAGCACAATATGAGATGGTAAGGACAAGAAAGATTTTCAAAGTGTGCTTAAGTTTAGATTTGTGTAGTTACCATGGACATTTATTGTTTTTACTATTGCTGTCTTATGATAAAGCTAATAAAGGTATTTTTGTGTAATTTTTTCATGAAATATTATATGGTACCTATGAAAATATTATATGGTACCTAGAAAAATCAATATATACTAATGTAACCCTAACTTAGGTCAAGAAGCAAATCAATTCTAGTAATGCAGAAGCCTCTCCCTCCACGTGCCCTATCCTGATCATAATCCTCTCTCAACATTTTTGTAACTAGTCTGATCTTTGTGAATATCCTCTTTTTTCTTTCTACTGCATCCCTATGTGATATAATTTAATTTTGCTTGTATTTGAGCCCTGTGTTATAATTATTTCATATTTTGTTTTGCTTTTTTCCCTCTCAACATTACGGTGGAGATTCATCCACTGAATCCAGTTGTATATTCATTCTGTTATTGATGGACATTGGTGTTAGTTTTTGGCTAATACGAACAATGAACATTTTTGTTTGTCTTTTCTAGTGTACATGGTATTCTTCAGGACATATTACCAAGGACTGGACTTGCTGTGAAAGGGTATTTTTCAGGTTTACTAGACGATTTTTTTCTGCCAAAGCAGTTTCCCAGTTTACACATACAACTGCAGTTCGTGACAGTTCTTGTTGCTGCACATCTTCATGAATACATAAATGTGTTTCTTAAAGTTATTAATGAAAAAAAATTAGGCGTTAAAAATCTTTCCAGTTCTTCACACTTTAATTTCTGCTTCAGAGAAATCACTTTTCAGAGGTAAAGTAATAAAGAGTAGGCAACATCTGAAATACTGCACATGTATTATCTCATGTAAGAGAATCCCAAAGCAATGGCCTTTACTAGTCCCATTTTACAGATAAGGAAACTGAAGTAAATAGATATTAAATAACTTAAATTGGTATAAATAGAAATGGTCTATTAAAGACACAAAATCAGGTGTTTGCCCGTAAGGTCTAACATGGTTGTCATGCTTTAATTCCTTACCCCCGCTTTCAAATATTTATGTGGCCCTAGAAACTGATCCTTGAAGAATGAAAGGGCTAATGTTTGTGTTCCTTGGCAGACTTTGAGAGGATGTTTATACACACACAAAAAATGACGAAAATGGGTCATTGCAATTCCTTGTGATCTCTCCACAATTACTTTATTTCCAGAATGGCTGAGCCACAACTTCCCTGGTAGGGTTTTTGACCTATATTCAAAAAAGAAATGTGCTAATATTATGTTGAAAACTTCAAGTTTGGGCAAGCCCAACGACCAACAGAAAACAAAACTATTAATATCAGCCATCACTACCAGGTTCCAGAAATATAAACGTTGCAGCCTGAATTCTCCTTTCCCTTTTGTTACTCTAAGATATAATTTTAATTCTTAGCACGTCATTAGAAAAAATGTCATAATCATAAATCTCTTTTAGTTATTGAGTGAACTATGCTAACTGCTGTGAGAAATACCAAGATGTACCTAGATGTGGCATACAAATCTCAGGAAGCTTAAAATTCATTAAAAAGAACATGCCTATGATGGCTACCAATTAAGGAATTTTGAGACCAACGCGGCCCATCAATGCGCCAAAGGGACGGCAGTGAAAAATACTGTTCTAGAACGAATGGATTCTGGAATTCTATGTCTTGTCACAGTTAAAACCTAATCTGCAGGTGCCTGGCTATGTCTGTTTTTCTTACCAAGGGACCAGTAAATAAATGGAAATTGGCTTTATTCGCTCTGTTGGGAAACAGGCTAGTATATAAAATGTAGTGCGAAACTGGTCACTCCTGAGTCCAGGCGGCCCTAAATCTCCCCCCGCCCCAGGAAAGGGCTGAGCTGAGCGAGGGCTGCCCTGGGCATTGGTTATGTGAATACAGTACACACCTGACTTCGCGAGCCAGCACTAACTGGGAGCTGGCCGCAGGACCAGCGCCCAATTCCTGCTCAAAGCCGCGAGACTTTAATTTCTCTGCCCCGATCTCAGTACGTCCGTAATGGAAAGGGCAAGTACTTTCTGACGGCCTCCTTCCACAAGAGATTCGTTTTATTAAAAGAGACGCAGGGAAGAGTCAGTGAACTTCCTCGTTCGCGAAACGGCAGCGAAGATTCCTGCACTTTCTCCAAGGAAGGGGTGTCAGCTTTGCAGAACTGGAGTTTGGCCCCAAGTCTGGCCACACCCTTTGCTTCCGGATTAGGGCACAAACAGAACCCTCCCCCCAGAACACTTACCCTTACGGTTCGGCCCCAACAGGCTATTTTTGCTCAGTCCCTCACGGCGCGTTTCCGGCCTCTGCGCCGGAAGTTGGAACGACTGAAACCGCAAATCCGAGGCGGATCCCGTGACCGCTTCAGGTGAGATCTCGCGACGTGTCTTCAAATCTCACGAAGAAGAGTCGGAAGAGGCCTAACTGCACCGCCCCAGTTTTTACGTCACCGCGGAGACACGCCCTTGGGCGCTCGTTTGCGTGCTCGCCCTGCTGCGCATGCGCACCTGCCCTCCTTCCGCCCCCGTGCGGGCTTCCCTCTGGCCAGTCGCGCGTGGGCTGAGGCCCTGGGCGGGCGTTGCGAAGGTTTGTTTGCTCAAGTGCTGACCCTGGGGCGGTCAGGAGTTCTCTACCTCGGGGGTAGAGGGTGCAGACCCCCTACCTAAGGTGAATGTGCTGTCTCGTGGACTGCTAAGGACAGGCTGGGGAGCAGGGGGGCCGGCACCGCGGCCATGAACTCACCCGTGGACCCCGGCGCTAGGCAGGCGCTGAAGAAGAAGCCTCCCGAGCGGACCCCCGAGGTAAGGCTGGCCGACGCTAGCGTGCGTCCCGCTGTCCAACGGACAGCATCCTCCTGTCGGTCCGAAAGCTGCGGCGACTGTCCTCTTGCCGGAGTCTCGCACCTGCTGCCAGTATATCTGTTCTCTGCGTCCCCCCCCCCCCCCCCCCCCCCCCGCCAAAGGCCCTTCTCGCCGGGGTGATGACCGCCTTTCCTGCTTGAGGTGCAATCTTCCCGCACACCCGTCTTTGCCAGTAACTTCCTAGTGTTTTCGATAAGAAGACACCATAACAAAATCGTATTTTCTCAGGGCAAAATGTGGGTCTCGGAGTGAGAGTGTCCCTAGATAGATAGAAAAACAAGGTAGAAATTGTTAGTAGTCAAATACTCAAAAAGTAACTTCTCTTTAAAGGTCCCTGAAGTTGCCTAGAAAAGAAAGTTTTCAAAATCAGCTTAAAACTTTGCATCCAGTCAGGTGATGAATTCTGGTGGTGGATGATGCATATTTAAAGATTTGGTGGTTCTGGTTGGTACTTTCTCAGACTGTCAGCGGGAAATTTTTCAGTATTTTGTGCTTGGATCCAAAATTTGCTCTGTTGGGTTAGCATCAGTGGCATCAGCTTAAATGAATTTCATTTGGCCTCTATGCTGATTTTCAGTCACATAACTGAAACCTTGTAATTTTGCATAGCCCTATAGAGTGCTTAGATTTTGTGGGAGGTTTTCCTTGATTTGGAGTAGTTTCTGTAATAAGTGGTGTATTTCTTAAACCAAAAAGCAATAATAAGAGTGTGAAGGGATTGTTAGATTGTATATGGTTGCAATGAATGAAATTAAATGGTTAGTTCTTAAGCCACTTTGAGGTTTTTTTCAGATTTATAGTGCTTTGCATAGTGGATCTCAGTAACTTTTGTGATATGACATTAGTCAAGGTGTAACTGTAGCTGTGCTAAGTCAAACTTTTTGGGGATCCTTATCTTTAAATGAAAACAAGGCAAATTCTGCCTCTTTCCAGAGTCCTCATTTTGAGACCTACATTTATTATCCCATGTGTTTTAATTTCCCTGTGATGATTCTTGAAGTCATCGTGAGCTAATTGAAAGCCTTCACCTTCACAGGTGAATCTGCTACAGTTTTTATATAATTAGAAATGATTATGCATGTCTTGCAATCTATAATGCAGGTTTTACTTTTAAATATTATTTACGATAAATTCACATTTTAATGGGAAAATCTTACTTTAGTGGCATAATTAGCTTCTTTGGAATGGCCTATTTTTGAGCCTTAGGGGATTTTCTTTCTTCCTTCCTCTTTTTCTTTTGTTTTTTTGGTTTTAGAAGATTTTCTAAACTATTCAGAAAATTATGTTGGCTGGTGTGTGCCGCGTTAAGTACTTTATCTTGTTTTACTGGAACAGCAGCATTGTTTGAGGGAATGCTGACCAACTGCCCACAATACAGTCTACAATCCTGACATAGCATGGTAACTGCTTGATTTATTGGCAGTGCTTTTGAGTGAATATAGAATTTGTCTGCAGTACAAAAGTATGAGTAAAGAAGTGGTAACCTAAATCCAAGTGATGATTTATTTTTGAGAATTTCATCAAATTATGTTTCTCTGTTTAGGAGATCTTTATTCTTTTAGTGGACTTTTAAAGTTTTATTATAAATATTTTCATTTAACACTTAACTGAAATCTTACAAATTCAAGGCACTATTCTGTGCACTGGGATGTATCAGCGAACTAAACAGGCGTGTCCTACTGGTGCTTGCAATTCTAATGGAAGGGGCCAGGGAGAGACGGGAAAAATACAATCAAGTAAGTTAAATAATATGTGATAATGGCTAATTTAAGAAAGAATAAAAGAATTGGAAGCACAGGGCAAGGGCTGGGTTGCAGTTTAAATAAGATGGTCATTGTTGTGATTTCTGAGAAGATGACTTTTTTTAAATGATTTTGTTTATTTAATTGACAGAGAGAGAGGGACAGAGAGAGAACACAAGCGGGGGGAGTGCGAGAGGGAGAAGCAGGCTTCCCGCCAAGCAGGGAGCCTGATGCGGGGCTCGATCCCAGGACCCTGGGATCATGACCTGAGCCGAAGGCAGTCGCTTAACCAACTGAGCCACCCAGGGGACCCTGAGAAGATGACTTTTGATTGAAGGCTTGATGCATGTGATGGAATTAGCTCTGGAGATACATGGGGAAAGAGCTTTTGAAATGGAATAGTCATTGCACTTCAGGATGAGGGTATGTCTGGTGCGTTCAAGGAATAGCAAGGAGCTGTTAGTGACAGGAGGAGAGTAAACAAGGGTGAGAATTGTAAGAGATGAAGTTAGACAATAATAGTAGTGTAGGAGAGAGTGTATCGTTAACGTCTTTGTAAGTCATTGGAAATTCTTCAACTTTTTTTTGTGTGAAGGGGGGAGGGGTACCAGAGGATTTTGAAGCAGAGGAGTGATATTATCCTACTTAACTTTTTAAAGAGCCCCCTGCTTGCTTGCTGGGTTGAGAATAGACTATATGGGAGCAAGGGTAGAAAGAAGCAAGCACGTCAGTTAGAGGCTATCATGTTGAAGTCGGGAAGCGCTGATTATAACTCAGACTGAAGTGATAATCAGGTGGCAAGAAGTAATCAATTACAGAAATATTTTGAAGGTTTAGCCAACAGGATTTGCTAATAAATTAACCATGTGCTTTGGGGGAGAGAAAAGCATCGAGCAGTGTTTCAAGGTTTTTGGTCTGAAAATCAGTGTTGGAGTTACCATCAAAGAGTTTCAGCTGGTGTGAGAGATGGGGAAAGCTGCTGGAGGAGTAGGTTTTGGGAGGGAAGATCAGGAATTCAGTTTTGAAAATGTTAAGTTTGAAATGTCTTTTAGAAATGTTGAGTAAGGAGTTGTATATACAAATTTGTATTTCTATAGAGAGGGCTGGGCTGGAGATTTTTTATATTTTATATATTATATATTTTATGTTTTATATTCATTCGCTAGTAGATACTATTTCAAGTCGTGAGACTAGATGAAATTACCAAGGCGGTGAGTGAGAAGAGAAGAGGACCACAGACAGCCCCATGGCACAGATGATTACTACAGCATCAGGGGAGAAGAGCAGAGACCAGCAAAAGAGAATGAGTGGGAGCAAACAGTGCAGGAGAAGAAAAGCCAAGCGAATAAAGTGTGTAATAGAAGGGGATAAAATACATTCAACTTATTTTTTCTTGAATGCTTAGTGGGTGCAAAGCATTATGAAAAAATAGACAAATAGGTAAGAATCACTGTCTTATAATCTTGTAATCAGATGTTTGCAGTGTGTAATGAGTATAGAAAGTCTTCTCTTTGTTTCTGGGCCAAAATTAATAGTCTCTTTATTTTGAACCATCTGTTGTCCTTACGTGAAACTCTTATCTCAGACTTAATCTTAGTGAGCCAGACATGGAATGTGGAATCGTGTTGGACAGTATATATCACTTAGAACTGTGTTCTAACACAGTTTTTACTTTCTTTCTATTTCTCCTACTTCGTAGTTCCAGCTTCATAGCCCGTTGTCTTTCCTGAGCTAGTTCTCTGATTTCCTTTTCCACTTCACAAAGATTTTTTTTTAAGTGGAAATTTTTAGACTTAAGTACTCTGCGAAGCTAAGTGCTCTGTATCAATGAAAGCTGTTAAGGTACTCATTCTGAGTCCTTCTAGCAAAATTAAAGATAGTACAGTCGAAATTAAGGAATTGAATTTGGCCCTTCCTCAACTCAGTCCATATGCAACACCATTCTTTGTCGATAACCTTTCTTTTTTTTTTTTTTTTTTTTTTACCTCAGAGTGAGCTCCTTATCTTAACTCTTGGGGTTTATTTCCATAAGTGTTTAAGATCATGCTTTGCATGTACTAAATAATGAATAAATGTGTTAAAACAAAATTTAGAATTCATTTTGTATAGTCCTCCTGTTAAAAAGATAATAGTTTTTATCGATAGAACTGTTGATTTGTACTTCCTGGGAAGCCTCATTCAGCAACTTGACTTCACTTAATGTTTATAGGCTGACACCTGGTCCTTCTTACCCCCCCCCTTTCATGTGCTTTGGATCCATACATCCATTAAATTGTCCTCCAGGTTCTTTAATCAGTAGTCCTAAATTGAAGCCTCATCATTCCCTCTTAATATTCTATTGGTGACTGCCCCAGTTGCTCAGGCTAGAAATTCATGTTTCGACTCTTGATTCTCCTTGATAATCTTCTCTCTGTCCAACTGGCCACTAAACCTTGTTGATTTTATGTCCTGAATCTCTTTCTACCTTTTTTTCCCGTGCTCTGCTACCCTCGTTCAGGCCCTTACATCATTTTACCTTTGACTATTGTACTTGAGTCATTTTATTTATTGTTATTTTACTGCTACAGTTTACTTTTTAATACATCTCATCATGTTTCACTCTTGATGAGAATTGCCCACTGCCTAGATAAGTTAGCAATAAGTTATCCAAATCATTTTTGCAAGTTAAAAGAGGTGCTATTAATATTTATGTCAGAATAACAGGTTAAAGAGGGGCTGTCTGAGGTAAACAGTTGTATTATCTCACCTAGGTAAATAAAATTAATATGTCCTTTCATTTAATAAATATGTCAGACATAATACTAAAATACAGTGTTGTAGAAAGAAATTGGATATGGTCCCTGTTCTTCAGTGAGTTAGGAGATGGTCATGGAAACATCAGTAAAATGTTAAGGTTGTTAGTGACAATGGGATACTTTGGACTGCAAGTGGGAAAAGGAAAAACTTTGAGGAGCAGTTAATGGAATCTTAAAAATGGTGAATAGCTGTCTGGATGACATCTAGAAGGGAAGTCATTCCAGGCAGAGAGCAAGAAGAGTGAAGGAAAAGTGTATGTGTAGAACAAGAAGCCACTCTGTAAGCATGCATTCCCAGTTGGGGTGATATCCCCAAAGGGACACAAATTATTACTATTTTTTAGAAATTTATTTGAGAGAGAGCATGTGTGCTCGCGCAGGGGGAGGAGCAGAAGGGGAGGGAGAGGGATACGCTGACTCTGCCCTGAGTGGGGAGCCCTACATGGGGCTGAATCCCATGACCTAAGCCAAAATCAAGAGTAGGAAGCTTAATTGACCAACTGTCTGAGCCACCCAGGCGCCCCACAAGAATTATTTTTTAGGGGAGTAGTGAAAAAATCTTAGACCTTAGTATGGTTCATCGCTTTAAAAGATTTAATTGGGGGTGGGGCAGCATTCTGGAAAAAAATGTCTAAAAATCTTCTTGGAAGGGATGTGATAATAAACTTTGCAAAATACTGTGTATGGTGTGTTGGGGGTTAAATGTTAAAGCTGGATATACTAGGGGGTTGAATCATTTCAAGGATTTGAACTTGATTTTACGAATAAAGGAGAAGCATTGGAGGGTTTAAAGCCTGAGAATAAGATCAGCTTTACAAAGATTACTCTGTAGGCGTTGTTGGAGATGTATTGGGGAGAAGAGGGGTGCTATAACTAAAGCAGAAAGGCTTATAGGTAGGGTGAACATACATTTTGTCCAAACCAGGATATGTTTATGAATGAAAGAGAAGACTATTAATGATTATATCAGGATGACAGGGAAACCAGGAGATAGGGTCCTGGTTATAGGAAACAAATGAAGTAGTTCACTTGTGAGATAAGGCAGTTGTCTATGGGAGAATGAGTTCGTGAGGAGCTACAATTGGCCCAAGTGGTCACTGACTGGAAGTGGGAGTATCTGCCTCCCACCAGGCTTTTTCTTAAAAGTTTGAAATGGACTATTATACACATAAGATGAAGTCCATGCATCCTAACTAGATGGCTAGCTAATTTTTTACAGATCTATTTTGTTACCACCCAAATTGGGGTATGGAATATTACCACCTCTCCAGAAACTCCCCCTCTGCCCCTCCCAATCGGTACCCTTTCCAAGAGGAAAGCACTTTTTTGACATCTTTTACCATAAATGTGTTCTGCCCACTTTTGAACTTCATTTGAGTGCAATCATACGATGTATACTATTTGTAGCAACCAAGAGGACTTGGTTTTTTGTGTTTTACCCCTGGACTGGACTTTGAATCACCTGTCTGGGTGATTTCCTTGATCTCCCTCTGCCTGTCCTTCCTCTCCTAACTCACCCTTTTGGCTACCCTTTAGAATTGTCTGCCTCACTCTGTTCATACCTACTTTTGAGATAATTGCTTCTCAGCCCCAGAAGCTGCATTTAAGGCCAAGATACACCGTGCCCTTATGTTCCTCTCAAGGTTCCCTAATACCCCAGGTTAAGTCTGGCTTCCTGTCTTTTGCTTGTTGGAAACAGGTTTGGACTGGGTGCAAGAGCAAAACAGGAGTTTAGGTGATTTCTAGATTGTTGATTTTGGTAACTGCCCTGTTTAAGAGTGCGTTATTAAGCAGAATTAGGGTGGGAAGAGATTAAGTTTTGGAAGTGGTTTTGGACTCCATACAAGTGATACAGGTAGGGATATTCTGTAAGAATTTGGAGCTTCAGGTTAAACCAGGCTCTGGGTCTGAGTTGATGTGAGAGTCTCTGGCATTATAGGTGCCTATAGGGTTATAGGTGAAGTCAGGAGATTGGTAGGAATGACAAGGGTGAAAAGCGGTATGAGAGTAGGACAGCCCTTTTGGGTGTTCCACTATTAAAAGGATGGGACAAGGAAAAGAAAACTGCAAAAGAGAGTGAAAAGGAATTGTTAGAGAGGTAGGATGAGAGTGCGGCTACAAGAGGGCTTTTCAGACAGAAATCCCTAATCACTAATGTCAGATACTTTGAGAGTTTAAGAAAAGGAAGGACTTATAAATTCTTTGGATTATGTCTATTAGAATGATTTCACTGGACTGATGAATAAAGATCCTGATTGCAGTGGGTTGAAGAGAATAAGACCCAGGAAAGCAAAGGCAGCAAGTACTTTTTGTGAATTTATATAGAGGTAAAGTCCTCCATGATCTTCTGCGTGGCACTCGAGTCTTATCATCCCCTCCCCCAAACACATGCATTTTAGCTTCCTAAAAAACTGAAACACCTTACTCTCCATCTAGGCTATATATCTCATTGTAGGGAACTTTTTTTTGAATGTCTATGCCTACCCTTTATTTTTTGGGTGAGAACATTTTGGAATGGAGTGTTAAGCATTAGGACTTACAGAGAGCTTCTTAAGTAGTTCTGATATACAGACAGGTGAGAAGCATTGTCCATTGTGTCATAGTCTCCTGTCACTATGCTTTATACAGGTTGGAAAGTATGGTTATAGCAGTGGTTATAGCCCTGGATTTTGCATTTGGGTAAGACTACTTCAGACATAGGCTCCAGCACTGAGACTTTGAGTGATCCTAGGCAAGTTGCCTAACTTTTCTAAGACCAAATATCATTTTAGGATTGTTGTGTGGACTAAATATTTAGCAAGTGCCTGTCATAATAAACACTCAATAAAGGGTAGCGTACATATTAGCTTGCCATTTCCTCTGACTGGAAAGCCATCCGCTGACTTGGCAAGTTCAGTCTCCTCACTGAAGTGTGTCATCTCCAGTGCTCATCTGCAAAACTGCAGATATCCTTACTTTTCCACTCCTTCTCAGTGTTCCCAGGATAGTTCACACCTTCCTGCACCATAGTAATTACTGTGGTATGATTACTTGCGTGTTTGTCTATGTGGCTGGAATATGAGCTCCTTGAAGACAAAGTATCCTAATGTCCCAGTGCATAGTATGCAATACTCAGGACATAGTAGGTATCCACATATTTGTAAATGACTTTAATAAAGAAAAGGAATGTGAAAAATACTGTTTCCCTCTTTTAGTGGTGGTTCTATTGGTCTAATATTTGAAGTGCTGGGATTAAAAGACTGATGAAGTTTGGCAAAAATGGCCAAATTTGCTATTAATACTCTAATTAAAATATGAATAAAGTACAGTTGCCATAAAGAGACTGTTTTACCTGGCACTTCTTCATAAACAATACAGATAGAAGAAATGTCATACCTTGAAACAGGAACTTCTTTTTTGTACGGTTTTTAAGACACACACACGAAAAACAAATGTGCAGGAAATTCTGAGAGAAATAAAGATAAATATCGGTTTTAATTGCTCATATGATTTTAACCAGATGACTTAAAATTGTTCCTGGGCAAAAATTACATGCTCAGCTAGGTGCTAATATAATTACCTTTTTACAGTCAGAAAAAGGTTTTAAAAAAAACAAACCTAGCGTATTTTTGTTGGAAAAAGTTGAAGAGGTGGCTAGGACTGTAAGAATGTAAAACGTAGTATTTTTGTAGTTTTAATCCATTTCAGAATTTAGAATAATCCTTAAATGTACACTTGTGGAGGTTTTTTTCTGAATTGGCGAAAGTGCACCATTGTGCTTGGAATCATTTTAGAGTGAGTCACTGTGCACATCCCTGAGGGTGGCAGAACAAAGATTCTCTTGTGCTTTTCTACAGCAGATGCACATTCAGAGGGTTTTTGGGAAGTAAAAGAACTTATTTATCCTTGTGGGGCCCTGTAGCCGTCATTTGTAAACTCAACTGGATAGAAAGAGAATATAGATCTGGATGGGGCCTTCATTAGACAGCATCTCTTCTAGGCATCTCACTGTACATGTATTAGAGATTCCTACCTTGAGAAAAAAACTGTGGCCATTCAGGAGTTTGGACATCATAAAATTTTGTTTTGAAGAGAGTGAGGAGCTTCCCCAAGAGAATTCAACAAAAGTGAGGAGCAGCCAGGCATGATGAGAAGTCCTCTTCTTTGGAAGGGATGGAGTGATTGTGAGCTCTGTAACATTGTGGTTATTATTTGGCTTGACCCTGGACCTGTTAAACTGAGGTCTTGCTGTAAATAAAAAGTGAACAAGCCGCTTTATTGAGAACATGAGATTATGGAGGCCTACGCAGCCCCTGTTTGGTGTTCTCCAGTATTAGGCCCTCTCCACTACTTTGCCATAAACTAAAGCTTTGGCAGCTGGCGGGCTTCAGGCTTTGTCACGTGGCAGAGATGGTGGGGCTCATTGGACAGGGCACTTAGTACGCAGCTAAAGTAGCAACGTTGCCAGCATGTATTTGTGAACTGTGTATATAGCACTTCTAGAAATAGTGTAGCTGGCGAGGTCAAGAGCTGGTGGTAAGAGTTGCATACAGATAAGGAACTGAACTCCTGAGAGGTAAAATGTCTTGCTCAAGGTCACATGATTCATCAGTAACTTCCTCAGTCTAGTAGCACCCCCCTGCTTTCTTTATAGCAGAACAGTGAACTTTAGGTTATGTTTTAAGCTTTGAACTTTAGTCCTCTTTACAGATGCCTAATATTTTCCTGAATAAATTTGCCTTGTTTTATCTTCCCTGTGCTATATGCAGTACTTAAAGGTGCTGTGTAAATTTAATGGAAGTTTAGAATTCTCAAGTTTTATGTAGGATGAAAACAGGTGTACTTGATATCTGTGCCAGTGGTTTCTTACACCATTCTCTTTTATAACTTAAACTTTTGTTTTCAAAGGGTGGTAGTGTATTCCATTTTGGCTTTTTAAAAGCATTCGAGTAATAGGAAAAGTCTTCATCACAGATTGTTTTTACCAAAGAGTTTGTGTCACAAGTGCCAGCTGGAGTTGGGAGTATTTATGAGCTCTTTAAACGAGGCCGCGTTGAATACATACTTTTTTTGCGGAAGAGTGCCTAATGTATATTTGTGTGGTAAATGTTTTTTAAGTACTTTTTTAAGTACCAAGGATACAAGATTAAAGTTCTTTCTTTATGGGAGGAGATAGGCAAATACACAGTTAAAATACTGCCGAAGTACTGTGATAGATGTGAAATGAAGCCTTCAGGAGTGTATAGGAGGACTTTGGGGAGAGAAGAGTAAGGAGTAGGCAGGTGTCATTCATGCTGTTTTGGAAAAGGGAATCCTGACTTGAGTATAGATTAGAATATGTAAATGTTAGGTGAAGAAGGGATAGTATGTGTTTCCTGAAAAGGGAACAGTATCTGTCAAGGCTACGAGATGAGCTTGGCACAAACGTGCAAGTTGCCTGGGTAGGTGAGTAGTACAAGATAGGACGCTAGAGGCATGGCCAGGATCCAGATCATGAAGGACTGTTTTCTCTTTAAGAAGTTTATATTTGCTTTTTGGAAAGATAACTCTGGCAGGACTATGAAGAGTGGATTACAGGGTGTCAGACTTAGATGCAAGCAGGCTGTTTTCTGTTACCCAGTGAGAAATAATAAATCCCCAAATTGCTCCAGGTGGGATGGTGAAATAGAGTTGACATTTATTAAATAGAATTGACAAATTTCTGGCCAGAATCATTGAAGAAGAGTGTATCACCTAAATCAGGGAACCTAGGAGGAAGACACAGGAGTATAAATAATGAGTTTAGCTTTGCATTTATTGCATTTGAGATGCTGATGGATCTCCCAGGTGAAAGTCTTCATTATGCTCTAGAATGTGTAGGTTCTAAGTTTTGCTAGAGAGCTCTGGGCTAGAAATACAAATATGGGTGTCATTAACATGTATATGGTAGTTGAAACTATGGATGTGGAGGATTTTACTGGTAGTAGGGAGTCTCTAGTAAAGAAAGGGTGGATGTCGCAATTATGGGAACATCTATAAACATTCAAGGGAATAAGGCAAAGCCTGTGAAGGAGACTCAGGAGCACCTAGAGCAGAAAGGTAATAATAGCAATAATAACGGCTAAGATTTATATGCTGTGGTGCTTATTAGATGCCTGTCACTTTAAAAAAAAAAACCTTTATACATATTTAATCCTTCCAAAAACACTCTGATAGAAGGTGTTATCCGCATTTTACATATAGGGAAGCCGAATCACAGACTAACTTGTCTAAGTTCACACAACTAGGAAACCATGGAGTCAGGATTCAAATCTAGGTGTTCTAATTTCACATTATGTGCTTGTAGTTGTTACTAAATGTTTTCCATCGGGACAGGAACCCAGAGAGAACCATATTACAGAAGGGATGGGAGGAAAAGAGTTTTAGGAGGGAGGAGTGAATGAGTGATGAATATGTCAGCAAATACTATAAAAAAAATTATGGAGAGAGAAAAGTGCATGTGAAACTTGGAATTAATCTTGGGTGACTGCATAATACATAGTGGGACCAGACAGGTGAACTTCAGCCTAAACTTTGACCTTAGAAGAAATTAGATGCTTGATCTTTTGATACATTATTTCAGAGGTTAATTATTGGAGTTCTAATGTGTAAGCATAATATTTGGGATTTTCATCTCTAAAAATTTCACGCTATAACTTTTTAGTGTTAGAGTTTTTATTAATAAAATTTAATGTTCAGGTAATTTAGTTAAGCAATGTATTTTAATCTACAAATAAAAAGTTCTAGTTTACTTTAAGAAATGTATACCCAGATGTATAGTGAGATAAGACTAAATTCTGATACAGTGATGGAACGAGGTGAGCTTTCCTGGGAGAGAGAACATTCCTGTTTCCAGAGAACATTCCTGGGAGCAGTGTGTCATGGACACAGGTCAACATATGGTGATGATTGGGGATGCATAGGAACAGATAATGAAAAAAAGAATGCAGGTCATTAAATGAGACTTGAAGTTTAGGGAAAGCTAGAAATGTCTGTCACCCTATGGAGTAAACAGGAAACAGTCATGTGTTACCCCCCATCTTTCTGTTTTGAGAAATTCAAAACTACAGAAACATGGGAAGAATAGTATCCTCCCCCCCCCTTTTTTTTTTGGTCCTGTACTATATACTCTTCACCCAGAACGATAATTTGCCTTATTTATCTTATGTCCTTCTCTCTAGCATATACTTTATTTTGCTAAACCATTTGAAAGTGAACTGCAGACCTGATAACAGTTCACCCCTCACCATATCTTTAAGATGTCTCTTATATTTTACAATCTAGGATCCAGTCAGGGTACATTATATTTGGTTGTTAGGTTTTTTAAGTCTTCTTTATTTTTTTTAAGTTTATTTAAGTAATCTGTACACCCAGTGTGGGGCTTGAACTCACAACCCTGAGATCAAGAGTCACATGCTCTTCTGAGTAAGGCAGCCAGGTGCCTTTAGTCTTCTTTAAGAGAGAACAGTTCTCCTGCCTTTTTCTTTCTTTCATAAATATGACTTAGGAAGAATCTGGCCGGTTGTCTTTTAGAATGTGTCATAATTTGGGGGCGCCTGGGTGGCTCAGTCGTTAAGCGTCTGCCTTTGGCTCAGGTCATGGTCCCAGGGCCCTGGGATCAAGCCCTACATCGGGCTCCCTGCTTGGCGGGAAGCCTGCTTCTCCCTCCCCCACTCCTCCTGCCTGTGTTCCCTCTCTTGCTGTCTCTCTCTGTCAAATAAATAAAATCTTTAAAAAAAAAAAATACATCATAACTTAATTTCACCTAGTTTTTCATGGTGAGATTTAGGTGAAATTATTTTCTTGAGGAACTATATGGGTGATGTTCTGTACTTTTTTTTTTTAAGTTTATTTATTTATTCTTAAGTAATCTTTACACCCAACCTGGGGCTTGAACTCACAACCTGGGATCGAGTCACATGGTCTTCCGACTGAGCCAGCCAGACTCTCCGTGATGTTCTGTACTTTGAATATTGTCACATCAGAAGGCACGTTATCTGTTCTTTTCCGTTATGGGGGATGCAAAATTTGATTACCTGTATCTCTTTGTTGTAAAGGTACAGTGCTGCAAGTTTGAACTGATCCTTGAGGTGATACTTTGCCAAAGGGTAGATAAATATCTTGTCTTTAAACAGTGTTGGACCCATTGGCTTTAGCATGTTGATGATCTTTGCTTAAATAACTTACTTTGCTGTTACAAAGTGATAATTTTCTAATTGTATATTTCTCCTACAGTTATAGAAGAACTTTCCCACTTTTCCCTGTCCTCCTTCTCCTTTAAAAAAAAAAAAAAGACTTTCAAGGATTATTTTTGTATTTTTAATATTTTCATTCTTTTTGATTATTAGATTACCCCAAATTTAGCCAGTGGAAGCCCTTTCAAAGTTCTCTCCTGTGTCCTTTGGACATGACCCCATTAGTCTTTAAGTAATCTTTCTGGCACAAAAAGATATTCCAGGCTTGTACTTTCCGTGTCCTAGTTGAAATCAGCCACTTACCCAAGGAACCCTGGTTCTTTTAGTAGGAAATGGTATTTAGAAACAAGGGGCTGGGCTCCAGGTGTCGTAAGTGTTGTGTAGCTCTTTACTGCCATTTTGCAGAATATATTTACACCACATGGATGAGAAAACCAATGGAATAGAATTCTATGTTTAATGTATGGTGTTTTAGCTTGGAGCTATTGTGAAAAACATTAAAAATAGCTTTAATAGTGTGCTGAATGTAATTTAATCATTGTTTTGTAATTTTATAATGCGTACCTATATATAAACACATAATGCTAACATTTGTTAACTCTTCACCATGTGATAGTCTCTGCGCTACACACTTAACATTTACCTTTGAACATAAAATGTTCAAAGGGAGGTATTTTGTCATTCCTTTTGTACAGAGAATAAACGTTAAGCAAATAATCCAAGATAACTGGTTAGTAACTGATAAAGGCATAGTTTGAACCCAGGTCTGTCTCCAGATTTCCAGGTTTACTACATTGTTATTCCATCTTCAGCCTAACATTGATTTGTAGAGGATTCCTCACCATAAGTGTTTATGTATAGACCTGTAGCTGCAGAATATATCTTGGAATTGAATCTGTACTGCTCTTAGGATCCACCCTGAGATTTTTTTTCATTGTTAAAATTCGAGCGATGTACTTGCTTTCCAGGTGAAGAAGAAGATAATTGAGTAAAATATCTTCATTAATGAGTATTTTAAGTAATTGATGTATTGAAAGTTGCATGTGATGACAAGAAATTCATTAGTTTTAGAGTTGAAGAAACAGAAAAATATAGTTACTTTAAGCATTCCAGTATAAGTTTTCCAAGTTTTGGTTGGGGTTTCTAAGCATGTGTAGAATGGCCATCAGTAGAATTGAAAGATGGAGTTACTCCAGGAGCAGCACACTGCCTTGGCACAATCTCCTTAATTAGAAGGTATACTTAAAAGGATCTTGTTAATTCCTCATACAGAGCTGCAGATTAGAATTTAATATTTCATTTTAAAATGAAATTGAACCAATAGGATATGCCTACAGTGAATTCATTAGGTTTGGAATGTTTGAAGGGTGTAAAAAGAGAGCTGTTTTGTTGTAGGATGGCAGTATTACCACCCACCTCAGCTTGCCCACCTTCACTCACATAACTGGCTGAGAGGGTATGGTTGATCTGTTTTAGGAAGCTCTGAGTCATCACCGCTTCCTCACCATTTTTTGCCCAAGTGGAACCCGATATTTTATTCCCTAACCCAGAGCTGGTATTTGTTCTTCTAATAGCTCTGGTTAATTTCTGCAGTATATTGTAGTTTCAGGACAGGTGGCTCATTCTGGTATTGCTGATCTGAAATGTCATGACTTCCTAGTTTTTCCATCTTCATCATGACCTCCCTCTTTCAGGCTCTGCAGAGCAGCTTTCAAGTGTGCACTGTGTAAATGATTAATACCTCCTTGAATGTACCATTTAAATTTTTTACTACCAAGAAGTATCTATAAGACTTACGGCCTGTTTCTGTCAAGTTTTTTTTATTTGTTTTGACTTTCTATAATAGCTTTTATTGGTCTTGGACACACCAAGCCTGATAATACTACCACAAGCCTGTCTCAGAGATAGTTGGTACAAAAACTATGAGAAACCAGGGTGTCTGGCTGGCTCAGTCGGTAGAGCATACTACTTTTGATCTTGGGGCTGTGAGTTTGAGCCCCACATTGAGCGTGGAGCCTGCTTAAAACAAAACAAAAAAACCTACAAGAAACTCCTTTCTATGCCCAGCTTTACACAGTCAACAACTACTTGCTGTCCCATTTAAACATAATACCATAACCACCCACATCATGTGGGAGAATTAGCCAGTTTACTACTATAATCGTCCTTTGTTCTGGGAGCGTCTTTTCTGTTCTTTCTTGAGTGCTTAGCATCTTATGACCCTCAAACGTAGGGACCAGGATTTACTAGGCATCTCAGTGATGAATTCCCTTTCTCATTAATAGGTTATCAGCCAAATAACAGAGTGGCATACATCCTACCTGTCAACCAGTGGTTGTCAAACTTTAGTATGCATCAGAACTACCTAGAGCCCTTATTAAACCACAAATTGCTGGGAGCTACACCAGAGATTCTGATTAACTAAGTCTGGAATGGGGCCTGAGAATTTGCATTTTTACCAGTTTCCGAAGTGAGGCTGATGGTGCTGGTCTAAGGGTCTGTCAGGGTTGTAAACTTAAATGAAACAGAGCCCAGTTCTGTCCACTTTAAAGAAAAGGTATAAAAGGATACTGGGTAGCTACAGAATTGCTGGGATTACTGGAGAAGTAGACTTGGGCCTAGACAACCATGTTCATACTCCTAACCCAAGCAGTCCACTACTTGGACTGTTGACCACCTACACTATATACTGCATATGTTGACTGACCCTGCTGCTACCACTAACTGCCAACATGGATTGTGTGCAGTTCTTGTTTGTCAGTACCACTGTATTCTAAGTTTTGGACATGTGTGTCTGATTAGTAGCACTTGGATCATTTGTCCATGCCCTAATTTTATGTGAGGTTGGAAAAATGAAAATCTGGTGTTTTCAGCTTCCACCAAAATTCATAAGCTGAAGTATTCTCTAAAGAGTTCATTCATGGCTTGACTTCCTTGGTGGATATTTTTGACCATCTGCATTTTAGTAGTTGGCAAAATATGGCCTGCGGGCCAAATTAGCCTACCAACTATTCTATAATAAGACTTTTTTGGAATGCAGCCACATCCATTCATTTACCTACATTTTTAAGGTTTTCATGATACAAAGGAAAAGTTAAATAGTTGTGACAAAACTCATATGACCTAAAAAGCCTAGAATATTCACTATCTTACCCTTTATAGAAAAAGTTTGCCAACCCCTGATAGGAATAATGCTAATATTTCTATTTGGGTCCACGCAGTCAGCATTTATAGATGCTGTTGGAGAACTACATGTTCATTTGGCCACATTGTCCCTCTGAAATAAAATTGAAGGGAACTAACAGTAAAAACTTACAGATATTTGAAGAAGGGCTTTTATTTTATTTTATTTTTTTTTAAAGATTTTATTTATTTGAGAGAGAGAGAGTGAGAGACAGAGCACGAGAGGGAAGAGGGTCAGAGGGAGAAGCAGACTCCCCGCTGAGCAGGGAGCTCGATGTGGGACTCGATCCCGGGACTCCAGGATCATGACCTGAGCCAAAGGCAGTCGCTTAACCAACTGAGTCACCCAGGCGCCCAGGGCTTTTAGAATCTAAAATTGATAAACTTCGTCAGCCTGTCTTTACGCAGAGAACTGAAGAATCACATATATATTTCAAGAACTTGTGAATTATATTCTTGCTTAGAGTTTAAAATTGAGAAGTGAATTCCAAATTCTTCGTCAACTATTAGTGGCGTTATCGATGTTGTTCCCAAAATGTCCTCTGAATTGAGAACAGAAATTATATGACATAAATTTAGTGGAGAATCTGAGAAAATTCTGGCACTTTTTGACACTAGCCCATCCTCATTTGGCAGGTCACATTATGGGAGTTCTAACTTGTTTGCCACTAAAACAAAATTAGCTTTATGTCAGAAATAAATTGCACATTTCCATAGGATAGGCATTTTGGGTTATGATGACTTTTAACATAAAGGGTGGGGCCCCAGCAGCTATGTATGTGTGGCCACACCTATAAGAAAAAGGAGAGAGGGGGAAAATAAAAAGACCCAGACTGGGTGAGAACTAATATTCTCATTCACAAGGATGTGTTATGTTATATGAGAGAGAATACAAGGATATCTACAAAATATGAGATTTATTAAGGTTTACAGTATACATCTTATATTTATCCCAGTCTGTCTTCAAGTGAGATTATACTATTTCACCTGTAGTGTAAGAACCTTACAACAGTGCATTGCCATTTTTACCTCCTGTCCTTTGTGCTCTTACTGAGATACATTTTAGTTGTATGCATAGTGTAAGCCCACAGCACATTTTTGTTGTCATCTTTTTTGTTAATGTTTTTTATTTTTTTGAAGATTTTATTATTTAGAGCTCGTTCATGCTCACAAGCAGGGGGAGGGGCACTAGAAGAGGGAGGTGGGAGACAAAGAATCCCTGGCAGAATCCATGACGAGCTCAGAGCCCAGCAGGGATATCACGGATCTATCCCATCACCCCAAGATCATGACTGGAGCAGACCAAGAGTCTGGCATGCTCAACTGACTGAGCCACCCAGGTGCCCTTTTTGTTAATGCTTTTTAAGCTGATTATTGTTTAAATAATTAGAAAAAAATATTTTTCCATGTAGTTTCCATTTTCATTTATCTTCATTCTTTGTGTAGTTTCAAATTTCCATCTGGTATTGTTTTTCCTCCTTTATGAAGGACTTTTAGCATTTCTTTTATAGGGTAGGTCTGCAGGTGATTAATGCATTCAGACTTTATGTATGTGAAAAATATTTTCCCTTTGTTTTTGAAAGCTGTTTTGACTGGCAATAGAAATCTAGGTTGATAGATTGTTTTTCTTTTGTGACTTTAAAGATTTACTACAGTAGTTGTCTGGATTGCATTGTTTTTGACGAGAAGCCTGCTGTAATTCTAATCTTTATGTAATTTATCTTGTTTCTTGAGCTGCTTTTACAGTTTTGTCCTCATCATTTTTTAAAAGCAGTTTAATCTTGATGTGCTTTGGTGCTGTTTTCCTAGTATTTCTTGTGCTTGGGGTTTGTTGAACTTCCTGGATGTGTAAGTTTATAGTTCTCATCAAAAAGGGGATATTTTCCATAATTCATTTTTTTTCCTTTGTTCTCCCTCTGCCTTTAAGTGACACCAGTTACAGTTTTGTTAGGCTGCTTGAAGTTGTTCCACAATTCATTAGTGCTCTGTTCAAGTTTTTCCCATCTTTTTCTGTTTTCTTTTTGCTTTCTATTCTTGTGTATTCAAGTTTATTAACCTCTTCTTCTGCAAGGTCTTATTGTGCTATTCATCCCATCCAGTGTATTATACATCTCAGATACTGTTTTCATCTCTGTGAAGTTTTTTTAATGTCCTTTCTTACATGCTTAATCTTTTCTGTATCTTCCTGAATATATGGAATATAATTTTAATAAGTTTTAAATGGTTTTTCTTACTCTGTTATCTGTGTAATTGGTAAATGGGTTTTAATTGATTTTTCTCATTATGAGTCATTTTTTCCCTCCTCTGCATGCCTGGTAATTTTTGATTGAATACCAGAGATTGTGATCTTTTATGTTTTTATGTACTGGGGTTTTCATATTTCTTATAAATATTACTCAACTTTGTTCTGGGACACAATTAAGTGACTTGGAAGTTACTTGATTCTTTTGGGCTTTTTTTTGAGCTGTGTTTGTAGTGCCAGAGTAGAGTTTAATCTATGTTTAATTTTGCCCCAATATTGAGTCCAAAGCCTTCTGAGTACTCAACTAAATGCACGGTGAATTATGAGACTTTCTATTCTGCCTGATGGAAATAGGAACTCTTTGTGTCCCTGTGTAAGTTTTAGGTATATGTTCCCTCTGATCCAGGGTGTTCACCTCAGCACTGTGGACATTTTGGCCCAGATAATCCTTTATTCTGGGTCCTTGTCCTGTGCATTGGAGGATGTTTACTAACATCTTTGGCTTCTAGTCACTTGAAGCTAGTAGCACCACTCCCTACCTCCACACTAAATTGTGACAACCCAAAATGTCTCTAGATACTGCTCTTGTCATCCAGGGGACAAAAATCATTCCTGGTTGAGGACTTATTTAATTCTTTCAAATAGTTCTTTCCCTGAGTTCTTTTTTTTTTTTTTCCACCTGATAGGATGATCAGTACTCAATTTAAGACTTGAGCACCTTCTGTAGGTTTCCAGAACATACTTTTATCCCTGTGTAACACGCTTTCTCATATTCTGCAAACTCTAGCCAGTTTCTGCTCTCTAGACTGCACCCTCCTTCTCCTCAACTAAAGATACTGGCAGGCAGTAAGGTACCATCACGTGAATCATCTCATTTGTTTCTCTTCTCTCAGGTGTTAAATGGTCTTGTTTCCTGATGTCTTACCTCATGAAAAAAAAGTTTCATATATTTATTTTGATTTTTAGTTGATTACGGTAGAAGGTAAGTCCAGTCCCTCTTACTCTATCTTGACCTAAAGTTGAAGCCCCAACATTTTGTTAATAGGAGATGTCCTGAAGTGCCCCTGATCACTGCACCCCTAAAAACACGCAAGTGATAGTTCTTTGATTCCTCATGGAGTTTATTGCCCACTTTCTGGAGTATGCGTGTGTTACCAAGGACTCCAGGGTACCAGCCTCTTCTTGGTCATTCTCTTGTTCTTTCTGTCCATTCAGCAAGATAGCAACTATGTAATGGGTCAGAAGGTCTAGATATTTTCACATTGTGTTATGTTAGAGTGACAGAGTTAATCGCTTCTTGGCCTTTTGGCTCAGATCAAGTGAGAGTGAGAGTGTTAAAATAGCCCTAAGGAAAAACTACGTTAATATTGTCCTACATGAATGCAGACGGTTTCTGATGATCTTTTGTAATGGAAATGGAAAAAAATGTATTCACCAAATCAATACCTGAGGCTTAATCAGTTCCAGCAACAATGTTATGTTGAGACTATTGGTTGGAATGTGGTTGTCTGTGGCAATTTGTAAGCTTTTTTTTTAAGGATACGTTTACTTTCTGAGGACAGTATATGGTAGGGACCTTCACCATTGAATACTCTTTACTGGACGCCCTAGTCTTTGCTGTCCTTTGCCTATATGGAAGCAATATTATCTTTTATTTACTGTTTTCTTCTGGAGAATGGGATATTTGCAATTTCGGAGGCTTCCACTTGGCTTTTTCCACTATATCATGGACCCATTTTGGGGGTTATTTTAACTAACAAGTATATACATTCTAATTATAAAATCAGGAATTTGAGAGGGACTATTAGATGGATTTGCAAGCTCAGTAAGTTCACTATGAGCTAGACTTTGGCAAGGACTTTATTACTTTAATTCAGAAGGTTTTTACTGGGTGGTTGGTTCTTTTGTTCCACAGAACCTCAACTGGGATCATTCTCTCAGTTCCATTCATCTACTGGTCTAAGAAGACATCACTTACATATCTGATGCTTTGGTGCTGTTCCACGTGGCATTTCTCCATGAGAGACTAGTGGGCTTCCTCACATCATTGGTGGTCTCAGGGTACTTGAATTGTACAAGTCACACATCTTTACCTCTGCCACATTCTTTTGATCCGAACAAATCAAAGGACCAACCAGGTTCTTGGGGAAGGCACATAAGATTCCAATTTTTGATGGAGTGGTAAGGTCCTATTGAAAGAGCATATAAGATGACAAATACCATTGTAGCCATCTTTGGAAATATTAATTTACCATATCACTACTCTTACCTGCTGTCATCAAGAATTTTATAGACCTTTCTCATTTGTTATGGTTTTCCCTTTTAATTTTTCCTTTGTATATGTATATAGAAAAAAATATTTTTCACTCCATTTTCCTAAGGATTTAGCAGAGATGGTGTGGTCATTGAATCTATCATGGTTAGTTACTAGTTGTAATTTTTGGAATGACAGATTATGGCTCTTTTTCTTAATGACTCCATGTTTTCTTATTAATCTGTTAAAAAGGTTGTCTTAGCTGTCTTTTTCTTCTGTCATCTGATAATTCTCTTAGCCAATTGCATGTCAAAGCAGGAGGGCAGTGTTGGGGAGTTGCCTGTCCTGGTATAAAGGCATTGTTCCTTATAAGAGAATAAGGAGGTACCTTTTATATAGAGAATCTAAGCTTGTTTATAATCTCTGTGCACCAGCATTCTACATAAGTGGTAAAGTAGACCATTCTGTCAGGAATTTGGGCTGTTTCCGCATTCTGCCTTTTACTCTGCCGCTCCTCTAGGCTGAGATTATACTGTATCATACTGGGAGTTTTGATACCTAGTTATCTGAGGACTAGAGAAAAGTTCCCTGCCTCTCTCACACAGTAACAGGATTGTCCCACTGGACTTTTTTTGTTAGTGGTTGATTAATATCACTTTGGGTCTCTTTAGAAAGAGATTTTTTAGAAAGTCATATTTTTAGAGGAATATTGACAAATTGGGTCCTGTCCAGAGGAGGTTAGCCAGGATGCTTTTAAAGATGTGGAACCTGCAAATACTGAGACTGCATAATCTGGAGGAAATAATAAATTAAAAGCTTATGACAGTATGGTAATTCTTTTTGAATAGTTGGGTGTCACTGAGGAAGAAGGGTTATATCTGTTTAGAAATGAAATAGACTTTCATATGAAATGAGAAGTTTTTGATTTCTGGCATTGCTTGAGTAGAGGCTGTCAGCTATCCTGAAGAGGGAGGGGTTCCTGTATGAGTGGAAGTAGCTCTTTACCTTTTCAGATTTCTTTTAATTCAGAGATTTTATTAATCTTCCATAGTTAATAGTATTGTCATAAATAGTTGTTGGCTTAAAATTGGAATTGTGGGGTGTTAAGATATTTTGAAAAATACATTTGAAAAATAATCTAAATTTTTTTCTGTTCTCCAGGATTTAAATATTATTTATTCTTATCTTCATGGAATGGAAATATTATCAAATCTCAGGGAACATCAGCTTAGGTAAGTGTGATGCTCTGTTTAAGAGCTTTTGTGATGGAGTTATTCAAATGGGTTTGGTTAATTACGGGGCCAAATTATTTGGGGGCTTTTTGTAGGACAGGCTTAGGACTTTGGATTTTCTCATCACAGTTTTCCTTAGTCACGGGGCCTTGAGCAAATCTTAACATCTACGCTGCAGTTTTATCTTCGATGAAATAAAGACAATGAGATTATCTTTGTTACAGTGTTTTGAGGGTTACATGAGAATATTTGAAGCAAAACACAGTGTTCAGTATTTGCTAGCCAGTGAAAACAAAACTGTTAACTTTCTGTAATTCTTTTTGATATTATGTCAAATGCTTAAGATGGACAAGGTATGATGTAGTGTTGTATTAAAGTGCAAGGATCACAACCCCTGATCTGGTATGAGCTCCTGTGAACAAGACCCATAAACTTTCCAAACCCAGTTTTCCTATTCTGTAAAATGAGATTTCTTTCCTGCTACCTTATGTCATTGTGATTACATTTATAAAAACACTTTTGAGTGTTGTAAAGTGTTTACTGTAGTAACTTTGCATAACATTAATTGAAGTGTAGGTTCCTTCCATAACCAGATCATCCATTACTTTTTCTGGCCCTTGTTTAAGTTTCTGGTTAGGGACTAGACCAGATTGCTAAAATAAAATTGTTAGGGCCTATTATTTTCTCTTTTCTGTATAACGTAATTCAGATGTCAGCATGTGTCTGGAAGAAGAAAGCTGAAAACTAGAGCATTTAGTAATACTAAAGGATTTTTAAATGCAATCACGTGTGTGTGTGTATTCAACAGACTTTGATATGTGTGTGTGTATGCATCTGTTGGGAACTCCCCCCCCCCCCCCGCCAGTAATTTCTTAACAGGAGGAATCAATAGTGAATCAGACAAACGTGTATTTTTCCGTAACAGAAAAGGAACATTGTTCAGTATGAATTGGCAGGTTATACAATGTACATAATAGTATTATATTTGTTGCCTCTTAATATTATCCAGTTGATGTTTTTGAAAATACTGCATTAGATGTATATATTTCTGAACTCTTGGAGAAGTGAAGTTAGTGGTAGATATGATAATTTTATTTTTTATTTTTATTTAATTTTATTAACATATGTATTATTTGATATGATAATTTTCTGTTGAAGTAATTATAACAGTATTTTTAAAACAAAATTGATAAAATCATTAAATTTTTGGCTTTTTTTTTAATATGTTAAGATTAATGTCTGCAAGAGCACGCTATGAGAGATACAGTGGCAATCAAATTCTTTTTTGGTAAGTCCTTAATTAGCTTAAAATAATAGCTTTAATGTTTAAATTTTGACTTTTAGCATTGAAATTTATTTGGAAGGAATTTCTTTAGAGTAGGTTGAAATATATTCATAAACTGAAATAGTGCACAAAAAGTTTAATAAATAAAATAGTATGTATTAGTAACTGTTAACCAGGTGAATATAGAGAAAGAACATTTCAGCTCTCCTGAGGCTCTAGTCACCTCTCTTGGAAAGGTAATCCAGTTCTGACTCCCATCACCATAGATGAGTTTTAACTCATTTTGAACCCCACATAGATAAAAATTGTTTGGTTAGGCTTTTTTTTTTTTTTAACTTGATAAATGTCTAAGATTCTTCTGTGTTTTTGCATTAATTATTTTTCACTGCTTTACCGTATGTGTAAAAATGACACAATTCATTTATCATTTCCACTCTTGATAGATAGTAGGGTTGTTTCCAGTTTTTTCCTATTGTGAATAATAAACTTTCTACGAACATTTTGTTCATGTCTTTTTGTGCCCTTATATAGTCATTACTGTTGGGCATATTCTTAGGAATAGAATTATTGGAAATACATGTGATCAAATTTAGGAGAATCTGACATTAGTATCTGATTCACATATTTCATCTTATCTCACTGTGATTTTATTTTATATCTCCCTGCTTATTGACGATGATGAATGATTTTCATGTTTTTGTAGGCTATTTGGATAGCTTTTTTATGAAATCTGATTTGAGTTTTTAACCATTTTTTAATTGGGTTTTCTGTAGTATTTCGATTAGTAGAAATTTATTTATGAATTCTGTATCCATGTCCTTTGTTGGGATACTTACATTGTATGTATCTTCTCCCACTTTGTGGTTTTCCTTTTTACTCTATTAAAGGCATCCTTTGGAGAGGAAAAATTTCTAACTTCCTCAGTTTTTCTTTTGCAATGAGTGCTTTTCATGTTCTACTTAAAAAACAAAGTCTTTACCTTTCTCAAGATGATGAAAATACTCTTAACTACGTTCTTTCTAAAAATTTTGGCAGCGGTGACCTCTTATTATATAGATTCACCTGGTATATTGGGATGGTATTAACTTTCGTGTTTCGTTACCAGCCCATTATATTAATCACTTTTTGAAAGCATTAAACTGGACTCATAAGGATTTTAATACCTATCTTGATTCATTTGTTGATCCATTCATTTATTATTAATAGCTTGTCTGCTATACATTATGCTTACCTTTGTGTAGCGTGGTGGGGAGACATAGTGTTTGTCTTTATTGAGCTTATTGTTGAGTGGAGTAGAGAAAATTAAGAGTTAAACATATTTAAGTGCTATCAAGGAAAAGAATAGATAAATAGATCATTGGAACAGATTTGAGAGCCCAGAAGTAAACCCTTGTATTTAGGAAGTTTTTTTTTTTTTTTTTAATGGCCTCCAGCTAAGATTTGTCCGTAGTGTGGGTATAACACAATTGAGGATTAAAAAGGAACCACCGATGAACAGTTCATTTATGACGAAGGTGCTAAAGCATTTCAGAGAGGACAGCATAGTTTTTCAGCAAATGATGTTCGGTTAATTGAGTATTTACTTGCAAAAAGTTAATTTAGACCCTTACCTTACATCATACTAAATTAATACATACAAAAATTAATGAGCTGTCACTTTACAGCCATTAGAATAGCCACAGTCAAAAATGTAGAGAGTAGCAAGTATTGGCACCAATAGGTAACAACTGGAATCCTCATGTGTTGGTGGTGTGGATGTTAAATGACAGAGTTATTGTAGGAAACAGTGGCTGTTTCTCAAAAAGTTAAACAATTTTACCACGTGACCCACTAATTCCACTTTTGCATAGTTATACTAGAGAAATGAAAGCATACGCATACAGACTGTACACAGATGTTCTTAGTAGTGCTATTTGTATTTCCAGCCTAAAACCAGAAATGATCAAAATTTTTGATGAATGGATAAATAAAATGTCATGTATCTATATAGTGGAATACTATTTGGCAATAAAAAAGGAATAAAGCATTTATATATACTGCAACATGAATAAAACTCAAAAACATGCTAAGTGGAAGAAGCAAGGAAGAAACACCATCTATTACATGATCCCATTTATATGAACTGTCCAGGAAAGCCACATCTATAGAGACAGAGCATGTTATTGGCTAAGAACATAAAGAAGTGTTCTAAAACTGGATTGTGGTGATCTTTGCACAGTTCTTTTAAGTTTCATGAAAATTGAATTATGCACTTAAATTGGGTAAATTTATGGTATTTAAATTATACCTCAATAAACTGTTCCAAAAATATCAGGAGTTACACAGATCTCTATCTGGTTAATAATAGAATTTAAAAAGAATGTGGAAGTTAACGAAGAATTTAAATTCAGAGATTGGTGGTGGCAGAGAAGAGAGTGTGTATGGTTGATCTGAACTGGGAAGCAGCCTGGTAGAAAAAGGGAAAGTAAACCAGTGTGTTCAAGCACCATGAGGAAAGAAGAGGAACCAGCAAGAGAGGAGTCTGGAGAAGCAGGTGGAGACCATCTTAAGATTTTTTGTCTTTTTCTTGGGAGTATCTGAAGCCTTTGTATGAATAAGATCTGACAAGATTAAGTATGCCTTCCTTCTCTGGGCTAGAGTTTGCTTGCCCAGAGAAAGGAGATAGAATGGCCCACATGAAAGCATTTTGCTTTCCTTGGGTTTACTTAGCCAGATGCTTTGTCAAACCATGCTCTGAGAGTGAATTTTTTTTGCGAGGTCTGACCAGTTTCTTATTCATGGGCTGGCATGGTTCTCTTTGTGGTGGGAGTGAACTTCAGGATTTTTCCTATATTTATAATAGAAGTTACTGACAACTTTGTGACCCCTTCAGTTAAGTGAGATAAAAATTGGAGGCTTGTGGTGGCATCCACTTAACTTTCTTCTGTCTTAATTTCTGGCATTTTTTTTAAATTTTATTCCTCCTTGACTTTGTAAGTCATATTTCACAAGAAAAAGGAAGTAGAATTTCTAAACAAAGAACCTTAAGTAGGAGATGTGCAGCCATTTAGGTCTTCCCTCAGTGGAGACGAAGATATTAAAAAAGAACTTAAAAGTACCTACTGGAGGGGCACCAGGGTGGCTCAGTTGGTTAACTGGCAGACTCTTGATTTTGGCTCAGGCCATGATCTCAGGGTCCTGGGATTGGGCTCCGTGCTCAGCCCAGAGTCTGCTTGAGGATTCTTTCTCTCTCCCCCCTGCCTCCCCCCGACCCCTGGTCCTCCCTGTTCACTCGCACATGTGCGTGGTCTCTATCTCAAATAAATCTTAAAAAATAATAATAATAACGTACCTACTGGAAAGTTGACAATTTTTCCTTCTTATGGTCAGTAATAGGATTGACCTAGAAAGCTTACCCTGAGTGCTATGTGGAATGTTTTAGAAGCCTAGGTTTCTGGGTGGAGGATGGCAGTATTCATTGAATACAGAGAATAGCAGAGAAGATACAAGCTTGAAGGAAATGATAGGTAGATTTTGAAATTGTTGAGTTTGAGTTCTCTCTGTTAGATGTTCAAGTTGACATGTCAAGTAGATATCTAGATAGATAAAAATCTCCAGGTCATAGAAATGATTTGTTTTATAGATAGTAGAATCTTTTACATATTGGAATTAATTAAAACTTTAGGTATGGTAAATAAAGATATTTGAAAGACAGAATGGTTAGTTTATACACTAACAAGATTCTGGTTTCCATTAGAGATTTAACTCAGCTAAAATGCTGATAAACTTAAGTCTCTGGTATTCTTTTATCCTTCAAACACATATAAAATGAAAGATTTGGTAGGCATTTTATGTCAATAAAATTTAAAAGAAATAGATCATGATTCAAATTATAGTTGTCAGTGAAGATACAACATTGATGAACTTGTGAATTTCAAGTAATAGTCTTTAATATATATAAAAGTTATCAAAACAGGATTTTATGATGTACAGATGTAGTACAGTGTTTAAGCTTTAATCATCAGGTGTTATGATCCACTACACAAAAATGAAGAAGGTGAAGCTAATGGTATAATTAATAAAATTGAGTTAATAACCATATACTTGTGAAGTCTGTATCTTAAAGTAGTGATAACACTTTTTCCCATATGAACATGGTCTGTATAAAACCTTTGGCAACAGTATTTCCCAAAATTCCATTAAATTTTAATGACTTAAATATTTTTAGAATGTATTTCATGTTATGTACTTTGTATTGAGTCATGTTATGTATTATTTTGAGTCATATACATGTGAATACGTGTGTGTATTTACTCATTAATTTTACTTATTTTAACAGTTCAGAAACTGTTGCCAGATGTTGGTATATCCTGCTTTCTGGATCTGTGCTTATGAAAGACTCCATGGTCTTGCCTCCTTGCAGGTACATTTACATTTGCTGCTTTAGAGTATGTGGCAGGCAAAGTTAATATTACAACTATTTATTTTATCTCTAATGTTAAACTGTTTTATGTAGGATGTATATTTTCTCTCAGTAGGTGATAAATTTTATGAATGTGCTTGCTTGCTGGTACTATTGGAAGTACTAGGAAACAACTGACAATTCATATTTTTGAGGGTGTAATCTTTAAGTTTACATCGTGACATAGTATCTTTTATTTGGCCTTAATTTTTATATGAGATTTGATCTGATTTATCTGATGGTTTTTGGATTTATTGCTACTATTAGTGGTTATAGAGAGGGTGATCTATTTTAATAGTTAAGAAATAGGTTTTGAGTAAGGCAACTAGATTAAAGTCCTGATTTATCACTTACTGTTTGTACGACTTTGTACAAATTTTAGTTGTCTTTGTAAAATGAGTACAAGAGTACCTACTTGAAGTGTCTCTCTGAAGTTTTAGCATCTCTACCACTCAAAGCTCTCAACAGAAGGGGCATTCGAGAGCCAGACTACATGAGTTCATGTCTAATGTTCTACTTTTTGGGCAAATTACCTAATCATGACTAGTTTTGAGGAATATATGAGTTTTATATATATATATCTTAGAAGAGTGCCTGACTTATAAGTAATTGTTAATTATCACCATCATAATTATTAGGTAAAACAAGAGAAGGGTGGTTGGTCACATGTACTGTTCTTCAAGAATTTATTCTCTAGAAAGTGGCATGAGAAATTCCAACCACTAAAAGGAAAAAATCTACAGCCAGGAATACTCTATCCAGCAAGGCCTTCATTTAGAATAGAAGGAGAGATCGAGTTTCCCAGAAAAACAAAAGTTAAAAGCAAAACCAGCCACGTCCCTGTCACACACGATGCCATCGGCCCGTGGGTCCCAAATTCACAGTCTAGCCACCCTCCTGCCCGAGTCAGCATGCATGGTCTGCCACCTGCTCAATGCCAAGTCAACACGCCTTCACCTCAGATTGCCACGGGCTCAAATTGACGCTCTTCCCCTCAAATTGCAGCCCCTGTGCTCAAGTTTGTGCACAAAAGTGGGCATAATTAAAACAGCAAAATGAAGCAACCCAAACATCTATTTCTGTGGAATAGAGAATGGCTAAAAGGAGTGTGCTAGGCTGAGAACATCTCCAATAAGCACATCAAAGAACAATACATACAGCATGATTCTGGTTAGTAAAAAAAGGGAAGAATAAAACAAGATGAAACCAGAGGGACAGACAAACCATGATAGACTCCTAAGTATAGGAAAGAAACAGGGTTGCTGGAGGGGAGACAAGGTGGAGTAACTGGGTAATGGGCATGAAGGAAGGCACGTGATGGAATGAGCACTGGGTGTTGTATGCAGCTGATGAATCACGGAACTCTACCTCTGAAACTAATAATACACTCTATGTTAATTGAATTTAAAGAATTTATTCTCTAAGCAATTACTAAGATTTGGGGGGCCTAATATTAAAATTTGGTGATGTAAAAACATAATTTTTTACCGATTTATTTCCAATAATGTTGAGAAGAGACTTTTAGACTTTTAAAGTAAAGCTTTTAGTTGCAGCTGTTAGTTGCAAAACTGTTAAATTTAAATATCAGGGTATAGTCTACTTGATAGATGGTATGGGTCATCTCATTTTTTTTTTTAATTAACATATAATGTATTATTTGTCTCAGGGGTACAGGTCTGTGATTCATCAGTCTTACACCGTTCACCACGCTCACCATAGCACATACCCTCCCCAATGTCCATCACCCAGCCACCCCATCCCTCCCACCCCCGTCCATTGCAACAATTCTCAGTTTGCTTCCTGAGATTATGAGTCTATTATGGTTTGTCTCCCTCTGGTTTCGTCTTGTTTGATTTTTCCCTCTCTTCCCCTATGATCCTCTCTCTTGTTTCTCAAATTCCTCCTAACAGTGAGATCATATGATATTTGTCTTTCTCTGATTGACTTATTTAGCTTAGCATAATACCCTCTAGTTCCATCCATATCGTTGCAAATAGCAAGATTTCATTTTTTTGATGGCTGCATAATATTTCAGTGTGTATGTGGGTATCACATCTTCCTTATCCATTCATCTGTTGATGGACATTGAGTCTCTTTCCATAGTTTGGCTATTGTGGACATTGCTGCTATAAACATTGGGGTGCACGTGCCCCTTCGGATCACTACATTTCTATGGGGTAAATACCCAGTAGTACAGTTGCTGGGTCATAGGGTAGCTCTATTTTCAACTTTTTGAGGAGCCTCCATACTGTTCTCCATAGTGGCTGCACCAGCTTGCATTCCCACCAACAGTGTAGGAGGGTTCCCCTTTCTCCACATCCTCGCCAAGATCTGTTGTTTCCTGACTTAATTTTAGCCATTCTGACTGGTGTGAGGTGGTATCTCATGGAGGTTTTGATTTGGATTTCCTTGATGCCCAGTGATGTAGAACACTTTTTCATGTGTCTGTTGGCCATTTGGATGTCGTCTTTGCAGAAATGTCTGTTCATGTCTTCTGCCCATTTCTTGATTGTATTATTTGTTCTCTGGGTGTTAGGTTTGATAAGTTCTTTAGATTTTGGGTACTGGCCTTTTATCTGATATGTCATTTGCAAATATCTTCTCCCACTCTGTCAGTTGTCTTTTGGTTTTGTTGACTGTTTCTTTTGCTGTGCAAAAGCTTTTATCTTGATGAAGACCCAATAGTTCATTTTTGCCCTTGCTTCCCTTGCCTTTGGTGATGTTTCTAGGAAGAAGTTGCTGTTGCTGAGGTTGAAGAGATTGCTGCCTGTGTTCTACTCTAGGATTTTGATGGATTCCTGTCTCACACTGAGGTCTTTCATCCATTTTGAGTCTGTTTTTGTGTGTGGTGTAAGGAAATGGTCCAGTTTCATTCTTCTGCATGTAGCTGTCCAGTTTTTCCAACACCATTTGTTAAAGAGGCTTTTTTCCATTGGACATTCTTTCCTGCTTTGTCGAAGTTTAGTTGACCATAGAGTTGAGGGTCCATTTCTGGGCTCTGTTCTGTTCCACTGATCTATGTATCTGTTTTTGTGCAAGTACCATACTATCTTGATGATTACAGCTTTGTAATAGAGCTTGAAGTCTGGGATTGTGATGCCACCAGCTTTGCTTTTCTTTTTCAATGTTCCTCTGGCTATTCGGGGGTCTTTTCTGGTTCCATACAAATTTTAGGATTATTTGTTCCATTTCTTTGAAAAAAGTGGTGATGGTATTTTGATAGGGATTGCATTAAAAGTGTAGGCTGATCTAAGTAGCTTAGACATTTCCACAGTATTTGTTCTTCCAATCCATGAGCATGGAACATTTTTCCATTTCCTTGTGTCTTCCTCAATTTCTTTCATGAGTATTCTATAGTTTTCTGAGTACAGATCCTTTGCCTCTTTGGTTGGATTTATTCCTAGGTATCTTACAGTTTTCCATGCAATTGTAAATGGGATCGACTCCTTAATTTCTCTTTCTTCTGTCTTGTTGTATAGAGATGCCACTGATTTCTGTGCATTGATTTTATATCCTGCCACTTTACTGAATTCTTGAGTTCTAGCAGTTCTAGCAGTTTTGGGGTGGAGTCTTTCGGGTTTTCCACATAAAGTATCGTATCATCTGCAGAGTGAGAATTTGATGACTTCTTTGCCAATTCAGATGCCTGTTATTTCTTTTTGTTGTCTGATTGCGGAGGCTAGGACTTCTAGTACTATGTTGAATAGCAGTGGTGATAGTGGACATCCCTGGTGTGTTCCCGACCTTAGGGGGAAAGCTGTCAGTTTTTCCCCATTGAGAATGATATTTACCATGGGTTTTTCATAGATGGCTTTTATGATATTGAGGTGTGTACCCTCTATACCTACACTGTGAAGAGTTTTAATCAAGAAAGGATGCTGTACTTTGTCAAATACTTTTCTGCATCTATTGAGAGGATCATATGGTTCTTGTTCTTTCTTTTATTAAAAATGTATCATGTTGATTTGCGGATGTTGAACCAACCTTGCAGCCCAGCAACAAATCCCACTTGGTCATGGTGAATAATCCTTTAAATGTATTTTTGGACCCTATTGGCTAGTATTTTGGTGAGAAGTTTTGCATCCATGTTCATCAAGGATATTGGTCTGTAATTCTCCTTTTTGATGGGGTCTTTGTCTGGTTTTGGAATCAAGGTAATGCTGGCCTGATCAAAGAAGTTTGGAAGTTTTCCTTCCATTTCTATTTTTTGGAACAGTTTCAGAAGAATAGGTATTAATTCTCCTTTAAATGTTTGGTAGAATTCCCCTGGGAAGCCATCTGGACCTGGGCTCTTGTTGGGAGATTTTTGATTACCTCTTCAATTTCCTTAGTGGTTATAGGTCTGTTCTCAGGTTTTCTATTTCTTCCTGGTTCAGTTTTGGTAGTTGATTACATCTCTAGGAATGCATCCATTTCTTCCAGATCATCTTAATTTGCTGGCAGTTGCTCATAATATGTTCTTATAATTGTATTTCTTTGGTGTTGGTTGTGATCTCTCCTCTTTCATTCATGATTTTGTTGATTTGGGCCCTTTCTCTTTTCTTTTTGATAAGCCTGGCCAGGGGTTTATCAATCTTGTTAATTCTTTCAAAGAATCAGCTCCTAGTTTTGTTGATCTGTCCTACTGTTCTTTTGGTTTCTATTTCATTGATTTCTGCTCTTATCTTTATTATTTCTCTTCTCCTGCTGGGTTTAGGCTTTATTTGCTGTGTTTTCTCCAGCTCCTTTAGGTGTAGGGTTAGGTTGTGTATTTGAGACCTTTCTTGTTTCTTGAGAAAGGCTTGTATTGCTATATACTTTTCCTCTTAGGACTGCCTTTGCTGCATCCCAAAGATTTGGAACAGTTGTGTTTTCATTTTCATTGGTTTCCATGAGTTTTTTTTAATTCTTCTTTAATTTCCTGGTTGACCCATTCATTCTTTAGTAGGATGCTCTTAAGCCTCCTTGTATTTGAGTTCTTTCCGACTTTCCTCTTGTGATTGAGTTCTAGGTTCAAAGCACTGTGGTCTGAAAATACGCAGGGAATGATCCCAGTCTTTTGGTACCAGTTGAGACCTGATTTGTGACCTAGGATGTGATCTGTTCTGGAGAATGTTCCATGGGCACTAGAGAAGAATGTGTGTGTATTCTGTTGCTTTGGGATGGAATGTTCTGAACACATCTGTGAAGTCCATCTGGTCCAGTGTGTCATTTAAAGTCTTTATTTCCTTGTTGATCTTTTGCTTGGATGATCTGCCCATTTCAGTGAGGGGGGTTTTAAAGTCCCCCACTATTATTGTATTATTGTCAGTGTGTTTCTTTGATTTTGTTATTAATTGCCTTATAAAATTGGCTGCTCCCATGTTAGGGGCATAGATATTTAAAATTGTTAGATCTTGTTGGATAGACCCTTTAAGTAGGATATAGTCCTTCCTCATCTCTTATTATAGTCTTTGGTTTAAAATCTAATTTGTCTGATATAAGGATTGCCACCCCAGCTTTCTTTTGGTGTCCATTAGCATGATAAATGGTTTTCCACCCCCTCACTTTCAATCTGGGGGTGTCTTTGGGTCTAAAATGAGTGTCCTGCAGACAGCATATCGATGGGTCTTGTTTTTTTATCCAATCTGATAGCCTGTGTCTTTTGATTGGGGCGTTTAGCCCATTTACATTCAGGGTAACTATTGAAAGATATGAATTTAGTGCCATTGTATTGCCTGTAAGGTGAATGTTACTGTATATTGTCTGTATTCCTTTCTTGTCTATGTTACTTTTAGGCTCTCTTTCCTTAGAGGACCCCTTTCAATATTTCTTGTAGGACTGGTTTTGTGTTTGCAAATTCCTTTAGTTTTTGTTTGTCCTGGAAGCTTTTTATCTCTCCTTCTATTTTCAATGACGGCCTCGCTGGATATAGTATTCTTGGCTGCATATTTTTCTCATTTAGTGTTCTGCATATATCATGCCAGTCCTTTCTGGCCTGCCAGGGTCTGTGGATAGGTCTGTTGCCAGTCTAATGTTTCTACCATTGTAGGTTATAGATCTCTTCTCCTGAGCTGCTTTCATGATTTTCTCTTTGTCTCTGAGACTCGTAAGTTTTACTATTAGGTGTCGGGGTGTTGACCTATTTTTATTGCTTTTAAGAAGGGTTCTCTGTGCCTCCTGGATTTTGATGCCAGTTTCCTTCCCCAAATTAGGGAAGTTCTCTGCTATAATTTGCTTCAATATACCTTCTGCCCCTCTCTCTCTTTCTTCTTCTTCTGGTATCCCAATTATTCTAATGTTGTTTTGTCTTATGTTATCACTGCTTTTTCGAATTCTGCCCTTGTGATCCGGTAGTTGCTTACCTTTTTCTCAGCTTCTTTATTTTCCATCATTTGGTCTTCTGTATCACTAATTCTCTCTTCTGCCTCATTTATCCTAGCAGTTGGAGCCTCCATTTTTGATTGCACCTCATTAATAGCCTTTTTGATTTCGACTTGGTTAGATTTTAGTTCTTTTATTTCTCCAGAAAGGGTTTCTCTCGTATCTTCCATGTTTTTTTCAAGCCCAGCTAGTATCTTTAAAATCATCATTCTGAACTCTAGTTCTGACATCTTATTAACGTCTGTATTGATTAGGTCCCTGGCAGTCAGTACTGCCTCTTGTTCTTTTTTTAGAGTTGGTTTTTTCTGTCTTGTCATTTTGTCCAGAGAATAGATGAATGAGAGAACAAAATGGTAACAGGGTAATGACATCCCCAGAAAATATACACTAAACAAATCAGAAAAGACCTGAAACTGGGGGAAAAGAAAGAAAAAAAAAAGAAAAAGATTATAAAAACAAAACAGAATATGATCAGATATAATCAGGCTGGTGCTTAGATCAGTGCCACATGCTATATTTTGAGCGTATTTTGGTCTGTTAGAAGAAAGTGCCTCCCAAAATTTTAAAGAAAGAAAAACATATATGTACAAAAATAAGGGTTAATACGATGAAGGGATGGCGTATGACTGTAAAAATGAAAATTATAAAAGATTTTTTTAAAAGAATTGGTTGAAAAAGGAGAGGATTTAAAAAAAAAGAATGTGATCAGGCAGGAGACTAGAACAAAGCCACACACTAGAGACTTAGTGTATATTTTGGTCTGTTAGAAGAAACTGTATCCCAAAATTTTAAAGAGAGAACAGCTTATATATACACACACACACACACACACACACCCCAAAAATAAGGTTAACTCTTGTGAAGGGATAGAGTATGACTCTAAAAATGAAAAATAAAAAAGATTTTTTAAAAAAGGGAATGATAAGATGTTGGTTGAAAAAGGGAAAAAGAAAAATTCAAAAAAACTTAACTTTCAAAGACTAAAGAATCATGGGGAAAAAGCCATAAATTCTCTGTGCAGTATTCCCCTTTCACTGGAATTCCGCCCTTCTCATTGATCAGTAAACTTGGTCTTGCCTGGCTGTTCTTGCTGATCTTCTGGGGGAGGGGCCTGTTGCCGTGGTTCCCAAATGTCTTTGCCGGAGGCGGAATTGCCCCGCCCTTGCCGGGTCCGGGCTAAGTTATCTGCTCGGGTTTGCTCTCGGGAGCTTTTGTTCCCTGCAAGCTCTCCGTACAGCTTTGGAGGACGAGAGTGAAAATGGCGGCCTTCAGTCTCCGCCCCGGAGGAGCCGAGAACTCGGGGCCCCGCTCCTCAGTGAGCCCCCAGAGGAAAGCAGTCAGTCACTCCCGTCTCCCTGGTCTCTGGCCGCACTGCGTGCTCACTCGGCCTGTGACGGAGCGTTTCTATCTCTGGCACCCGACCCCGTGTGGAGTCTCCAACCCCAGCAGATCCCTGCGGTGCGCTCCCACGCTGCTCCTTCCGGGGGAGGAAGGGGAGTCTCCCCGGATCTGCCGCTTGTTGGGTCACTGCTGGGGGAGCAGTGGCCCGACTGTGCCGCGGATCACGGTGTATGGCAACCCTGAGCTGAGAGCCCGCGCCTCAGCTCGGTCTCTGCAGCCGGCTTCCCCGCTCCGATACCCAGGAGCTCTGCCGCACTCAGGCATCCCTGGTCTTTCTGTGACCCCGAGGGTCCTGAGACCACACTGTCCCGCGAGGTTTCCATCCCCGCTTAGCCACTGGAGCGACGTCCCTCAGCGGAGCCGACTTCTAAAAGTCGTGCTCCGTGGCTCTATCACTTGCCAGAAGCGGCCATCGGAGGCCCCCTCCCCTGCTGTCTATCCTCCCGAATATCGCCTCGGATTCACTTCTCCGCACGTCCTATCTTCCAGAAAGTGGTCGCTTTTCTGTTCAGAGAGTTGTTGCTACTCTCATCTTCGATCTCCTGTTGAGTTGTAGGTGTTTAGAATGGTTTGATCCCTATCTAGCTCCATTCCTGGGACCAGTTGAAATCCAGGTCTCCTACTCCTCCGCCATCTTGCTCCTCCCCTAGATGTAAAAATATTTATTCCCCTATCGGCACACCTGGGTGGCTCACTTGGTTAAGCATCTGCCTTCAGCTCAGGTCATGATCTCAGGATCCTGGGATTGAGCTCTGTGTGGACTCCCTCCCCATCGGGAGTGGGCCTCTCCCTTTGCCCCTCCCCCCTATTGTACTTGTGCTTCTCATTCTCTCTCCCCCAAATAAGTTTTAAAAATCTTTAGAAAATATTTATTCCTCTTATCAGTGAAGAGACAGAAACCACACAGTAATTTGAACAAGGACAGTTTAAAGAATATTTTTTTCAAGAAATTAGGCATTGAGAAGGATAAAGGAGCTAAGGGAGAATACATAAGGAAAGAACAAACCTGAAAGGGGGACCCTCTCCCCAAAACTGTATTTTAGAGCTTGTTGGAAATGTGTTAGGTGTAGCCCAGCAGATAGTGGAGAAATTCACTGGGTTGCCTTCCACCAGAGCTGGTACACAGTTGCAAGGTCAAGGCTGACAGGAAGGGAACTGCTGAGCAGGACTGTTAAGAGAACTTCCCCCTCCCCCTGCTCGGGTGTGGTTAGGCCCTGAGGTTGGGGATTTGCCTTACACACACACACACACACACACACACACACTCTCTCTCTCTCTCTCTCTCTCTCTCTCTCTCTCTCTCTCTCTCTCCCCCTTCCCCCCTTCCCCCAAAGACAATTTTTCTATTGCATTGTTCTTCTGCTAGCACCCTCTACTGACAGAACTTTAAATTTTTGGCAGGAAGAAGGAGAACACTGACTTGAGTCTAGACCCTTTATTACAGAGTAGATTTGAAACTGAGAGTGAATAGGGGTGCCTGGGTGGCTCAGTTGGTTAAAGTGTCTGACTCTTGATTTCAGTTCAGGTCATAATCTCAGGGTTATGAGATGGAGCCCCGAATAGGGCTCTGAGCTCAGAGGGGAGTCTGCTTGGGACTCTCTCTCCCCCTCTCCCTCCCCCCACTTGCATGTGCCTGGGCCCTCACTAAAATAAATAAATCTTAAGAAATATATATATATTTGTAATTGAAAGGCAGTAGGTAATGGGCACAGTCCACTCCTTTGGCTACTTAGCTTCCATATCAGTGCTTCTAAACGTGTTTGAACTTCCATCCAACAACAAAAGAATTCTGTTTATACCTTACAAGATAAAGCTGTCCTTCATACAAGTGAAGAATTACCCTCTCCCCAAAATAATGAGAGGTACAGTCCTAATAGTCATGGCTGGGTATATGAATTACATACTTTATCACAGTGCTTCTGAATATTCTGCTAACTAAAGACTACCTTGTAAAGTTTACTTCCAACAAATTATATATAAAATAAATATGGGGAAGAGCGGGAAGAAGAAAATGGTTAATATTTACACAGATGTAGACATAATATATACAATAAATGAAGGGAAAATATGTAAAGCCCTATATTCCTTGTTGCTATGATTGGTCACAAGCTGGTAGTTGGTACCTCTGGCTTCCTTCTTTCACTCCCCATTCACATACTTTTGCCCTAAGCCAGCCTTTCATCTGTCCTGAGTACTCTGATGATGATGTGAACAAAACTTTGATTTCTGAAGGGTCCTTAAATGTCCTGCCTTGTGGTGGTGGTGGTGGCAGTTTTACATTAACTTTGAATAGTAGACCTGGAAGTACAGTGAGGAGTCTAAGTGAATCTCCCAGGCTTCAGATGTAGTCCTCTTGGTCCCCATTTTGCGCAGCAACTCAATTTCCCCTTATGATTGGAATCAATCACTCAGGCCCTTAGAGTAAGTAACCCCTCTCCCTGCCTGTTGGTTCAGTGGCCAGGTGAAAGTATTTAATTCAGTGGAACAGTTGTGTTTCCTGGTAGAAGCAATCTTCCATTGGGCACTAAGTTTCACAACCAGCAGAGCTCAGAGTTTTTTGGATGGGAATCAAAAATTCTGTGAACGACTTACTAGGTATATCAGTGAGAAGAGGCACTGTCCTCCACGACAGAAAAAATCCGTTGTCAGTAATCTGCCTCCAGGTGACTGGTCCTCCCAAGGAATGGTGCCATATCAGAGTCTCAGCGTTGATCTCTGATGTTCGCAGGTTAGGTTCCCAACAGTAGCATTAGCTGTTGAGCCACTGCATATTCTGTCTCTGCCACCGTGGCCACTTCATTCATGGGCCCATTGAACAAGCACTGGTGTAGCTGGAGGAAGAGTTTGATTCACTTCCATAGTGCATGTCATTTTGTTCACCTGATGATTAAAAGCCTCCTTCACAGAGCATGCCCCTGAGGCACTCATGAGACACAGGTATCTTCAAAGTCTGTGCCCATTCTGAAAGAAGTGCTTCTGCATACCTCTTCCCAGACTTCTCATTAGCAGTCCTCCAGTCCTGTTCATTCTAGATCCCTGAGTGTTCAACCACACCATTAGTAACTGTCCATGAATCTGTTTCAGTCAGTAATTCTGGCCATCTCTCAATCCAGACAAAATGGACATCTAAGTGTACTGTGAAGTTCTGTTCCCTAGGAGGATTTTCCTTTACCACCTTCTTTCATGGTCACCCCTGAGTGACCTGTGGGCCATCTACTTTTGGATGGTACCAACATACTGTGCAGACTCACTGTTTGAAATAGGCTCAAGGTTTTTCTTCCTCGGTCAGCCGGTCATAAGGAACTGCCCAGGTGGGCATAGGCATGGATTGAGGTAGAGAAGGCACTCCAGTAGGAGTTGATGTTCAAGGAGTCTGATCTACCTATCTGCTCCTGGGGGCGCCTGGCTGGCTCAGTTGGTTAAGCGACTGCCTTCGGCTCAGGTCATGATTCTGGAGTCCCGGGATCGAGTCCTGCATCGGGCTCCCTGCTCAGCAGGGAGTCTGCTTCTCCCTCTGACCTGCCCCCCCTCATGCTCTATCTCTCCTTCTCTCTCTCAAATAAATAAAATCTTTAAAAATAAATAAATAAATACCTATCTGCTCCTGGGTAAACTCAGCCTCTTACACAGATTGCTACTGCCCCTGCCCAACAGTTGTGGCTAACTAAGCAGTTCATAATAGGAAGTTCAGGTGACATTGTCACCTGATGTCCTGTAGTTAGGCACTCAGTGTCTCCGAAGCCCCGGTAGCAAGGCAAAACTTGTTTCTCAAAAGTAAAATAGATATTTGCAGAAGATGTTATGTTTGAGAAATCATAGACCTCTACACTGTCATTCTCAAATTAGTGTTTGGGAGAGGCTCTATAGAGCGTCCGTATTTGCCATGGACACTAAAGGTACCACTGGATATGCTGGTTCATAAGGCCCAGATGGTACAGGGGCTTATACTCCATCTTGAATTTGCTAGCAGCCTTGTGGGTGATTCTCAATATGGATCGAAGTAGCAAACTTAGTGTATGTTACTCTAGAATACAAAAATACTAACCAAGCATTGTGCCTCTCTTTTTGTGGTAGGTGGCATGAGGGTACAACAACTTGTATTTCAGCTTGGTGGGGATATATTGTCATGTCCCAAATTATGGAACCCCCAGAACCTTCATGGAGGGCAGGCCATTTGAAATTTTTAATGTAATTTAAATCAGTAAAATACATTTTTTAAAATTTACTAAAAATTAAGTAGATACATAATAAATCAAATCTGAAATTTAAATGTCTTCTCAAATGAAGTTAGTCTTTTTCTGCAGTTGAGTTCACTTTTTATTTGCCACAGTAAAAATCTAATTGTAGCTCAAGAAAGCAAGGACTTTATTGTGTGTGATTTTCAAATAAAATACAATGCATGTATTCATTTATTCATTCAAACATTAATTTATGGAGCAAGTATTATCTTTTTATAAGACTAGCATTAAGACAAAAAAGACTGATTTACTTTGGATTGGGATGACTCTTTTGTTTGAAAAGGGCCACACTGTTGTTTGAAATGGAAAGAAAGCTTACTTTGTGAGGCATTTGTGAAAATGGATTCTGCAGATGAGCAGGATTAGCTAGGCAAAGAAGAAGGGAATAGACATTGAAGTCAGAATATCTCCAGTACTGGGGCATTAATTGATTTAGTAAACATGGAGTGCTTACGTGTGTCACCCACTCTGCTGGGTCTTGGGTTGTTAAGATTATCTTTAAATAGCACTGTACATAGCTTTGTTCTTTTTTTAAGGACGTATTTTTTGAAAGAACTTTTGACAAGTAAATTTGTCCCATTCAAAAGTATTGTCATCCATACCATTTAACCCATCTACATAGATGACTAACCACTTTTATTAATCTCTTCGTCAGATTTTTTTAAATACATAATGTGAAAAAGAAACTCTTTTTCCCCCCATATTTCTGACCCAAACAGGAACATTGTTCCTTGGTTTTAACTCTTTATTGTGCAACATATGGGTAAAGTGCAGATAACCCAGATATGCTTATCAGTGAGTTATTATAGATTAAACATTTGCCTAATTACTACCCAGATCAAGAAGTTGAACATTATCAACACCCTGGAGGCAGCCTGCAGTCTTTTCTCAAATCGGATTTCCTACTTCCCCCTTCCCCACCAAAGATAACATTTTTAAAAATTTAATTAGTCTTTAATACCTGCAGTTTTAGCCTGACTATATGCACACCTAAACACTGTAGTTTGGTTTTGTTCACTTTTGAACATGATATGAGTGTAATCATAACAATATTCTTTTGTGTGTAGCTTCTTTGGCCCACTGTTAGATTCATCCATGTAATTAGAGTTACTTCTTTCTTTATTAGTATTACATTGTTTGTATAGTTGAGGGCTATTACAAGTAAAGCACCTGTGAACATTCTTGTTCATCAGATGCACATGGGCATGCATTTATGTAGCAGAGAATTGTTGGCTCACTGGATGTGCCTGTATTCATATGAACAGTATTCATATATTGTTGATTGCAAGTTATACTCTAGAGTGGATGTACTATTTTACACACCAGCATTGTATGAGAATTTGTTCCATATCCTTACCAACATTTAGTATTGTCGGGGTTTTTATTTATTTTGATTGCTGAATTTCAGTTACTCTGTTGAGTTTCTGTACTTCATGTAATTTTGATTTGCATATTACTGATTGCTGATGAGTGAGTGCATTTTTATTTGCATAACTTTTTTTTTTTCCAAGTGCATCTTCAGATCTGGTGCCCATTTTTTAATGCATTGTCTCTTTGTTAATGAGACATAGAAATTCTCTATGTATTCTGAATAAGAATCTTTGGTTATTTTTGTTGCAAACACTTTTTCCCTGCGTTTTGTATTGTTCATTCTCTTAGTAGTGCCCTTGGATTAATGAAAGTTCTTAATTCTAATGTAGATCAGTCTTTTCCTTTTTGTCTTCTTTGCTTAAGAAATATTTCTGTACCTGAAATCATGAAGATATTTTCCTTTGTTACTTTCTAGAACTTTCCTTGTGTTCCTTTCACATTTAGGTCTGTATTCTAGTTAGATTGGATTTTTGAGTATGATAATGTTGCAGAGTTTTCCATAGGGGTTCCTACATATCCTTTTCCCATTCTCATTCAATGCCACATTTTTTTAATAAACAAATATCCACATATGTGTGCCTTTTTCTGGGCTCCTGAGCCGTTACATTAGATTTTGTTTGTCCCTGCTTGAATGTCACACTGTTGTAATTACAGTAGCTTTATAATGTGTCTTGAAGTTTAATAGAGAAACTGTTAACGAGAAACTGCTAAACTGCTTTCCACAGCATTGTACCATTTTAAACTCCCACCAGCAGTGTCGAAGAGTTCTGTTTCTCTTCCTACACAGTCACCAACACGTGATTGTCTTTTGGTTTAGCTATTCTAGTCACTGTGAAGTAGTTTGCATTTTAATTTTCCTGCTTAATGATATTTAGCACTTTTTCTTGTGTTATTAGGTGCTGCTTCCTCTGTATTCTTTTGTGAAGTATCTGTATAGTTTTTTTGCCTGCTTTAAAGTTGAGTTGTCTTAATTTTTTTGTAGGAATCTTTAATACATTCATGATACAAGGTGACAGATTTTGCATACATTTAATCTCATTTTTGGCTTGCATTTTCGTTTTCTTGTTTTTTATTAGCACCACGCTCTAACCAGCCGGGCTAACTGGTCACCCTAATTGTTGTTTAAACAGCTTTATTAAGGTGTAATTGATGTAGACTAGATTGCACTTATTTAAAATATACAGTTTATAAACTTTGGTGTATGTATACACATGTAAAACCACCACCCTAGTAAAGGTAATGAGCATATCCATCACCCCCCAAAAATTGCTCATGCTCCTTTGTAAACTTAGTATTTCATCCTTCCTAGTCCCAACCATGGTCCCCAGGGATTTTTTTTTTTTTTTTTTTTTTTTTTGGTCACTATAGATTACATTTTCTAGCATTTTATATAAGGCGAAACATAAAATATATATTCTTTTCTTGGCTGGCTTCTCACGCTCATTAAAATTACTTTGGGGTTTATCCATGTTGTAATATGTATCTATATTTCTTTCCTTTTTTCTTTTTTAAGTCACCATGCTGTACATTAGATCACCAGAACTTGTTGCGTCTGAAAATTGGTTCCCTTTGATTTTCATCACTGTAATTCCCTCTGCCCTGAGTACCTGGCAAGCACCATTTTAGTCGGTTTCTATGAAATCAGGTTTTAAAAAGAAATTGGGGGACTCTACATGTGATATACTGTATAGTATTTGTCTTTCTTCTTATAGTTTACTTCATTCAACATAGTGGCCTCACTGTTCATCCATGTTCATCCATGAAATGACAGGATTTCCTTCTGTACCACATTTCCTTGATCCATTCATCTTTCATATATTTCATTGCTTTTTATTACCTTATTCTTTTGTATGGATATACCACTCTTTGTTTGCAGTTCAACTATTCATAGACATTTGGGTAATTTCCTGTTTTTGATTATTTTGACTTGTGATGCTATCGACATTTGTCTACCAGTCTTTATATGGACATATGGTTTCTTATCTTTTGAGTACATGGGAAGAGAATGTAAGAGAATGGATTATAAGTCTTCATGTGGACACATACTTTCATTTATATACATATATGAGTATATATGTATATTTATTTTGGAAAAGCTAGGTTGTGTAGTAGAGGAATATTTAACCTTTTAAGAAAGCGCCATACTCTTTTCCACAGTTGTCATTTTACATTCCCACCAGCAGTATATGAGAATGCTAGTTGTTCCACACCTCCTCACAAACACTTGGTAAGGTCAATCTTTTTTTTAGAGAGACAGAGAGAGAGAAAGAGCATGCACAAGTGTGAGATGGGGGTGGGGAGGGGCAGAGGCAGAGGGAGAGAGAGAGAATCTCAGGCTGACACCCTGCTGAGTGAGGAGCTGGTCTCCAGGGTTCCATCGCCTGACTGTGAGATCATGATCTAAGCCAAAATCAAGAGTCATGCATATTTTACCTGTGTATATTCAATTGTTCTAGCACCGTTTGTTGATAAAACTGTCCTTTCTCTGAATTACCTTTGTATCTTTGTTGAAATTTTATTGACAATATGGGTCTATTTTGCAACTGTTTAATTTGTTTCATTGATTTATTTTTTTCATTGATTTATTTTTCTATGTTGTACCATTGCCACATTATCCTGATGACTCTAGCTTTATAATACATTACAGAATGTCTGGGTCCTCCCAGCTTTGTCAAATTGTTTGGGTTATTATAGGTTCTTTACAGTTTCAGATGAATTTTAGAATCAGTTTGTTAATTAAAAAAAAAAGCAAAGCCTGGGATTTTGACTGGAAATGCACTGAATCTGTAGACCATTTTGGGTAGTAGTGACATCTTAACAGTTGAGTCTTTTAGACCATGAACAAGATGCATCACTCTATTTGTTTAGGTCAACAATGTTGTGTAGTTTTCTCTCAGTGGTCTTCTGTAGTCTTTGGTGTTGAGGTGTTGCATGTGTTGATTTTATATCTTTTAACCATACTAAATTCACATGTTCGTTCTAATAGCTGGCTTAGAGAATCTGTAGGATTTTCTATTGTCTACTGATTTGTGAGTTGACTATTGTTTTGTTTTTTTTTTCCCCCCTAATTTAAACGCCCCCCACCCCCCAAGGCTTTCCTGCCTTACTACCCTGGGAAGAAACTACAGTACAGTGTTGTGATGTACAGAGAGCAGATGAGCTTTATTGTTCTGTCTAGAAGGGGAATTCGGGATGGGAAGGTAGAAGCATTCACTTTTTAACCAAATGTATTCATCGGTGTAAATTTTTTGCGGATGCTGTTTATCTAGTTGTCAGTTTGTAATCTATGCTTTATTGCACACTCATCATCAGGCAACCACTGTTCTGCTTTCTGGTATATAGATAACATTTACCGCTATACCGTATACCGCAATATGTTGTATAGTTCTTGGTATTTAAAATATTTCACTTAGCGTAATGTTTTGGAGATGCTTTCATGTTGTCATGTATGTCAACAATTAATTTTGTAAAATTGGTCATTAGTATCCCATTGTATGCATATATCATGTGTGTTTATACATTTTACTGTTGAAAGAAATTAAGGTTGTTTCCAATTCTTTGCGGTAACAAGTAAAGCACCTATCATCATTTCTGTACAAGTCTCTGTGTGGGCTTGTGTTTTTCTTCAGTAAATACCTTGAGTTCAGTGGCTGAGCTGTATGGTAGTCGTGTTTAACTTCTCAAAAGAACTGCCAGATGTTATGTCGAGTTTTCATTTATATTCCTACTACCGGTTTATAGAATTCACATTGCTCAGTATCCTCTTCAGTGCTTGAGATGGTTAGTCTTTAATTTTAGTTATTCTGGTGTGTATGAAATGGATCTAATTGTGGTGTAATTTGCAATTCTGTGATAACTAATACTATCAGCTTTTTTGCCTGTAGTTATTAACCATTCACAGATCTTCTCTTGTGAAAAGTTTCAGTTCTTAAGAGGTTGTCTCTCTTTTGAGTTATATGAGTTATTTATATATCATGCATAAAAATTCATTACAAGATAGATCTGTTGCAAATACTTTTCCTGGACTGATTCTTGCCTTTTCATTTTTCACTGGTGACTTCTTTAATTGTTACAAAGTCCCAAGGATGATTTTTTTCCCCTTTTATTTGTAGTACTTATGTGTGCCAACAAATCTTCTATTCCAAGTTTGTAAAGATTTTCTTCTGTTTCTTAGTTTTCTTAAAATAGCTTTATTGAAGTATAATTTGCATACCATAAAATTCATCCATCTTAAGTTCACAGTTGAATAATTTATAGTAAATGTATACATTGGTGCATCACAGCTACAGATGACTTCCATTGCCTGAAAAAGTTGCCTCATGCTCTTTTGCAGTTAACGTGATCTGCTTTCTGTCACTTTCTACTTTTTGCAGTTATTTAAAAGTAGTCTTTGGGTTTTTGGCCTCTGTCAGAATAATGTTTTTGAGAGTCAGCCATGTTTGAGCATATACCAGTTGAAGCACACCCATTTTTAAAAAATTATTAAATTGTACTTCATTCTAGAAAGATACCACATTTTGTCTAGCCATTTATTAGAAGATGAAAATTTTGAAAAATAAGAGATTTTTTATTATAGTTTGGGAGTTTTTACAAATAATGGTGTTATCAGGATTCGCTTGCAAGTCTTTATATGGGCCATGTGTTTACATTTGTTTTTAGATATCCAAAAATAGTGGGATTGTTCTGTTGTATGAAAAGCATATATTTAACTTTTGAAAAGGACGAAATTGTTTAAAAGGTGACTGTACTGTTTTACATTCTGACCAGCAACATTTAATGGATCGAGTTTCTCTGTACTACTCTATCACTTGCTGTTGACAGTCTTTGATTGTTACTGTTTCAGTGTGTACTTAACAGCGGCTCAGTGTTATTTTAATTTGCATTTCAATAGTCAGTGGTGCCTTTGCAGATCTTTACATGTGCTTGTTAGGCATTGCTATACCTTCTCTGTTGAATTGTCTGTTAGTGCTTTTCTCTTTTCATTTGTATTGTTTGTCATACTCTCAAATTGTTAAGAATTTACAGTTGACTCTTGAACAGCTGATTGAAACATCCGTGTGCATGTTTTAGTGTGGACGTAGGTTTTCAGCTCCTTTGGGAGGAGGAATATGATTACTAGGTCATTGGTAAGAGTATTTTTAGTTTTGTAAGAAACTGCCAAACTCTACCAAAGCGTCTGTGTCATTTCATGTTCCGAGACCAATGAATGAGAGTTCCCATTGCTCCACAACCATATCAAGCATTTGGTGTTGTCTGTGTACTAGTGTTAGCCATTGCTATAGGGTGTAGTGGTAGCTCATTGTTATTTTGATTTGCATTTCCCTGATGACTTCTGATGTGGAGCTTTTCATGAGCTTGCTTGCCATCTGTGTATCATCTTTGGTGGGCTGTCTATTAAGGTCTTTGACCCATTTTTAAATTGTTTTCTTGTTGAGTTTTAAGAGTTCTTTGTTATTTTGGATAACAAACCTTTTTCAGATGGACCTTTTGGAAATATCTTTCTTGATCTGTGGCTTGTCTTCTCATTTTCTTGACTTTGTCTTTTGTATAATAGTTTTCATTGGTAATGAAGTTCAGCTTGTTTCTTTCGTGTATCATGCTTTTGATTTTGGAGCTAAAGGTCACTACCATTCCTAGAATCATTTAGATTTTTCCTGTGTTTTCTAGGAGTTGTATGGTTTTATGTTTTAGATTGGTGATTCATTTTGAGTTAATTTTCTTGATGAGGTGGTGTAAGATCTGTGTCTAGATTCATTTTTTGACACGTAGATGTCCATTATTCCAGCACCATTTGTTGAAGAGACTGTCTTTGCTCCACTATGTTGCTTTTGCTCCTTTGTCAAAATCAGTTGAGCATATTCCTGGGATCTGATTCTGGGCTCCGTGTTCTATTTTATTGATACCTTTGTTTATTCTTTAACCAATACCACAGTGTCCTGTTCCCTGAATCTGTATGGTACGTTTTAAAGTCATCTAGTGTCATTCTTTTTTTATTTTTTTAAGATTTATTTATTTGAGAGTGAGCAGGAGAAAGAGAAAGAGCACAAGTGGTGGGACGGGCAGAGATAGAGGGAGAAGCAGACTCCCTGTTGAGTAGGGAGCCGGTTGTGGGACTCCATCCCAGGACCCTGAGATCATGACCTGAGCCAAGGGCAGACATTTATTAACTGAACCACCCAGGTGCCCCTAGTGTCAGTCTTCTGACTTAGTTCTTCTCCTTCAGTGTTGTGTTAGCTATTCTACTCTTGCCTGTCCATGTAAACTTTAGAATTGGTTTTTCAATATCTGCATATAACTTCCAGAGATTTTGATTGGAATTGCATTGAATCTATAATTCAAGTTGGGGAGAATTGAATCTTGACAACAATGAGTCTTTCTCTCCATGAACATGGAATCTCTCTTCATTTGTCTAGCTCTTTAATATCTTTGATCAGAGTTTTATAATTTTCATCATACTGACCTTGTACATAATTCTGGTAGATTTTTACCATAGAACTTTCTATTTATTTGGATGCTAATGGAAATGGCATTGTGTTTTTTTTTTTTAATTTCAAATTCCGTTTGTTCATTATAGTATAAAGTAATTGATTTTTGTACATTAAACTTGTATTCTGCAACCTTGCTATAATAGCTTATACCAGAAGTATTTTTGGGTTTCCTCTCCCCCCAGATTTTGTACTTAGATAAACATGTCATCCGTGAACAGGGTAATTTTATCTTTGCCTTAGCAACCTTAGACCTTTTGTTTCCTTTTCTGACTGTATTAGTTAGGTCCCCCAGTATAATGTTGAAAAGCAGTGGTTGAGAAGGGGACATCCTTGCTTAAGTTCTCATCTTAGTAGATATTACTGTTCGTTTTTGTAAATAGTCAAAATCAAGTTGAGGAGGTTACCCTGTACTCCTAGTATACTGAGTTTTTATCATGAATGGGTTTTGGTTTTTGTCAAATGCTTTTTCTGCATCTATTGGTATGATTGTGTGTGGTTTTTTTTTTAGCCTCTTGATATGATGGATTACATTAATTGATTTTTTTTTTTTGAATGTTGAACTATCCTTGTATTCCTGAGTTAAATCCTACTTGGTCATGGTGTATAATTCTTATACATCCCAGCCCTATCAGAGTCTGGTTCTGATACTTGGTTTGTCTCTTCCATCTGTGTCTTTTGTCTTTTAGTATGCCTTGTCATTTTTACTTGATAGCCAGACATGATGTACTGGGTAAAAGAAACTGCTGTAAATAGTCCTTTAGTAATATTCTGATAAAGTATGGGAGGAGGGAAAGCATTTTGTAGTCCTGTGATTAGATCTTATTTTTTTGGTGAGCTGTTACCTCTGAAGTGTGAACTTTACATGTATTCCTCAGTTTCTCCCCTGTTTCCCCACCTTTTAGGTGGGACAGGATTGCTAGAGAGGGTGGGAGTTGGATATTTCCCTTTCTTCTTATGGAAGGCTAGAGCCAACTTGAGTCTCTTAGACTCTCATGGGCAGACCTTGTGAGGAAGAACAGAATGCTGTGGGATGTTTCAAAATGGTTCCTTTTCTCCCTTCCCCTGCCAGAAGTACAAGGGGCTTTTTTATTCTCTGTGAGAACCTGTTAGAGATCAATGAAGTAAAACTCAAAAAAGTATGGGGACCTTCATGGATTGTGTGTCTCTGAAGTTTTTAACTCTCAGAGTTGTCCACACTGAGCTTCCAGCAGTTCCTCAGTTACAGCTCAATTTTCCTTACCATGGCACTAGTTCCTGCAGTGATTGCTGCTCAAAGTTGTGTTTTTCTGGACTTGTCTGTCATTACAGTCAATTTGGGGGCAGCAGTTTGTTCTTGTTACCTTACTTCTCTTACATATCAAGAAAGGTTGGTGATGTATTGATTTGTTCACTTTTTTAGTTGTTACTAAGACAGATGGCATTTTCCAAGATTTTTACATGCCAGAACAGAAACTGGAAGTCTGGAAATACTTTGAATCTGTAGATTATTTGAGGGAGACTTGAAGTCTTAGCAACATAGCATCATCAGAGATGTAAATATATATAAAAACAGTCCATATTCGTAGATTGGATGATGCTGTGTTGGATGCTATGCTATGTTGTAATTTCTGCATTTTTCAGTGTATTAGTCCATTAGTCCGACTAGTCCCAAATATTTTTCTTTTTGATCCTACTCTGGATAGCATTGCATCCTTAATTTCATGTTTATTTTTTTCATTGCTAATATATAGAAACGCAGTTGATTTTACATATTGATGTTATGTCCCGTGACCGTGGTACACTCTAAGTTTTCTAGGAAAGTTTATGGGTCCTTAGAATTTGCCACATATAGGATGGGTCATCTCTGGTAAAGACATTTTACTTCTTCGTACCCATTCTCTGTGCCTTTAATTTTCTTTTTCTTGTGTTATTATACTGCTATAATCTCTAGTACATTGTTGGTTGGAAGTGGTGAGAGTGGACAGCCTTGCCTTGTATTGTTGCATATTGTATGCATGTTGTAATCCTGAGGTGAACTATTAAGAATTTAATAACATTTAAAGAACATATAAAAATCATCACAGAAGTTAAAACAGTAGGCTAAAACTGCTCATCAGAGATGATGGCAGAACGTAGGAGCAGAGGGACAAAAAGGATGGGGCATTTACAAAGTAAGTAGGAAAATCAAACCATGTCAGTAATATTGTTACATATTATGGTCTAGGCACTCTAGTCAAAAGACGCTCTATCAGATTCTGTGATAATCCAAGATCCAATTATATGTTATCTTTAGGTGGTACTTAAGGTTCAAAGCACAAATACATTTAAAGTAAAAGGTTGGAAATATAGTAGGCAAGTTGTATGCATAAGAGAACTGGAGTGGTCATATCAACATCAATCAAAATCACCTATAAAACCCAATATGTGACTGGAGACTAAGAGCAAATTCTCACAGTTGTAAAAGGATGAATGTATTAGGAACATAAAACAGTTTGTACTGATAGAGCTCTAAAATACTAGAAGTAAAAACTGACAGTTGAAAAGATCAGTAGAAATTGAACTCTTATATGGCTGGAGATTTCAAAACTCTTATCAGTAGAACCACTCGATTGAAAAATTAGTAAAGACAAATAGTTTGAGAAGTACTGTTACCACTTTGATACTTTTTTTTTTCAGGCTTATAGATCATTTTCCAGGATAGAGCATATTCTAGACTATAAAATGTCTCAGTAAATTTAAAAAGGTTGAAATTACTCAAGGTTTATTCTCTGAGTATATTGGAATTAAATTATAAATGAATTCCAGGAAGAAATGTGAGAATTTAAACAAAACATTTGTAAATGACCCATAGGTCAAGGAAAAGTTCACAGCAGAAATTAGAAAATGTTTTGAAATGAATGAAAACACATAACAAATATGGAGATTCCCCTAAAGGGGGAATTTAGAGGGAAATTTACAACACTAAATTTATAGTAACTTAATGAGAAAAGAAGAATGATCTCAATTCAGTCACCTTAAGTTTTCATCTTAATAAGAATAGCAAAGTAAATTTGAAACAGAGGTAAAGTTTGAGTGGAAATCCATGAAATAAAAACCAGAAAAACAATAGAAAATAATCAATGAAGGGAAAAGTTGGTTCCTTGAAAAGGTCAACAAAACTGATAAACTTTGGGATAGACTGATGATTTAAAAAAGAGAAAACACGTATTACCAAAATCAGGTATGAAAGAAGAGATATTAACACCCTACAGAAGTTAAAAGTATTTAAAAATTTTATAAGCTACTTTATAACAAATAGGGCAGATCTTACAAAGACACACATTACCATAAATAGGCTGAAAAAGAAACTTTGAATATATTTATGAAAAAGTAAAGAAATTAAATTGATAATTACATTTATTCCCACAAAGAAAAGGCTAGGCCCAAATGGCTTTACTGCCAAGTGTTTTCAGGTATTTAGGGAAGCATTGTTATTTATCCTGTACAAACTCCTCTGGAAATGGGGAAAGGAGGAGCACTTAAAACCTATTTTATGAGTCCAGTATTAATCTAACACTAACACATACAAAAACAACACAAGAAAAGCAAACTACACGTTGTTATCTTTCATGAGCATACATGCAGCAGTCATTAACAAAATAACAGCAAACCAAATCCAGGTATATATTAATAAAGTATTAGAAATTGAGTAAGTTGGGGTTATCTTGAGAAGGCAAGAAGACTTATTAGCATTCATAAATCAACTAATACAGTATGCTGTTAGTAAAATAATGGACAAAAATCATATTCTTTCAGTAAAAAAAGAAAAAAATTGAAAAAAATCTAAAACCTGTTCACGATAAAGCTTTTGAACATACTAGACATAGAGAAGGCAATTTGCTAATTCTGCTCTAGGGCATGTACCTAAATGGCCTAGAGATTTCCTGTTGGTTGTAAAATGGGATACTATAGGCGTCATCTTAAGTTCTTTATTTTCTCTCTTAGGAATCATAGCTGTGTCCTTCCTGTTTTCCAACGTGTTGAAACTGTTGTTTTATATATTTTGTATGATTTCTCAATTTTTTAGGTAGAATAAATCTGGTTCCTGTTACTCTATCTTCAATGAAAGAAACTTCCACAGATTTACTTCTAATTTTTTATGCATTAGATGCTATTAGAGTTTGGGGGAAAAATAGTTACAGTGCTTAAGAAAAAACAAAAGTGATTTTTTTATGTTCAGAAGTGATTTATTACATTTAGACATTAAGATTTTGTTACAAGACTGATATGCTGCCTACTGAACTAAGGAGGCACCTTAGGATTTTGTTATGAACTAATATTTGTGTATAACATTATATATGTGAAGAATTGACGTTTTTAGAAAATTGAAACTTTTCATAAAAGTACATGATAGGTCTCTTCATTCAATCATTCTTTCTAGTCTAAAATTATAGTGTTTTATAAATATTTCCTCATTATGTTTACTTTTTAGTATTTTATATTTTGCTTCATTAGTGGAGTTTCTTTTTAATTTGGTTAGTTTATAGTCATATTTTAGATATTTTATAATTGGCCATGGTACTTAATTTTCGTTGATGTAATATTTTAGATTGCTTTTTACAATTTAAGTGTGGTCTCCATATTAGATATGTTAACATTTTGTGTCTTAAATAATTAGCAAGTATTTTATTAGCAAGTATTTTATCCTATCCCTCCATCCTTTTAAAACATTCAGTTTCTCTTTTAAAATGAAAATGTTGTTTTTCCTATATGAATGCTTCCTTTTTTGATTGCTGAGAAGTCTTTCTCCCAGGTGAAGAATATAGAAATATATTTTTTTTTAGAATTAGCCCAGTTATAGTTTTTTTTTTTTTAAGATTTTATTTATTTGAGAGAGAGAGAATGAGAGAGAGAGAGCACGAGAGGGAAGAGGGTCAGAGGGAGAAGCAGACTCCCTGCTGAGCAAGGAGCCCGATGTGGGACTCGATCCTAGGACTCCAGGATCATGACCTGAGCCGAAGGCAGTCGCTTAACCAACTGAGCCACCCAGGCGCCCCAGTTATAGTTTTTTGAAAGAGGTAGCCAGGGATTCCCCAGCAGTATTTCTTTTTTTTTTTTTTTTCAAGATTTTATTTATTTATTCATGAGAGACAGAGGGAGAGAGAGAGAGAGAGAGAGAGAGAGAGAGACAAGCAGAGGGAGAAGCAGGCTCCCAAGGAGCAGGGAGCCCGATGCGGGACTCGATCCCAGGACCCTAGGATCATGACCTGAGCCGAAGGCAGACGCTTAACCATCTGAGCCACCCAGGTGCCCACCCCAGCAGTATTTCTGAAAAATAAATCACATGTGTATCTTAGTACATTTATTTATATATTTAAATGTGGATATATTTTTAAAGTTCTTTTTATCTTGGTTACTGCTCCCAAAATAATATAATAATTTATTTTCAGAAAATATTCCATAGTTAGGGCTTCATTCTTTATTAGGTGTTTTTCTGTTAATTCAACATTATACCAAATTCAAGATTTGAGACTAGGCAAGTATCCTAAACTATAAAAGTTTTAGAGAAGAGTTAAAGGCAGATATTTTAAAAGATTTTTCACACAAAATGTGTTGAGATCAGTTATATCAGGGTAACTATGAAGAAAGATATTTTGGTTTGTTTTTAAGAAAATCTTGTATAAGTGATAGGGTTGTAATTTCTTGGTTAACATTTAGGGTTTTTTGGGGGGGTTGTTTTTTATTTTTTCCTATATTGATATATTTTATCTATAATTTTTGCTAAAGAAATTGTTCTTTTGTTTTTATAGTTTTGGTAAGCAGTTTGGAGGAAAAAGAGGATGTGATTGTCTTGTGTTAGAGCCTTCAGAAATGATTGTGGTAAGAACTTTAAAGAATGCTGAATTGTTTTTTTTGATATGCTTCAGTTTCATCTTTAAATGTAGTAGGATTTTAAGCACTCAAGGAGGTTCCATTACTGTGACTTTTAAAATATTGAGTAACATCAGACCTATTACCAAATCTGATAAGTTTTTATCTACTTTAAATTTTTTCTGATCCTTGAGAGGATTTAAAAAGTGATACAGTTCTGTATATCATGTTACAAATTTGGTGATTTCTTTTACTACTTCTACCAGAAGTTTTTAATGAAGGCCTTATTAGAGGAACCCTGACTTTTCAAGTGTTTTCTCTTTTCCTCTTCAATTTAGTTAATAATCTTTGAACATCCATATTCTGTGTGCTGAACATGAGGAAAAGAGAGAAAAAGAGATACATAATTATATCCAAGTGCAAAATGGTTTAGATCTTAATATTTTTACTTTAAGAGTGTAATTAAGGAATAATTCTTGTTACTAAGAAATCTAGGTAGTTGATGTAACATTAGAAAACCTCACTTTATTCTGTTTCTTTTAGCATTAAAAGAACCAAGAACACAACTTTGTTTTACCTTGTTCTGAGATGACCTTACTAGAAAAATAGCTAATATTGAATGGACTCATTGTCCTGCTAGTGTCTCATGTAGATGATCATGTCATCTGATTTGATTTTAAATTATTAAGAAGTGAGGTTACATTCTTAATTATGCATTTTAATGTCAGGGTTCAAAGCTTCACATCTTCAATAGTTTGTTTTCTCTTCTCCAAACTGGATCATATACATTATAATGCATTCAGTGTCCTAAATTTCATGTAAACAAAAGAATTTCTTGCTCCTAAAAGGCAAAAATTATGTCTTACTCACTTTGTGTCTTCCATTGTATTGCAGAATGCTGCCTGCATAGTAAGTATTCAGTGAATGTTAATTAAATTGAAGTTTGTTCAAGGCTTGGACTGTGTATTATGTTTTTTTTCTTTAAGTGTTTCTATACATAGCATATCCAAATAAGTCTTCAGAACTCTGTCTTCTAAATAAATATATTGAGGGGCATTGCAAGAAAATTGCCTCGGGCAGTACTAGTTTTCTCATTTATTTGTCAGTTGATGTATTTTGTATTTTTTGTACTTTATCAGGAGAGAATAATGCTTTTTACTGCAGTATTCTCATATACATTGTTTTTTTGTTTAATTTTATTGTGCTAAAATACACAACATAAAATTTACTATCTTAACCATTTTTAAGTGGTCAGTGTAAAGTTATTATTTAAGTAGAAATTAATCACTCATAAATTATTAATTTTCCCCTTAAGTTAAAGGGAAAGCTGTTTTTCTGCCCAGACCAGTCTCTAAGGAGACCTGCTTGCTTTTAGTGGGGGACAGTATTTAAAGCCAAGATACGCTGCCCGTTGTTTTCATTGCTCTAGGTGCCTTTTTGCTTAGAGGGCCTCTCAGTGAACAGAGCTAGAAAATACATATGTGAGTGTATGTATACCCACACACTTACATATACACGTCTATACTTATTTTTTCTGTATCTGCTTAAAACCCAGAATTTATTCTGGCCTTTCTTCTTCACTTGTTTCTTTCTTTCTAACAGAAAACGTGATTTCCATTATCATCAGTGTATTTACTTATACAGAGTAGTTGAAGAATTCCTTGCCTGTAACATTGTAGAAAGTGCTGCTAGCTAGAGGATTAGCATGCACAAATACACATATTTTAAGTATATATAACTCGTTTTAAGTATATATAACTTGTTAAGTATATGATAATTCGTTATAATTTAACTCTATATCAAAGTATAAAATGTTTCAGTCACCCACCCTAAAAGTAAGGAAATACTCAGAGAAACATTAGGAACCTGGCAAAAGGACAGAAGAACCGGATTAAAGGAACTTTTGTTGGCTAAATTTGGGACAATTTGAGAATTCACATAAAAATTCATAGTAATTAATGGTACCCTTATATATAAGAATTTATAATATGAATCATATGAATGAATGAATAAGAAGGAAAAGTTCTTCCTGATAATTGAATGCAAACTAATAAATATAGAAGAAATGATCTTAGAAAATCATTAATGAAGGCTAAAACTTGTGGACCACTGTTTGAGAAAACAATATTTACGTAATCTCAACATACCTCTCCACAAATCATTTATGAAGAGAAAAAAATTCACAAATTTTTAGTGGGGATAATATGGAGGATACCACTATAATGAAAATCATTGCTACCACCACCAATATGGGCACAAACTGATAAACTACTACTTCTAATAGAATGAGGACAAAATATCACCTTTGTGATAATTTCCTGTTAGAAATGCATACCTGAATCTAGTCATTAGAAAATATGAGACAAAACAAATTGAAAACATTTTACCAATTGACTAGCCTGTACTCTAAATATTCCAGTGTCAAAAAACACAGAAAAAGACCAAGAATTGTTCCAGATTAAAGGCAAAAAGACATAACTAAACACAATACTTGATCTTGTATTAAATCCTGGAATTGGAAGGACATTTTGGCTATAAATGATGCTTTTGGCATAGTTGATGTAATTTGAATATGGACTTGTGGATTAGATAATACCGAATTCCCTGGTTTTAAGAACTCTACTGAGGTTATATGAAACAAAGTCTTTGTTATTAGGAAATACATGTTGACACATTTTAGGGTCAATTTATGCTCCCATGTTTCAGAAAAAATTTGCTTATGTGTATATAAAATCTTAAAAAATCACCAAAAAATCACATCAAGTTTTTTAGGTTTTTTTTTTTTTTTTTTTTTTTCTTAAGTGAGGTCTCTGTCCAGTGTGGGGCTTGAACTCATGACCTTGAGATGAAGAGTTGCACGTCAAGTATTTATTGATTGTTGGCTGGCAATTTTTGAATTCCAAAACCACATTTCCTTGGTGAGCAGCGTAGTAAAAAAATGCTTTAAAAGTTATAGGAGAAAATTATTCACGATAGCTTTAAGATTTTTATTTTTGAGATTTCTGAAGGATTTTATTGTCAAAATGCCATGTGATTTTTTCTTTTTTTTTTTTTTTTAGCTTTTCAACATTATTACATCTTTTTTTTTTTAATAGGCCCCATATCCAAGTGGGGCTTGAACTCATAACCCTGAGATCAGTGGTTGCATGCTGTACTGACTGAGCCAGCCAAGCACCCTGATACTACATCTTTTGACGTATAAAAATGTGTTGATATTTTTATGAGTATAAATCTTTGGTACCTCAGTATTTTTTAGCTGAAATTATTTAGAATTCATGAAAAAACTTAATCTAAGTGCATGAAGTTCTTTCAAATGGTTTTACTATGTATGTGTACAAATTTTAATAACGCCCCTAGTGATTGGGAATGCCTGTTACTGAGCATCTTTCTGATCACCTGATACTTTAGTCATCTTAATCTGACATGTTAAAAGGAAATTTCCTTGTTTTGTGCATACTTTCATATGCCTTATAGGGGATTTGTTTTTCTTAATATTCATATGTCTTGCCCATTTTTCTAGTTGGATTTTTTTTTTTTTGGTAATGATTGATTTATTTTAGCACAGTGGGGGAGGGCCAGACCCGGAGGGAAAGAGAGAGAACCCTAAGCAGACTACCTGCTGAGTGCTGAGCCCAACGCAGGGCTCTATCCCAGTATCCTGAGATCATGACATGAGGCCAAATCAAAAGTCAGACTCTCCAGGTACAATGGATTTTTTTTTTCTTAAGAGCTTTTTGTTAAAGGATGAGCCTTTTTGCTTGTAGGAGACTGTAAATAAATCATTTTTTCACTTCAGCTAAAATAAATTTTGCATTAGGTTTTTTTTATGTATAGAGTTGTTTTCCTCTTAAAAGTTTCTGGTTAGCGTTCATATTATTAGAAAGACCTTCCCCATGATGATATTACTGAACTTATAACCTGTATTGCTTTATAGAATTTTTTTTTAAAGATTTGTTTCAGAGAGAGAGCGTGCTCACGAATAAGCACTGCTGGGAGGAGGAATAGAGGGAGAGGGAGAATGTCAAGCAGACTCCTCACTGAACACAGAGCCAGATACAGGGCTCGATCTCAGGACCCTGAGATCATTACCTGAGCTGAAATCACAAGTCGGACACTTAAATGACTGAGCCGCCAACAAATCCTGCCTTATAGAATTTGTTAGTTCCTTACTTTAACTTTTAGATCTCATTCCTCTGGGTAGCTGAAGACAGTGGTAACCACTTAACTACCTGTCTCTCAACATTTCCTCCAAAGGCAGTACAGAGCTACAAGATTAGAAGAAATCTATACATAAACTATGTTCATGGCATAAGTTGAAGGCAGAGAAAACCAAATTTGGAAAATAATTCTAAGTAAGGGGAGAAAACCCACCAATTCTCAGTATATTATCTCTCACACTCTGTCTTTTCCCAACCCTCAGCAAGGCTTTGTAGGGGGCAAAATCCAACCAAGCAGATTTGTAGAAAACACACAAGATGGAAGCAACCAAGTGGACCTAAGGTTAACCTGCACTGCCACTCCACACTAACTTCAGAATTGTGGGTGTCTATGTATGATAGAACAGCGCACAAACTATAGGGAAGTCATTTAAAATGGAATGATTTACCAAAGTCATCTTCTAAATGTGTATCTTCAGGGTTAAGACAAAAGGTAAAAAGAAGACAAACTCCCTTTGGTATTTAAGTGTTGAAGAAAAGCACGTTGGGAAGTTTTAGGTTCCTGCAAGACAAGGTGAACACAAAATCAGTCTTATAATGCTCCCTCCACCCCCAGCAAGACAAAAAGAAAAAATACATACCTGGCCTTCGGAGTATTTGTTAATTTCCTATTAAACTAGGAATCTTGTAAAATATCCCAATACTGCAGAAAAGATAAAAAGGGAGGATTAATAAAAGTATATATAGTTGTTACCAAAAAAGAAGAGCTTCATTATATACCAACTGAGGAAAATTCATCTCCACCCCAGAAAAGAAAAAAAAAAAAAAACAACAGATGAAAACTGACCATACTTAGATACAGACATATTCAATCAAGTGCTTAAGGACATTTTTTAAAAATGTAAAATCAGAAATTCAAAAACCAAGAAATGAAAATGGGAAGAAAAGTGGAATAAAAAGAGTACAAACTCGATAAAGAAATGGAAAGCATAGGAAAAAAAATACTGATAATATATATATAAAATAAATAAATTGCAGGATGCCCCAGGGAGAAGACACTCAAATGAAAGTTTAATAAGGTGCATTGAACAAATCAAAAGTACAGTGAGATAGCACCTTAACACCTGTCAAAATGGCTAAAATCAAAAGACAAGAAATAAGGGAGGGTTAGTGAGGATGTGGAGAAAAAGGAATCCTCATACACTGTTGGTGGGAATGTAAATTGGTACAACCATTGTGAAGAACAGCATGGAAGTTCCTCAAAAAATTTAAAAAAAGAAATACCATATGATACAGTAACTCCACAACTGGGTATTTACCCAAAGAAAACAAAAACACTAATATGAAAAGATACATGTCCTCCTATGTTTATTGCAGCACTATTTACAATAACCAAGATTTGGAAGCAACCTAAGTGTTCATCAATAGATAAATGGATAAGGAAGATACAGTATATATTCAGTGGAATATTAATCAGCCATAAAAAAAGGATGAGATCTTGCCATTTGTGGTAACATGGATGGACCTTGAGGGTATTATGCGAAAGAAATAAGACTGGAAAAGACAAATACCATAATGATCTCATTCATGTGGAATCTGAAAAAAATCAACAAAAAGCAGAATCAGACCTATAAATACAGAGAACAACGTGATGGTCAGAGGGGAAGGGAGTGGAGGTTGGGCAAAAATGGGTGAATGGGAGTGGGAGATAAAGGCTTCTGGTTATGGAATGAATAAATTACAGGAATGAAAGGTACAGCATAAGCAATATAGTCAGTGATACTGTAATAATATATGTTAACAGATGGTAGCTGCATTTGAGCATAGCATAATATGTAAACTTGCCAAATGACTATGTTGAATACCTGAAACTGATATAACTTTGTGTGTCAACTATACTTTTTAATTGAAGGAAATAAGAATTGAAGAAAGGTAGGGGAAAAGCAAGTAAATGAAAATGAAAAGAATGAAGTAGAAAGTGTCAGAGATACTATGTACTTGAAAGTTACTAAGAGAGAAGATTTTCAAGTTTCTTACCACAGAAATGAAATGGTAAATATGTGCTGTGATGGAGGTGTTAGCTAAGGCAGGGGTGATCATCATTTTGCAATATATAAATGTATCCAAACAGCACATTGTATACCTTGAATTTACACAGTCTTATATGTGAATTCTATCTCAAAGCTGGAATAAAACAAATGGCAGAGAAAAATAGTGGAAATTGAAGATAGGCAATGAAAGGATAACATTCTTAATTAAGAGTCTCAGGAGAGGAAAATCCATGGAAAGCAACTATGTTTAAAGCAATATTTAATGAACATTGTTTAGAAATTGAAAAAGATTCAAATCTACACACACTTATTAAAGGGTCTACTAGGTACTGGGGAAGTGAGCCGAGGATGATCATTTCTAAGACATTTCCTAATAAAATTATTTGATTTCAAAGATAAAAATCCTTTATGTCTAAAGGCAAAAACACGGCATAACTTCCAAAGGCAAACGAATTGCACTCATTCAGACATATAAAAATCCACTGGGGGGGGGGTGCCTGGGTGGCTCAGTTTGGTTAAGCGTCTGACTTGTGAATTCAGCTCAGGTAATGAGCTCATGGGGCGTGAGACAGCCCCGCATCGGGCTCCGTGCTCGGAAGGGAATCTGTTTAAGATTTTCTCCCTCTACCCCCTCCCCCGCTCTGACGTGTTCTCTCTCTCTCTCTAAAATAAATGGTTCTTTTTTTAAAAAAAATACTAAAAATCCACTGGGACAACCAAAACAAGGCTCAAGTAGAGCAGCCTTTAAAAAAGAGAGAGAAAGTGGGTGCCTGGGTGGCTCAGTTGGTTAAGCGACTGCCTTCAGCTTGGTTCATGATCCCGGTCCGGGATCAAGTCCCGCATTGGGCTCCCTGCTCAGCAGGGAGTCTGCTTCTCCCTCTGACCCTACCCTCTCTTGTCCTCTAGCTCTCTCACTCTCTCTCTCTCTCTCTCTCTCAAATAAATAAAATCTTTAAAAAAGAGAAAGTTTGAACTAAGGATTTTATGTCAGCCACATTGTCTTTATCAAGGTTATGGAAAAACAGTTCTCAGCATAAAAGAACTTAGGGAATTAGGCACCCATGAGCTGTTTTTAAGGAATCTGCTAGAGGATATTTTATTCAACTGAGAAATAACCAGAAAAACCTCACCAAAAGAAATGATCTTTAAAATACATAAATGTATTAGTAAGACTAAAAGGTAGAGATGTGAGGGAAAGACTACTATATGTTGTGACAGAGTAGCTATAATAAAACTGAAGAAGAGGAAAAGGGAGAGTGAAATAGGAAAAAGATTAAGCTTATTGATGGTTGTTTGTTGCATAAAGAATAGGTGAGTGTTAAAATAACAATAAAAACTCCTCAACTGGGTAATTAAGAAGGTTTGGGATTTGACAACTATATAATCTAATAGTTTACTGTTTCATGGATACTGGCAGAAGACATAAGACTTGTGGGTCAGAAACAACTTTTTTCTTAATTGTGGTATAGCAAGTAGCATATCATTAGCATATTTCTGTAGATTTCCCCTTGCTTCCTAGATCTCATGGAGGCAGTACTGGGTGGCCTATGGTGATGCTACACCCATAGTAGGTTTGCACTGCAACTAAGAATCCCTGAGTTCGGGGAATATACTGCTTTTATAGTGAACAAGCCTGCTCGTTTTTCAGCGGGAAACTACCTCATCCTTCACAATTGCTCACTACAAGCACAACTCTAAGAAATGGCCCAGTTCATGAGTGGTTAGGACTGTGCATTCTTGGCAAATGCAACAAATTGTGTAGAAGCACAGCAGGCCCCGGGAAGACTATGTTTCACCACAGATAGTAAAAGAGAAGTAAGAAAACAGGTGAGCCATAACAAGTATTGGCAAGGGTATAGACAAATGAAAGCCCTCATATGTAGCTGGTAGAAAAATGAAGAGGTGCAGCTTCTCTGGAAAACAATTTGATAGTTCATGAAATAATTTTTGGAATTACCATATGATCCATCAGTTCCATTCCCACATGTATAACCAAGAGAATTGAAAACATGTGTCCACATAAAATCTTGTGTGCTAATGTTCCTAACATTGATCATAGGTGAAAAGTAGAAACAAACCAGTTGTCCTTTAACCTTATGATAAACAGATAAGATGTTTTATGTTCACATGATGGCATATTATGCTGCAACAAAAAGGAATCAAGTATTGATAGGTGCTGTAATATAGATAGATGAATCTTGAAAACATTGTTCTAAGAAATCGACACAAAAAACCACATATTATATGATTGTATTTACATGAAATATCCAGAATGGGGAGATTCATAGTGACAAAAAGTCGATGCCAGTGGGCATAGGGTTTCTTTTGGAATGATAAAAATGTTCTAGAACTAGATAATGGTTGCACAACTTTGTGAATATATTAAAAACCAATGAATTGTATACTTAGGAGGATTTTACGGTATGTGAATTATATCTCAGGAAAAAAATGTATGAGAAAAGAATACAGAGGCAAACCTTTTTAAAAGGTTTAAGTTCAAAAGTAACCAGTAGAACAAAAATACAGGTTTTCCTAAGTAACAAAAACAATTTTTTACTGAAGCAAAGAATATACATTTCATAGAGAAGTGCAGTAAAGTACATATAATTATAAAATGTTATAAAACTGTAACCTGCAATATTGGTCATACCAATAAATGTGAGTGGCTTCATCTACCCATTATAAGGAAAAGATTTTCAGTTTGGTTCACAAAAGAAGACCCAGCTATATACTGCTTATTTTTTAAAACATTTTTTGAAAGATTTTATTCATTTATATTAGAGTGTGCACATAAGCGGGGGTGGGGTCAGAGGGAGAGAGAATCTCCAGTGGACTCCACGCTGAGCACAGAGCCTGAAGTGGGGCTCGACCTCACGATCCTGAGATAATGACATGAGCCGAAATCAAGAGTTGGACCTCTAACCAGCTGAACCACCCAGGTGCCCCTTTTTGCTATTTAGAGAGACAATCCTATGATTCAAATGTTTCAGGAAGGCTAAAAACAAAGCAGTAGATAATGGCATACTAGCCCAATGAAAATGAAAGGGGACAGGTATGGTAATCTTAATATCAAAAGTAGAGTTCAAGCCAAAAGCTCATGAACTGTGACTTAGAAGGATGATTTTTTTTAGTGCTAAAACCTACAACTTATGGTGGAGATAGAATACATGAGTATCTTCACAGCATATTACACAGAAACCTTTTGTATGAAACAGACACTCCAGAGGATTCAGTGAGACCTAGAAATACAATACGAGAGAATTTAATCCTCTATTCTTAGTATAAAACAGATGAAGTAGAGGAAAAAATGGTATAGAAGACCTGGACAACATAAACAGTAAGATGAATCTTAGGGAGATAAGTCGAATTCTACAACATGTTAATAAACTATCAGGTGCCTGTGCCACATCAACTTATTTACCAAAAAATTCAGTAATTTTCATAGATATAGTAACACTTTCTGATTACATGCAATGAAATTCTAAATTATAATAGAAAATTAATTGGCTCTTTGACATGAAAAATTTTAAGCCTACCAAACAACTTTTTGTCAAAGGATAAATACATACTGAAATAACAGAATTTTGCAAAATAATAACAGTGAAAATACACTATATAGCAGAATCGATGGAATACATCAAAAAGTGTTCAGAAACCAGAGGGGAAACAGGCAAAAGGAATAAATTCACAGGAGATGCAGATACCAGAGTGAACATATGCATATTTTAAAACAGCTGATTAGTATTTCAAGGATTTAGTGGAGAATTTTAGAAGATTGAAAACTATAAAATGAAATAATGATTTCCAAATTCTACAGCTAGAAACATCTACAAACAAAAAAGAAAGCTCAGGGGCACCTGGGTGGCTCAGGTCATGATCCAGGGATCTGGGGTCAAGGCCTTTGTTGGGCTCCCTGCTCAGCAGGGAGCCTGCTTCTCCCTCTCCCTCTGCTGCTCCCCCCTGCTTGTGCCTATTCTCTGTCTCCCTCCCAAATAAGTAAAATCTTAAAAAAAAAAAAAAAAAAAAAAAAGCTCAGTAGTAGGTGGGTTTTATAGAAGGTAAAACTTGACTGAAGAGCAAGTTAGGGAACTGAATGATAAGTCAGAAGAATACAAACAGATGAAAATTTTAATACATAATGGAGTGTAGGACACATAATAGAAAAGATCTTAGGTAAGTGTAATTAGAATCCTAGAAGGAGAAGAAAGAAGTATTAGAAGAGATAATGGTTGAGAATTTTCCAAAACTATCAAAAGAAATCAACTCACAAATTTGAGAACTCTATAATCTCAAAGCAGGATAAATACAAAGAAACTTATGCATAAACACATTATACTAAAACTACTGAAAATGAAAAACGAAGCTATAAAACCAGTCAGAGGGAAAAACACGCATTATTTTTAAACCATCACAACTTCTAAAACACTGGCAGCAAAAATTGAAGCTTCGTTTATTAAGTAAAGAATTTCCACGCAAAAGTGAAGAAAATTTTCAGCAATAGACGAGCACTTAGTTTACCAAGTGGGAGTTTTTCAGGCAAAAGGGGATCACAGATGGAAGCATAGAAATAAAGAAATAAAGAAAGACAATGTAAAGCATTTAGATCTATGTATATTGACTGTAGAGACCAGTAATAAAAGGGTCTTTTGTACTTTAAAATATATGTAGAATGTAAATACATGACAGATAAAAGGAGGGATGGAGTGAAAAATTCCTAAGATCTTTGCATATTCTAGAAAGTGGTAAATATATTAATAGTGGATTTTAATAAGCACATATACCATCTAAGAATACAGCTTGTAATTAATAAGGGGAAATAGAATAATAAATGAAAATGAAGGCACAGAAGAGAAAACATACTAGGAGGAGGAAAGAACATAAGATGATAGATATCCTTTCAAGTATATTAGAAATTACAATAAATATAAATTTTCCAGTAAAGAAGCAAATATCAGATTAAATTTTTTTTAAACACAATTACTTGCCACTGAAAGAACAGCGGTGTAAATAAAGATTTGAGAAGAAACTTCTTGGTCTTTTGGCTAGGATCAAGTGAAGAATTTAAAGTACAGAAGAAGTTGTGTCTTCTGAGCAATAACCAAAGGAGAGCTGGTGTGTCTCCAATCTTCAAAGTGTAATTTAAGACAAGCATTATTTAATGTAAAAATAGTATTTCATCATGATAAACATGTATCAAGTTTAAGTGGTCCTGGATTTTTATGTGCCTTAGTATATAACTAAAAGATAATTAGTCGTTAGTAAAATGGGAACTTGACAAATCCACAGTGACAGTGAGAGAGATTTAAACATCCCTCTAAAAGTAAGAAAGCAAGCATAAGGAATCAGTAAGGATTTTGAGGATTTGAACCTCTGCCCAGTAGTTAGAGAACTACACACCCATCAACAAAGAATACATGTACTTTTCAAGCACACGTGGAAGGTACTCTGCTCGCCTGGGTAGCTCATTTGGTTGAGCTCCAGACTCCTGGTTTTGGCTCAGATCTTGAGATCTCAGGGTCCTGGAATCAAGCACCAAGCCCTGGGCTCTGTGCTCAGCGAGGATTCTGCTTGAGATCCTTTACCTCTGCTCCTCCCCCTGCTTGAGCATGGGAGTGCTCTAAAATAAATAAATTTAAAAATAATAAAATAAAAATAAATGTTATACTCTGGAATGTAAAACAAATCTCAAGGAAGAATTTATTTTTGGTTTGTGTTTTGACCGTTATGGAGTTAACTTAGAAACCAATTATAAAAACAACTAAAACAAATTATAACTTGAAATTCAGCAGTATACTTAAATCACTTGTCAAAGAATCGCTATGAAAATGAGAAACTATTTTGAGCTGAATGAAGAGGATATATCAAATTTTATGAAATTTGTCTTGAGCCTTAGGTGAATAATTTAAGCCTTAACGTTTTAGGAGAAAGGCTGACATTCAGTGAAGGTAAGTATCCACATCAGGAAATTAGAGAGCAGCGAACTATACCTACAGAAATTAGAAGCCAAGAAACAAAGATAAAAAGTCAGTGGCCTGTAAAGCATAGTTAAAGAGGATGAAGAAAGGTAAAAGTTGATACTCAGAACAGAGTAATAAATTTGATACTACTTTGTCAAAAATAGTCAAGAACAAAATATGTTGCATAGCTTAATATCAGGAGTGAGAAGGATAGACTACTATGGACCTAATGAAAATTCTAAAAATAGTAAAGGATATTATTAAAAACTTAAATAAGTTTTGCATTTTAGATCATCAAATTCCTTAAAAAACAATTTACTAAAATAAGCATGTGCATGTGTGCACACACACACAGAAAATCTTCATAATCCATTTTCTAGAAAGAAAGTGCATCTGTAATTAACAGACCTTTTCATTTAGAAATTTCCACCCACATGGTTTCATTGGTGATTTTTTCCCCCAACATTTAAATAAGAATACAAAAAGTCTTAACAGGAAAGAGAAAGATTGCATTCCTTTTTTATGCATCCAGTTTAATTTTATTTTTATTGACATATAAGTGACATAATGTTTGAGAGCCCGGTTTAATTGTGATAGCAAAACCTGACAAGTACATTACAGAAAGGCAATATTACAGGCTATTTATTTATTTGTTTTCATTTGAGAGAGAGCCAGCAAGAGCCTGAGTGGGGGAGAGGGGGTTGTTAGGGAGAGGGAGACACAGTCTCTCCACTGAGCAGGGAGCCCAACTTGGGGCTCCATCCCAGGACTCTGGGATCATGACCTGAGCCGAAGGCGGGTGCTTAACAACTGAGCCACCCAGGTGCCCCAGGATTTTTTTAATTAAAAGTCTTAAAATACTAGGGAATCAAATCCCAGTGATACATCGAGAGGATAAAATATGACTGTTGAATTTATTCCCAGAGTTGCAGGGTTGACTTAATTTAGGCAGTACCTCACTTTATTGCAGTTTGCTTTATTGTGCCTTATGGATACTGTTTTTTACCTACTATAAGTTTGTGGCAACCCTTGGTGAGGTCGTCTGTTGGGGCCATTTTTTTAACAGCATTTGCTCACCTGCGTGTTTTTTTTTTGTCACTGCTTGGTAATTTTTGCAATATTTTAAATTTTCATTATTATATTAAGGTGATTTCTGATCAGTGATTACAACTCAATAAAAGCTCATGATGGTTAGCATTATTTAGCAATGAAGTATTTTTCAATTCAGGCAAGTATGTACTTTGTTTTTTTAGACATACTGCTCTTGTACACTTGATAGGCAACAGTGTTTTGTAAACACAGGTTATGCATTGGGAAACCAAAAATTTTATTTGATTCACTTCATTGCAATATTTACCTTATTAGAATGGCCCGGAACCAAACCTGTAGTATCTCTGAGGTGTGCCTATATTTGAAAATCACTGTGATTCATTATAGTAATATAATTATAGTCATATGACATCTGTATACATACAGAAAAAGCATTTGATAGTACTCAAAACCCATTCATGATTGTTGAAGCTTTTAGCAAACTAGGAAAAGAAGGAAACTTTCATAACCTTTATGAAAGTTATCAGCATTAGCCCTACGCTAAACATTAAAAACTTTCTCCAGGCCTTTGGAAATGTGTAAGGAAAGCTCAACATTACCAAAACCACTGGCTAAGAGGTCCTGTAAAGTGCGTTTAAGGAAGGGAACAAGGATAGATTGAAAAAAATAATGTAGCCTGGGTGGCTCAGTCGCTTGAGCTTCTGACTCTTGATTTTGGCTTAGGTCAAGATCTCAGGGTGGTGGGATCAAGCCCGGCTTCAGACTGTGTGCGGAGTCTGCTTGAGATTCTTTTTCTCCCACTCTTTCTGCCCCTGCCCCTGCTTACATGCTCTGTCTCTAAATAAATAAAATCTTTAAAAATATAAAATTGTACTAAACAGATGAATGATTTGCATGTAGAAAATCAGAAAATACACCTAAACTTTTTAGAATTAATAAGTCATTTTAGCAAGGTCACTGGATATTTATGTACAGAAATCAGTTGTATTTATATTTAGAACCAACAAGAATTTAAAAATTAATTTAGTGAACATACTATTTGTAAACATCAAAAAGTCCGTATACGTTAGAATAAATCTAACAAAAGTTGTAGGAAACATCAACACGGAAAACCATAAATAAATTTGAGATCTTTAGATGTAAATTGAGAGAGAGGTGCCTGGGTGGCTTAGTCAGTTAAGCATCTGACTTTGGCTCAGGTCATGATCTCAGGGTCCTGGGATCAAACCCCACGTCGGGCTCCCTGCTCAGCGAGGAGCCTGCTTCTCCCTCTCCCTCTGCTCCTTGTCCTGCTCATGCTCTCTCTCTCATATGAATAAATAAAATATTTTTTAAAAATTGCTATTAGATCTAAATTGAGAGAAACAGTATTTTTAAGATAATATTGTCTCCAAATTTCTATAAAATTGAGTGCAGTCCCCATCAGAATCCCAGCAGATTTTTTTATTGAAATCAAGAAATTGACCTTTTTTATATATATTTGTAAATACATATATATGCACATATGTATATCACATAAGAATACATTTACAATAACCTCGTAAAATACTTCATTATAAACAGATTTGCAAAGTCTGGGTGGCTCAGTTGTTTAAGCGACTGCCTTCGGCTCAGGTCATGATCCTGGAGTCCTGGGATTAAGTCCCGCATCGGGCTCTCTGCTCAGCGAGGAGCCTGCTTCTCCCTCTAATCCTCCCCCGTCTCATGTACTCTCTCTCTCTCTTTCTCTCATTCTCGCTCTCTCAAGTAAATAAATCTTTAAAAAAAAAAAAAGACATTATTATTAAATACTCCCCAAAAGCAAAAAATTAAATTTGAACAAAAAATGAGATAACCATGTTCTTAAATAGGGAGTTAACGTCATAAAACTACCAATTTTCCTTTGGTTACCTTTGTAAATTTGATGAGATCCCAATGAAAAATGCTATCAGGTATGATGGTGGTTTTGTGCAGATTGTGTGTGGAAGGATAAAAAAAGCCAGGAAGAACTAGAAGAAAGATGAGAAAGACCTATTTAGTGGAGCCGTGTACATGTTTTTTATATACTTAAAATAATTCAAAAAGGAGGGAAAAATGCAACCTCTAATCAAAAACAAAACAAGTATATGTAAAATTGTTGGTATAATTCCACTGAGATTTATTATTTCTGGTGAGTTTAAAAGACAGTATTTTGGTAATGCTGAGCTTTCCTTACACATTCCCAAAAGCCGGGAGAAAGTTTTCAATGTTTGTTGTAAAGTTAATGCAGATGCCTTTAATACGGTTATGAAAGTTTCCTTCTTTTCCTAGTTTGCTAAAAGTTTCAAAAATCGTGAATGGGTCTTGAGTACTATCAGATGGTTTTTCTCTGTACAGTATACATAGTAATTTGCATTTCTAATGAGATAAGTCTTGGGCACAAAGAGCTAGTTGTCTTATTTGTAGTAGTAAAGGTGACATTAAAGTTTTTAATTTTTTTGTATAAGACATAAACACATATTACATATATGTGATGGTATGTAATTGCAATTATTATGATATATATACATAAATCATTAGGAAGCAAAATCATGTAATACCGGAATGTTGGTGATAATGTTGATATTGTTAAAGCTGTTATGTATGTATAGATAACATGTATGTGTATATTTACTTCTACTTCACAAATTTTGTCTTACTGTTTTATGAAGTCATTGTGTGCTCAGATTTTATGATGTATTTACCATTTGTTTACTTTTAATTTCCTCCATCTGAGACCTTTTTATGGGAGCATTTGTGTTACACCATTTTAAAATTTTCTTTAATATTTGTTGATAAACAGCTCAGCTGGGTGTATTTCTTTTTCTTTTTTATTTCGACTGCAACTATATTTTGTATCATTCTTGAGGATTGTTTTGCCATGAATGCAATTTGGGGAGGAGAATCCTTTTTTTTTTCCTTTTTTCTTAGCACAGTCAATATAGTCATTGTTTCTGGCACTTAGTATTTTTTGAGAGGTCCGTTATTAATCTAATTGCCCTTCCTTTGTAGCTGATCTACATTTTCCTTGTGGCTGCATAAAAGTCTTCTTTTTATCTTTACTATGTGAATTTGTAGTTGTATTTTCAGATTTGTTGGACTCTTCGAGTTTTTGTTTTAATCAAAAAGTTTCACTTTCTCTTTGGATATTATCTTGTTCTTCTGTCATCTCGTTCTTGAACTTTAAGTATATCTTAAATCTTTTCAGCCTGTCTGTATCTTTTATGCTTGCTTATTTTTCATCCCATCTTGACTTTGTTCTGCATACTGTATAATTTTTTTGGCTTTATCTTCCCACTTTATTCTCTTTTTAGTTATATCTCCATATGGTGTTTAATTCCTTTTTTTTTTTTTTTTTTGCTCTTTTTTTTTCTTTTTCCTCTATTTCAGTTTGGGCAATTTCTTTTGACCTGTGTTTAAGTTCATTGATTCTTAATTCACTTGCATCAAGTCTGCTGATGAGTTTATCAAAGGCATTTTTCATCTTTGGTACTATGATTTTTATTTCTAAGTTTCTCATTTTACTCCCTCATATTTTCCTTAGGTCTGCTGAAATTTTTCATCTGTTTATATGGTCCACCTTTTCCACCTTTCTGGTGCCTTTACTGTATTGGTCATAGTTGTCTTAAATTCTCTGATAGTGGCAGCATCTGGATCATGTCTGGTTTTGGTGGATTGCTCTGTTGGTTGCTTTGTCTTTTGGCAGTGGATTGGTGTTTTTGTTTTTGCTGTTTTGTTTTTTTATCCTTTCTATTTTTATGTGAGTCATTATTTTGGATTTAATGATACATACTGTATATAGGGCAGTAGAGAATGAGGATAGTCTTTAGGCCTGGACCTGAATACACCTCTTCTTCTGCTAGAGTTGAGCTAGGTTTGCATTGTTTGTTATTATGGTTACACCATAATAGTGCACCAGTGCTTTCAAATTTCTCTAGTTTTCCTTTGTCCTTAGGATTGGGATTGGTTTGTTGGGAGGTCTTTCTGAGTGTTCTTGTTCCATCCCCATTTTAGGTCTTTTTTGTGCGCTTGTGTTTCATACAGGATATCTCTATACATTCTTGTCCCTCTTCCAAATGTAGACTGTATTTACTTATTACACATTGCTCACTGGCCTAGTGTTGGGGAGTAAGGGCACTTGTGTTTGTTGTGGGTTTTTGGGCCTGGTCAGTCCTTACCTACTTAGTGCTATTTATAATCTCTGGCTTATTTTCAAGTTACTTTTTGTTGGAAAGTTTTTTTATCATAACTTTATATTTTCTAATACTTAAAATACATTGGAATATTTGCAAGTGTGAGTCTGTTGTCCTTTTCCTGGGCCATTATTGCTCATTATGTCTGTTATTTGTTCATGGTTATCCTACCATGTTTCATGGTTTTTGTTGTAGTTGGGGGTATTTTTCCTTGTGTTTTTTGGGGGGAGAAGGTATGTTTATCTGGGAAGTCATATATCTTGAACAATAGGTCTGGGAATTCTTTGAGGTTTGGGTTAAAGTTAAAGTCTTGCAAAGAGGTTTCAGATTTGTTTTTGCCTGTTGCATATGTACGTTATCAATCCTGAACATCTTTAAATTTACTTCATGCTTAAGGTATTATGAATTCAAACTAATGACCTGCATGAGGGATAGCTTATATTTTAAATTCTTAGGGAAAATGTTTTTTGTCTGTTTGGTTCGTTGCTTTTTACCCCCTCTTCTCTCAGTGCCAAGCAAGTTTTCTTCCTGTCTCCTTCGGCAGGATAGGCTTATACCTCTGTACCCTCACAATAAGGATTCAGCTAGTTGAGTTGAGCTTACGAGTAAGTCTCCTATTGGATTCCCCATCTTTGATGGATTATCTATTGTCTTTCTCACTCCCTACAACCATTAAAGTGGAGGGGCTAGTCTCTAGAGTTAGGAAATCTGTCTTCTGGTAGTTTAGGAGCTTCATTAGTAACCTTTCTCCTGGTATTTTTGCTTTCACTTCAGTCTTGGCCTTTGGATTTCTTTTGTCACATGAGGTATGCATTTGCAGTTTTGTTTTTAATCTCACATTTCAGTTTACTTGGCAGGTTTGTTGAGGGTACTTAATCCTTCATACATTGTTTAGTCTTTGTTTTCATTTGGTACTTTCCTTAAAATTTTGAGACTCTTAGAAACTCTTAGAAACTCCTTTCCTCGACTTAATTTACTATTTATATTTTGGAAAGCCTTTATTGTTTATCTCTGCTTTTGCTCAATAAATAGTAGATATTAGAAAATTTAAGGATTATGTGATACTGAAGTTTCACCTAACATGGATAATATAATTCATCCGTTGGGATAGGGCAGTATGAAGGAGATGAATTTTAGTAGTCACACTTGGGTTTTGAGTCCTTACCCACTTGTATGAATTACTTAAGTTTTAAGAAACTCTATGATCTGTCGAAACAGTAGCTATGTGATAGGAGTGTTGTGAGCCTTAAGTGATATAACTTTACTTTCTGGTACATGCTCTGATGTAGTGGTGGAGTGACTATTTTGGTACTCTTGACATTTTTTAGAAAGCAAATTAAATCTCAAGGAGGTAGCATATATTGCTACCTGTTCAAAATTCAATACTTGTTGAGGTGGAAATCATTCCCATGTCTCTTCTGGATTTTACCTTTCAGAAGAATAATAGTAACTTACTCTGCCTACCCTTATATTTCTTGAGTACCTTACATGTATTTCCAAGGACCTATCATATATGGGGAGAAAGAATCTAATGTATTGCCCATTTTGGCAAACTTTCTGAATGTTCAGTGAACAAAGATTAATATATATATAACGCAGTTCCTGTCTTAGGGAACTTGTTAGCTTGTTAATGACATGGGCTTATGTAGTAATTACGGTTGATGTGAAGGGGTAGTAGCTTCCTGGGGCAGAGGAGGGAGGGGTCATGAAGTATGGGAAGGATGCAACGATGTTGGCAGAGGAGGAGTGGCCTTTGTGGCAGTAGCACAGCAGCATATACAAAGGCCTGAAGGCAGTGGAGAGCATGTCCTATTTATGAGAAGTCCAGATTGTGTACACAAAATAAAGTAGTCGTGGTCTGAGGACAGGAATGCCTTTTGTAATTGTAGAAGAGATGGTAACTGTCTTAAATGAACGGTGGTTCAGCAAGTGAAGACAGAATGGGTAGGATAACACAAAGTAAAGTTACTTAGTAAAATGTAAGTTACTATATTATAGGGACCCATGAATAGTCATATTGACTTGGCCACTGCTTTTGAACTCTTGTACCACTCATACCTGAAACAGACAGACATCAACTCTTTCTGAGAAATCATCAGGAAATTTTGTGTATCTCATTAGAGCTTTTATGTGACAAAGTTTTTTTTTGTGGGGAGGAGGGTAAGGGAGCAGTTTTTCCAGGCTTACTTTTATAAGGTACAGTAATAAATTTGGAGGATGGGTCATAAGTGGCTTTGAACATCACAAATAATAGTTTAAAATTCATTCAGTAATTGTTAGAGGTCCACTGTAGCATTTTGTACAGGAAACGTGATAAAGTGATGATTTACTGAGGTGATTTATTTGACGATATAAGATGGAGTTGGAGAGGAACGTGTCTGAAGCAACAACGTCACCTCTTTCTTCGTATAGTTCAGGACTGAAGTGATTAAGAATTGAGTAAGGAATGATGGTAATGGGAATGAAAGAAAGGGCAATATGAGAGTACTTTATAAAAAAAAGGATTGACAAGTTCTGAGAAGTGATTGAAAATAAGATTTGGAAAACAAGCAGGAGAATTAGGGATATTCATGAAATTTCATACTTGGGTAACTGGAAATTTTTGATATTAGCCAAGGATAGGACATTTGAAAGAAAACTTGTGGGGGAAAAATACTGTTTATGTGATTTGATGGTAATTATATGTTACACTATAGACCATCAATATGCCTTCTTAAAAATAATTTTTAATTTATGGCTTCATCTGTGATTGGACAGGCAATTGTATCAGTACCATAAATGTTGGACACAGACCTAAATTCCAACTCAACTTTAATATTTATCACAATGTGAGACCGGAGAGTAATCTCTTGGGATTTTGCTTTGCTCATCTATAAGCTACACCTGATATTGCTTACAGGCTCACTGTGTGAACTAAATAATAACAATGTTTATGCATGCTGGCCCATTTTAGCCCTCAGTAAATGTTAGTTTTCACTTCTTTATTAAAAGATGCCAGCTTTGGGGCATCTGGCTGGCTTAGTCAGTGGAGGGTGCAACCCTTGATTTCAGGGTTGTGAGTTCGAACCCCACATTGGATATAGAAATTATTCAAAAACAGAGTCTTTAAAAAAAAAAAAAAGATGCTAGCCTTACTCTGTTGTCATACATTAAGATGAACACCAAAGAATAATGCATAAAGCATTTTTGTTTTGCTGTTGAGCATTTCACTGAAATCATAGCCATGATGATTGGCTAAATAAAATACATGTAGAATCATGCAGCTTATAATTGGACTAACCCAGAAGTGGTAATTAATTATTGAATGTGTGGGTGTAGTTAACAGCCTTTGCTTCTGGTAAGTGACTTTTTTAGAGCATATATGTTTATGTGAGCAAGACAGACTATTTCCTGGAAGGAAACTGTGGTCTCCAGATACTTATAGTAATGTCACCTTTAATCTTGAACTCATGAGTGTTGTCCTGCACAGATTATTTTCTTGAGGCAGTTACTTGCAAGAAGTAAATGAATCCTCCTTTGAGCCTGTTAAGACTCCATAGACTGTCAGTAATATGGAAAAAATTGGATATTTAATCAGGAATGTGAACATGTGTTTCAGGTAGAGAATTCCAAAGATAATGAAGACAGTATTCTACAAAGAGAAATTCCTGCCAGACAGTCTCGACGAAGGTTTCGGAAAATTAATTATAAAGGAGAGCGCCAAACTATTACTGATGATGTGGACATTAACAGCTATCTTTCTGTGAGTGTATTTAGGAAAAGTTCATGGATCGTCCTTAATTTTTATAAATATCTTTAATTTACATGTGTTTTTGGTAATATCAACACTTAGGGCTTAATTTATAAAATTTTAGAGCAGATAAATATATATAATTTTTTTAAAAATACTTCTCAGTTGAGTTTGGTAGAAATGCTCTTACCAGTGGAAGTTTTGTTTTTTGCTTTGGTTTTTGTTTAAATAATGTAAAAAATCTTTCCATATCTTTTTAGACCTTATTTGTGGATTTTCTTGCCTTTTCGTTGTCTGAATGGAATATGGAAAAGAGTTCTGAGAACTCAGGTTGGGAGCTTTTTTCCTGATACGCTGTAAGGCATACAAAAGAAATAAAAATGTCAATTTTTCTCTTGTGGTATGGGAGGGATACAAAAACTGTGTGTTAGTGCAGAAACGTGGGCAAGTGTTAGCGGTATGTTTTTACATGCAAATATTGAAGAAGAAGAAACAGATGAAATAATTAGCTTTTGTAACACTAGAAGAAACATAAGCTGTTTCTCCAGAAGTCTTCAGTTTTGTAATTGTAGAGAACTTCATTTTAAACTAAAAAGTATTTGAATCAAGAAGAAAGGATAGGGATGCATGGGTGGCACAGTCATTTAAGTCAGGGTTCTGGGATCCAGCCCCCCCCCCATGTCGGGTTCCCTGCTTGGAGGGGAATCTGCTTCTCCCTCTCACCTACTTGTGCTCTCTCTGTCTCTCTCAAATAAATAAATAAAATCTTTAAAAAAAATAAGGATAATCTAAGAAAGAATAAATCCAGGGATATTTTATCAGTTTCAAAGAAGTCATGGTCCCCCCAAAAATATAAAAACGGTTTAGAGATTAATTGCAACAAAACTCCCAAGGATATGTTTAATTCATTTGGTTGTCAAATTCCTCCTTCAATGTTAGGAATAAGGATTATATAGGGAATTGTGTATAGTGGAATAAATGTTAAATTCAAGGCAGCTCTAAGGATTTAGTCACATTTGCCTTATGTCTTTGGTTCCATACATTCTATTTCTAACAACAAAGAGTAACTTGAAATAGTCCCCCAATTTTTTTTTTTTTTGCCACATCTAGAGGCACACAAAGTTCATTTCCTGTTCTTATTATGTAAAAATTTCTTTTTATGTAATAAATTTCCCCATAATGAATTAATTTCAGTTAACATGTTTGCATTATTGTACAAGTAATATGTGTCTGTTTTGGAAAAATTAAACATTGACTAGTCATACTGCCCAGTTATGTAACCATTGATGACATTTCATATATTCTTGGGTAAAGGTTTTTTTTTCCACATAGAGATGCAAATGTAAGCTTTTTGGCTTTTTAAAACTTTAAATATATGATAACTTTTTTACGTGTGTGATGTGAACAGCTTTGAATGCTTAAAAAAATTTTTTTTTTTTACATTACTCTTAAGAGTGTTTTGGTACTCCACTATAATAATTGCCATAATCTACATACTTCCCAATATTTGGTCATTTAGATTTTTTTTTTTGTTTTTATTTTTTTAAAATAAGGTGCTGGGGCGCCTGGGTGGCTCAGTTGGTTAAGCATCTGCGTTCAGCTCAGGTCATGATCCCAGGGTCCTGGGTTCGAGCCCTGCATCGGGCTCTCTGGTCAGCAGAGAGCCTGATTCTCCCTCCCCCTCTGCCTGCAGCTCCCCCTGCTTGTTCTCTCTTTCTCTCTGTCAAATAAATAAAATCTTAATAAAAAAACAAGGTGCTAATTATCTTTGTGGTTACATTTGTCCATATGTTGGTTTCTTTAGAAAAATTCTGAGAAGTAAAATTATTATTTTTAATTGTATTATTTGGTTTTCCTTATATGAGCTACAGTGCATAGTTTGTATGTTTTGATCACTTACTCAAGTCTCAGCTCTAGTGTGTTCTTATACTTTTTTGGTGTCCTGTCTTGAAGCCCAGGCAAATTCTACATTTTCTCTAAGTAGCTGTGGCTTTTGCTTCTGAGTCATGTACTTCTAACTCCCATGTGTGCTGAAAGTTGTCCTCTTGGGGATATGTTGGTTTCCTGTGTAGACCAGAAAGAGCAGCAGGCAAACTGCTTGAGATTCTGTGCATTTGATGACTCTAAGTGAAGTGTGGCATTGTTGGATATAAAGGTCTGTGTAGCTAGTTTTAAGTACTTACCCTATTAAGTACTGTCAGGAATTTGGTAGAGGGGAGAACTAAGTTGATTCACGCTAGTTATTAACTATGAGACTGGATTGGAAAAGGGTTTTTGGTCATGTTGCATAAATTTGCTATTTCTTGAAATTAACAGTTCCTGTTTGCTTTTTTCCCCCTAAAACAGATGTATTTCAGGCAACTTGGGAAAGGTTTTAAGAGGTTTTCATTTACTATTCATTAATGTCACCTGTATGTAAAACCTATGTGTCTGTCTAAATACCTACATAGTGATAGTTGGTCTAGATAAAGGATGCTTTGCGGCAAAAATCTTAATTAGTATTTGTGAAAACATCCGGTAGAAAATTGGCTTTATGGCTACCCTAGGGTCTTTCAGGTCTTTTGTTGTCAGCAATTCAGAGAGATCAAAAGGAATCATTTTTTTCTTGTAGACAGCAGTACAGATTTGACAGTTTCTTTTTTCATTTGCTCACCATCATCAGCTTTTCCTTGCTGAAATGCTGAAGGTCAGAAATTCTTAAAGATGTACAGAATTTTTTGTTACTGTTGTCTTTGTCATAAGTAGTATTAGTATACAACCTGTACATCACAGTTTTATGTATACGAAAGACTTCTCATGTTTTATTCTCTAATTGAATGCTTAGAATGATTGAAAAAGATTTTTTTTAAGATTTTTTTATTTATTTGACAGAGACACATTGAGAGAGAGAACACAAGCAGGGGGAGTGGGAGAGGGAGAAGCAGGTTTCCCGCTGAGCAGGGAGCCCGACGTGGGGCTCGATCCCAGGACCCTGGGATCATGACCTGAGCTGAAGGCAGATGGTTAACGACTGAGCCACCCAGGTGCCCCAAAAGATTGTTTATTTTTATGAATTATTGTCGTGGTTTTGTCATACATTGCTTTATATAAAGATGATGAGAACCATAATTTTAATGTGAAAGTGAAAGGTTTTTTTTCTTAATGTTAAAAAGAGCACTTCTATAACAGTAACATTTTTGAAACTGCTTTGGGTATTGCTCTCAGAGTTTTCAACAAATTTAAATGTTTTTGAATATTCTCAGAATATTTTATATATTTGAGGAAGGTGTATTTCATATTGAGAAATAGCAAGAAGGTGATTGGAATAATATTCAGTGAGAGTAAGATGGGTAATTATGCCAACCGAAAATAGTCTAGCATTTTCATGAGCCATCTGTCTTGAATTCTTCCTTACTCACTATATGGTTAGGGTGTTTCGTCTAAACACTTAGTGCTTTGGTTGCTGTACCTCAAAAAATGAGGATGGTAGTATTGGGTCTGCCTGTCTTAAGGGGTGGTTGCTAAAGAACATGGAACATGTTTGCACACTCATAGTCTAGTTTCCCCATGTCATCATGTCATCACCTTAGTGTTCACTGTCATTCTTTTTAGAACCGTTGTAATAGCATTGGGGCGCCTGGGTGTCTCAGTTGATTAAGTGTCCAACTCTTGATTTCCGCTGGGTCCTGAGATCAAGCCCCGTGTTGGGCTCCGTGCTCACTGGGGAGTCTGCCTAGGATTCTCTCTCCCTCTGCCCCTCCCCCTGCTTGCACTTGCTCTCTTTGTCTCTAAAATCAATAAATAAAATCTTAAAAAAAGGAACTGTTGCAATAGCATCTCCCATACTCCCCCACCCCACTTTCACTATAAAAGCAGTATTTTTTCATTTTAAGAAACGTGGAGGGACACCTGGGTGACTCAGTCGGTTGAGCGTCTGCCTTCGGCTCAGGTGATGATCCCAGGGTCCTGGGATCAAGTCCTGTATCGGGCTCCTTGCTCAGCGGGGAGCCTGCTTCTCCCTCTGCCACTCTCCCTGCTTGTGTTTCCTCTCTCGCTGTGTCTCTGTCAAATAAATAAAATCTTAAAAAAAAAAAAGTGGAAAGTTTTTTCTAAATTGGAAAGTGTCTCATAATCTCTTCATTAAAAGATATCTGATTAATCACTTTGATTTCAAGATTATTTTCTCCTTCCTCTCTGATTTTATATGTGTTTCCAAATTGGTGGTAGTAACTAGCCACAAGTGACTACTGAGCACTTAAGATGTGGCTGGTATGACTAAGGATTTTAATTTAGCATTTTAATTTTAAGTAATTGACGTGTAAGTAACCACATGTGGCTAGTAGCTACCAGATTGGACAGCAAGGTCTGGACTTTGTCCACCTCGCCAGCTTTGTCTTTTCCTTTTTCCTACATATTCTCTACTTTTTATTCATGCTGAACGAATTTGCTGATCCTTGAAGGAACCATGTTTTTAGTTATTTTCAGCTGTATTGAGATATAATTTACATATAACACTGTAAGTTTAAAGTGATTTGATAGACGTATATTACAAGATGTTTACTGTATATGTGTATATACCGTATACAGTATGTGTATGTGTGTGTTGAGTAAGAAACCTGCTTGTATATACATCTCTTAGATCTGCTGTTCCTTTTACTTAGCATGCTGTTTTAGGCTTTGTCTTCTTGGCACTAACTTAGTCATCCTCAAGACTCAATTCCATATCATTTCGTGGGAGGACTCCATGATTTTCTCTTGGGAGGGGTTAGGTACACATCTCTGCATTCCCACAGTATTCCATGTATATACTTGTAACCGTTCATTAGACTACATTGTGATGGTTTCTTCAGATGTCCACTTCTCCCATCACAATATACTTGCCTTGAAAATGGGAACCATCATCATTGTACCCTCCAAGCTTGTTGCCTATCAAGGAAAATAAGGATGCCTCTTTTTGCATCAGCTTGTTTAGATACCTCTCTAACTTTGGGCACATTGTGTAACCTTCCTACATCTCTTTTGATAAGTAACCTATAAGTTTGTGAAAGGATTAAATGAGAGATTTTTTTATAGGAAGTTCTGCCTAGTGTTTGAGGCTCTGAAAACCATTCAGTATGTGAGCAGCTTCTATTCCTGTTGTTGTTATTGTAAATACTCAGTCTTTGTTGTTGCTTATAAAATGGTTTTCCTATTTATCTGTTCTATACCTGAATATAAAATGTGTTTACCAAGATATTTAAGTATATTGATATAATAAAAAACAAGTAAGCTAAAGAATTAGAACAAAGGGAAAGTAAAAGTAGGAAAAAAATATCAAGCTGGCTTGAAGTTAGGACAGCCAGCATTTAGCCTACCACTGCTCCCACCCCCACCCAGTTTTTTTGTAATGTTTATTCATAGTAGCTCACTTGAAACAAGGTATTTTCTTTGTCCAACCTTAAAAGATAAAGTGGTAACTAAATGTATATGAAAGTCACTGAAGTTGCTTTACTGTACACAACAAGTGGCTAGAATCTCATTAAATGATGACAGGGGTGTCTGCCCAAAACTGATGACTGGTTTTTGGAATTACTGGTTTGAAGGTCTTCTTTCTGATAGTAGTTAGCAAGGCCAGTAGTTTAGCCCAAATATCTTAAGATGTAGATCACAGAACAGTCCCTAGGACATGGGAAGAAAAGTAGAGTTTATATTTATATGTAGTATTATCTTATCCTTTTAAATTTATGGAGATTTGTGTATATTTCATAATGGACACAAAATATTTTTGCTAGGGATATATGTAATTTGTAAATAAGTTACATATGTTAGAAATGTATCTAAAATATTTTTGACTTTAGTTTCAAGATTAGAATTGTTTTTAAATTTCTTCCTCATTTGGCACCAGTTTATCGTTGTAGCTTTCTGGCCCCGTTATTTTGCTGGAGGTCCCTTTCTTTGGTCCTGTGGTTCCCCCTCCCCGCCCCCTGAAGGTCCTTATAGGCTCCTTTACCTAAGGTAATTCTGTCTTTAACGAATCAATTTGAATTTTAACATTTGCTCCTTTAACCAGAATGGCCTCCTACTGTGTCCTCTTGATAAGTCCTGCTCAGCTCCCAAGACTTCATTAATTCATTGATCTCTTTGGAGAAGTCTTTCTTAACATTTCCTATTCATAGATTGCACTTCTCATTGGTCCCATAGGATGTTATACTTACATGCAGTGTGCTCCTATAATTTGGCTCTGCTCCAAAGCTAACAGAAAACAAAATTAATAACTTAAGAATTTCTCAAATGTCTGTATTTTTTTTACATGAAGTTGATTGCTATGTTTTAAATAGCCTATAATGGTGAACATTTTTCAGATGTAATGATTTGAATTTTTAATGTTGGTATATATGTGAAGTTAAATGGTAAAATTAAGGGAGGACCAATAAGGAGGAAGTATTTTGATTTCACCAAGGTCAAGCACCAAGTGTGCCTTTATTTATCTTGAAATCAGTCTCCATAGTATCAGAAAACATTCACGCTCATTTTTGTGGAAACAGTATTAACCCAAATATAAACAAGGACATTCTTCAAAGTTCTGAAAAATCTTGTTGGTGTTTCGGTACTTCCTTTATGAAATTATAAGTCCTTTTTATTGATTTCTCATTTCTTATGCTGTATTTTTGAGTAACACACAGTATAGGTGTTTGGTGTGTGTGTTACCTTCTCTTAACTAGATCCTAAGTTCCACAATAGACTATATCATAATTTTTTCTTCCTTGTCCCCTGCATTGCTTATGGTGCCTTTTACATTCTCAGGCACAGCAGAAGCCCTTAGCCTTGGTTTTCTCTCTATCCGTCATGATACCTGCGTGTAAGTGGAGCCATCGAACACTTCCCAGAAGGACACCTAGAAAGAGGATTTCATGGCAGCATCATGGGTCATGGTCTTAAATTTAGAGGGCTTCCTTTTACTCACCTTTCTTTATATATATTTTTTCTACCCAGTCCATTGTTCTAGGAAAGTATGGCAGGTGGTAGTCATGGTATGGTACTCTAGAATCTACTGGTTCATTTTAGGCGCACAAATTGTAATGAAGCAAGCAGCTCCCTCTGTGATTGCGCCTCGCTTTCCCTGCTCTCCTGCAGTTTTGTTTGGATTGTTTTGTTTGGATTCAGAGCATATTTAGCAAGATTAAGACATAATTGTCAGGACAGTTGATTATTAAGACCAGATCACTTAATCACCTTTATGTTGGTACACTGAATAATGGCTGTCTTCTTCCACTTGGCCATGCATGTGATATCTTAAGTTATAGAGTGTGTTTTGCTTTGGTAGAGTCTGTGTGTGTCTTATTGACCAAGCCATTCTTGCAGTAAGAAATTAGGATCCGTTCCCCTGCCAAGCTCATCAGAAATTAGAGGACTTTGGTCTAAACATGTGATTGCTGAAATCTCTTTGAGGATGTCTTAGTCCGTTCAGGCCGCTGTAACAAAATAACATAGACTGAGTGGCTCATAAATAACACACACTTATTTCTCAAAATTCTGGAGGCAAGAATTTTAAGATGAGGGTCCAGGCATGTTTGGGTTCTGCTGAAGGTTCTCTCAGCTCTCACTGTCTGTTCACATGATGGGAATGGCTAGGGAGCTTTGTGAGGCCTCTCTTATAAGGGTACCACAGTGCCCTGGACAGTGTATTGTTTACGGTGCTTTGCATCTTAATTACAGAAGAGGACTTTTTCTATTTATTCATGAGTGTCTAACATCTCCTAGGAGAATTTTGCTTCCCATTTGCCTTCTGGGAAATAATATAGAATTCTTGATAGGAAGTTCTTGTACCTACCTAGAGGGTCATGAGTCCAAAAATAGAGAAAAAGCAAAGGGGTGATAGTGAATCAACCTAAGGACAAATGCCTGCCTGGAGCAGATTTTAAAAAAAAGTTTGTGGAAAAAAAAGTGCTCATTGTAGAAATGTAAAAACATAGAAGAACGTTAAGAAAGAAACTTGTTGTCATCCTCAACCCAGAGATAGCTAGTGTTGCTAGTGATTTTGAAAAGTATCTTGATTAATTCACATCTTCTAATTTAGATAATGCTGGATATTTATATATCCCACCTTTCTACTTCTCAGGCAATTAAATTTTTCCCAAAATATTTTTAATAGTAGTATTACGTTATATAACAGAATACTCTCATGAAGCTGCTTTTTTCCCCTATTAGAGACAACTCATGAATAAATGGACTCAGATTTTTTTCTTAGAATTGATTTGTGAAAGTTAAATTACTGGATTAAGGATATAAAAATTACTTTTATAGCTCTGCATATAAGTATTGCTAACTTAGTTGTTTTAAGAAAGTATCATTCACTTTTTTTGAACTTCAGGAATGTTGGGATCTCAAGGAGGGCAGGGCATGCTGCTCTGGATCTGCCCAGGGAACCAGAATTGGAGAAGTTTTTTAACATACTTGAAACACTTTATACAATAATTGCTAACGAAAGCTCTTTTGAAGATTTTTTGAAGCAACTGTTACTAATGTATACCAGTGGTCCAAGGTAATGATTTTCAAGAGCATTCCAATTGGAGGAGTAATGACTACTGAGATATAGCAAATAGATAAATGCTGATTGTTATTGCCGTTTCGTTTGATTTGTTACCTGTTCAGAAACTATGCTGAATTCAGCATTTGACTTTTATAGTACTAGAAAATGCAGTATTTAAAATTAGAGAAGTGATTTAAAGTTGGTCTCAAATATATTCTGGAATCTACAGATGGAGACCAATATATTCTCAATAGTTGAATTTTTCAAATGAGATTTGTTTTTCCAGGTATGTTTATATGTTGCTCTATTTTAATTATTGTGTAGACCTCATTTTTATTTTAAAACTTTTACTATTTTAAAACTTCACATTAGCTTTGCTCGGTAGCACACTTGACTGATTACATGTAGAATGTATTCTTTATTTGCCTATATGTGTATGTGAGTGAATGAGTGAAAAATGCCTCCTATAACTCACAGTTTGGGGGAAAGTGGAAGCATGGTGTGCCTTTTTATTGTTCCTTTGGTTTCACTGATTCTAATTATAGAAGCTTACATCACCTTAGTTGATGATGAAGGCTTCCCTCTCCTTTGCTTTTCCTTCCTTGATCACTCCCTAAGGAAGGATCATATTTCATAGTGCTTATGCGTCCTGCTGGTAGCTTTAGCAGGGTTTTCAACAGCATGGTTAGTGGACATAGATGATAGTGTGTTTGAAGCACACTTTCTTACAAAAGAATAGGAGGAGAATGCTGATACTCTGGCTTTCCTTTTTTCAGAAAGGCTGAGCAATAGATAGAATGCAGTTTGAAAGGAGGAATTCCTGAGGGGCACCAGTAATTAGAATTAATCGTGTCTGATAACTTAATGAAGATTCATTTCAAATGTTCATGTTAAGCAGGGGGTGAGGAAGAGGTGGGAGAGCTTGCTACGATCCTTTACAAGGGCTTATATGTTCCTCTCTGACATTAAAGGGTCATTCATTCTTCAAAAGGATTAAAGTGTTTTTACTATATAAATCAGCACACTTAACAGTTTATATTTTAAAGACCAAATGCTTACAACTAAAATAGAGAAACGAAGGGCTTATTTTACTTTGTGTAAGTACATAATTTTTCTTTTGTTCTTTACCTACTTTTGAGTTTGGTTTCTCTAAGTTGTAATTACAATATTTCACTGTGCAGGTGGGGAATAAACAGTATGGACTATGCCTGAGATTACTATAAATCTGGTTTTCGTTATTGTTAGTTGTTTGTTTTTATATAATGTCTAGAAGGTATATCCTCTGATAACTTTATCCTTGATGACCTCCCCCCCAGTGTTGTTTATTAAGTAAAAAGTATAGTTTGGTAACTATCAGAACCTCATTTTTGGTTTTCTATGCAGTATTTCAGATGTTTTAGTTTGTATTTTTGTTTAGAGGTAGTTTATACAGTTAACATAAATTTTAATTATTAACTACATAACATTTACATTTTTATAAATAGATTTTGTAATGGTTTCAAGCTTTGCAAAGCCAACATACGTTGATTGCTTTATTTTATGGTAGTGTGGCGGATCCTTCTGAAGCCAAAGATTTCATCTTATGTGGTTTAACATCATGATGTTTCATATGCAGGGGAAATGTATTCTTAAATGGCTATCCTGTGGTGATGGTTCCTAGATAATGTGTAGATCAGGGCACTCTCCCTTGCTGCGATTACTTCATTTGAATTGGTAAGATAATGGAATGAGATCACAATAAAATTCTAAAAATGATGGGAGTGAAAAAGTGTTTATTCCCCAATCATATTTTTAGTTATTTGACAAATTCCTGACACTTCTCTTCAAAAGATGTTTATTTCTTCTTTCATTAATTAGGAGGTTATGTCATTTTTTTTCCCCCCTGAAGGAATCATGTGGTCTAGCATATTCTCAGAATGCTGGTGGATTCATAGGCTGAATATAGGATTTGGCCTGTGTGTTTCTTTCATGGTATTGTTGCACAGGGGGATTCTGCATGCTCTGTTCACCATACATTTCCCCCGGATGGCAGATACTATGAGGTGATTGGTAGAACAAGGAAAAGGATGATGTCATCTTCAGTTACAGGCCACACTAAAGGAAAAGAGAGTTTTTCCTTTACTAAGTTGGTGTTTACTACAGTAGTTTCTAACATATGGCATTTAGTGGATTGCATTTCACACACAGGGCAGCAATTTCTTAAAGCAGCTAAGAGATGGCTCTCCCTTGCTCAGCTTGAGGTCTTTCTTTGTGTGCCGTCAGCATGATTTATTATAAAAAAGGGGAAAAATGACCATTATGATTTTGTTTTTGATTTGGTTATAATTTATCCTGTTGGTACCATACATGAATGTAATTATTATCTGCCAATGAAACTGAAATACTCTTGAGTCATGTTACTAATGTTTATGTATAAAAGGCTTGTCTTGAAATTTATCTTTAGGAATTGTTGGGCTTCATTTACATAGAGTGCCTGCTATCATTTTTCTATTTTAAAAAAATGAATGATCAAAATTAGATTTTAGTTAATTTATTCTTGAATGCTTTACATAGTGTTGAAACTCCAACGCACAGTAGTTTATTTAAAATAATTAAATTGAAAAAATACATTGGTGCTTGAAAATCAACCTGTCTATATTTTCCATGTTTTATGTTTAGAAAGCTAGTCATGCTTATTTGTATTTTTGAGATTTAATTTTAATTTAAATGCAAATTTTTTGCATGTATCCTTTTGAAATTTTCGCCAAAAATATAATTCTTAAGTTTTATGGAAACCTAAATTCATAAGTGATCACATATTTTGAAAGCATGGCTTGTTTTTGTTCAGAATAATATTTAGCTTTACTAAAGTTAATTGTAGTTTTATAGTAAGAGCACAATTCAGACTGGCAGCTTAGTATTGTTCAGAAAGTGAGTCATACTTTGCCCAGAGGTAATAAAGAACTCTTTTTTTTTTTTTTTTTTTTGGTGGGGCTAATGACATGATGTTTCTTTTACAGTGGAATCCTTTGTAATAACACCCATCTTTCAGGTAATAATTTCTCCTACTAAGCTGCACATCTCCTGCCCTCAAAATAGTGTTAGGTGAATAAAGCATAATAGTTGTATTACTTTGCTTTGTTCATTGATTGTAACTCTCATAATTTTGCTGTCTGGGGATGTACTAAGCATTTTATTGTTGAAAACTATATCATTTTTTGGCCATTGGGAGGCACCATTACAACCTTAAGTGCAAACTCTTTATAGGAGTATCTGCAATAGATTCCTTGTGGCAGAAGTGTGAAGAGTAAGGGTGGATACTAGAGGAATTGTGTTTTCAGATTGGACAGGGTGTGGCAAAATATAGGTTTTTTTCTGGAATTTTTATAGAAAAATGATTACTTTTTAGTCCAACCTCAATTTTTTAATCAGGTACAATAATTTTCTTCACTAATTCCTTTTGAGTTTTCTGGCATCCTGTGTCTTTCTAGGAATTGAGTGCTGGGCTGCAGGAAAGTACCATATTGCATAGATTATTCTTCCTCAGAGAAGCTGGTACAGGCTGCAAGTCGGCTGTTGTGCCTGGTGATGTTTTTCATCTTTCCTTTGCAAAATGAAATTCTATTGTTTCCATTTAAGTGTACTATTTACATAAAAATTTTGGTACTAATTTTGATATTTTTAATGTTAGAGTATCCTGAAGGTTATACCTTTTAGGACAGTTATTTGATAAATAGGAAGTTTTGCAAGCAGAAACCCCTGAATCAGTAGTGTAACAAACATACGTGATATCTGAGAAGAAGGCTGCCTTACGTATTTGTAATGCAAGTATCTTACCAGTGCTAATTATTTTCCCTTGGGAGGACAATACTGTGTTAAATTTGAATAATATTAGGAAATCTAGCTTCCCAAATAAAACTCTGTATCAGTGCACAGAATTAAAAATCAAGATGGATTTTTAAAACTGAATAGAGAGGTGCTTTAAGCCAGTTTTTTCTTACAGAATTTAGCTGGGTGACATGTCTCATGGAAGGGTGTGTGTGTGTGTGTGTGTGTGTGTGTGTGTGTGTGTGTGTGTGTGTTTTCAGTAAATTGCTTTTTGGGCTACATCTGCAGATACAGTAGCCAATTGATCTAATGCAGTTTCTGAAGGCTTTCTATACAGGTGATGTCATCCTTTTAGCTCTATTCTCCTCCCACTCTCTTTCCTTCTTATTAGATATTTCATCTTACTGCAGAGCATGGAATCAATAGGAGCTTCTCCTTAGGGAGCTGCTGTGAAACAGACAAGGACAGTAGGAATTAAGACACTAACATATAGTCTTGTTTTAGCAGAAGATGTAGTGTTTTTGTGTCATCACATATAAATTTTCAACCAGAAAAGCCAGACTTAGATCAACATTACTGTCTTACTGATGCATTAGAACAAGAAGCAATTCTGCAGAGCTGTAAATAGTGCATGTGAAAAGAGAAAATTTTAATTTTGGATATTTTCAGGCATTCTCCAGGACAGACCTGTTAGAGCATATATATCTTCTAACTACCATTTGCTTGCTCATCGGTTGGTGTTTTTGTTGTTGTTGTTTTTTTTTAACCTTTGGTGATTAAGAAGATAAAGAAGAAACTTTCATTTTAAGGCTACAGTGTTCTGGTTTTCTTCTGATGCAGAAGAATTACTGCAGTGCTTGCTCTACAGAATGAAATAAGTTGAAGAAGAGACAAAGCTGTATTACAGAAAGGAAAGGTTTCTCAGAATCCAGGAACACAGATTTGGTGCATGTTGCCTTATTTACTTTGATTGATACTGTATTAACTGTGTGTGTTACCACTGTGCATGTCTGTGCCAGGTGCCTGAGGAAGCATGTGTATGTCTGTATGTACTGAGCCAGAAATGTAAACATCTTGATTTACTGTGATTTGCTTGTGAAAAGTGAACGTTGTGATGAAAACTGTTGCAGTTATTTAGAACAATACTCTGAGCTACTGAAAGCTCCTGATTTCAGTTTGAAAGGGATTTGGAGAAGCTGCCTTTATATAACACTGCAAATGGCGTGTGATTTGTAAAAAGAAACTTAACAGAATTTTGTCAACATACTCATCCGTGTGGCTCTGGTTTGAAAAGGAAACTACCCTTTCCAGCTCAGGAAATGGCTTTTCTTGTTCGCTGTTATGCCAATTGTCTTCAGCCATGGGCCTCCAAAGTAAGTAATGTTTATTATTTTCTTGGAGATGGATATAATCTAGTTATTAAATTTAAATTCTACTACTTTGAATTGTAAACTAGCTTTATTGTGCTCTTACATTTTCTAAACTTTAAAAAATAAGAATTACAAAGCAATCTAAAAAGCTCAATCTCATGGCCATTTTGTTTTTCAATTTAAAGGAATCTCTAAAGTATCCTAATATACCTCTAAGAGGATTTGAAAAAAACACCTTCTTAATAATCTATAGACTTAAAATGTAATGCATTTGAGATGTACTATCTTCAGACTGAATCATTTGTTTATAGCTAATTCTGTACTTATCTGGGAGTATACTCTTTAACTTGACTGTATTGTATTGCCTCCTTAAATGGTTGATGTATTTAGCAGTGTTAGTCTAATCTCTAGTTTATATTTAGACATTTTTATTATACAGAAATTTTAGGAAGACAGGGTAGTAACTTCATCAGTGAACTAATATGAAGGAAATACTTAGTATGAAAAGTATATGAAAAAATTTTTAGTTTAGAAATAGTAGTAAGCATTTTAGAAATAGTAATTGAATCATTAGTAGTTTGAGACATTAAGGTAACATCTGTTATATTTGTCAGTTTTTTAAAGCAAACATTAACTCACAGAAAAGCAAAATGCTACATAACAGGACGTGCTAGATTTTAGGAAAATATACAATGTAATTTAATAAATTGTATTGTTAATAGTGTTTATATAGAGCTGAAATTTGATGCCACTCAAGTTATCTTTCCTGTTATGTAAATTTCAAAACAAAACCAGAGAAGTGTGAATTTTTATTTTTGTTTTATAAAACTATGTTTTAGTTAGCACTTTAATTGTAACATTGGTTGTTTCAAGATTTCTTTATGGTTCTGTTGAATAGAGACAGGCACAATAGAAGCATTTCCTAGGATGAAATCATGTCTTTGTTTAAAGGTTGTTCTACTGATAGTGACTAAGGGAGAAATACTGTGATAGCATGTAGTGTACTGTTTTATCTGAAAGATAGCTCACTGCATATCTTTCTTAAACGCAGCTTCTAGAAAGACATTTAAATTTACTATCCATTTGGCAAACAATGATTGAAATGTAAAGAGAGGGAAAGAAACGGAGGTATATGCTTCATTTGTACTATCTGGTAAGGCATGGGTGGCCTCCATAGTACAAATGCCACCTGTGGGGCCCACGCTTTGCTGATGCTTGTTACTGACACTACTAAGATTTAAAACCTGTGGAAGGGAAATGGATGAGACCAAGTGAAAAAGCTTCAAAGAAAATCAAGAATGAGATGTATAGGGGTTGTTGTTTAGAATACCAACAAAAAAATAGCCTTTGGTGGTATTGGTAACCAGCTTTTGATTTAAGATTTAACAAGTATAGAAGAGCCAAGGGGGATTTTAAAAAATCAGATTCTAAGGTTTGATTAAATGCCAGCAAATACTATCTGAGCAGGATTCTGTGATTGGTACTTTGTAAATTAAGTATTAGTAAAAGAGTATGGCTTCTTTTCCCCCTCCCCCATCTCTCATGTTAACTACTGATGGAATTTTAACTCTGGATTGTGAATGCACAAACATTAAACCTGTGATTAATTTTTCAAACTTGGTTCTTTCGGTTTTCTAATACATCTTACTGGTTTTATTTATTCAGGTATTTTGCCCACCCTACTACTTGGATTTCATTACTTCTGAATTTTCTTGACAGAATAAGGAATTCTAGAAGCCAGAGTGGGGGGTGAGGGGAGGAGATGAACTTTAGGTCCTAGAATGTTCAGAATGCTTCACTTTATATTTACTTTTAAAATAATTGTTTAGTTGTATATAAAATAATGAATCTAAAGTCTTTTCCTTTTAGCCTTTAAAAAAGCTAATGTGCTGTCTCTCACATCCAATGTTGGTGATGAGAAATCTGGGCTCCTTATAATCCTTAGTCCTTTGTTAAGTAATCTTTTTCTTGTCAGTGGTTAGTTGTGTTTTGTTTTGTTTGGGTTTTACTTTTTATCCTTGATGCCATGAGGTTTTACTATGGATTATCTAATTTTTTGTTTTGTTTTCTTAGTACTTGCAAGTCTCTCTCAAGATGAAGATTCCCATCAGTCTTCAATTATGGGAAATTTATTTTTTGAAAACTGCAACTCTTTTCTTATTGCTCCAGATGTTGGAACTCGGGATCTGTCCATATTATCTCTAAACATTTGTTTCAGACTTTGTTTTCACTTCATGCATTTCCAGTTTGATCTTCTAGCTCGCTGATTCTCCATTTGTGACCAGTTGCTGTTCTGCTCTTCATCTTTTAAATATCTAAACGTAATCATTGTATTAATTGATGTAGGAGAGACGTTAGGATTCGAAGCCAATGGCCAAGAAAGAATTCTTGAGACATCTTTGTTGCAAAAAGGTGGTTTTATTAAAGCATGGGGACAGGACCCTTGGGCAGAACGAGCTGCACCGGGGTCATGAAGAGTGGCCCGTTATATACTTCCAGGTTGCAAGGGGGTTTGGGATAGTGTGGACTTCTGGAAGCAAGGTTTCCAGGACCTTGAGGGGGCTAGCTGTTGTTGGGAAAAAGTTATTTATTACCATCTAGTAAAACCTTAGTCATGAGACCCTTCAGATGTATATCAGTGGGCCATATGCTTGCGGGGGGGGGGGGTGATTGCCCATAAGTATCTTGGAGGTTTAGAGATAAAGGAAATTTCTAAAGAAATTTTTATATGTTAAAGTAGACTTACAGGATCTGGGGGTGGGGTTGGGCTAGGATTGTCTTTTGCCCTTAGGAAAGTGTCAACATTGAGGCAGTTGAGTCCCTAGAGGAATGTCATTCTGCCTGTTTCGAGGACTTATCAGTGGGCTGTAGGTAGTAAGGAAATTTAATAATTTCTCTTATGCCTTTGTTTCCCACATCATTAATCATTTCTGAAATCTCAGGTGATGCTTTTTCACAGCCACTCTTGTTTAATAACTTGTTTTCATTTCATGGATGACATTCGTTTCCCTCATTGTCTGCTTAGCTCTTTCTTCACGTTTAATGTCTTCTCTTAGTTGAGTGTGTTTGGATGTTTTTTCAGGAGGTTGCTCTTCCTTGAGTGATTGAGAGCTCACCTTCCTGATGTATTCACATTGCTTACCCAAAGTGACTGTTTCCTGAGGGGAAGAGGCATCACCACTTTGGCTTCTATTTGCCTTCTTTTAGGTGCTCCTATGGTCACTGGTCAAGGAAGTGTGTTCATTTTCATTTTTACACACAGCTAAATCTACAGGTCATTTTCTGGCCCTTACTTTACCTGTCTGTGGTGTTTGACACAGCTGACTACTCCCTTCTGGGCAGACTTCATTCAGACTAAAGTCTTAGCTGTCATTTACTAGACAGTGCGGGACTCTTCTCCTATTATCTTCTGCTACACTCCTCATTCATTGCAGTGACTCTGGTTTCCTGCACTCTTAAACTGATTTCCTCTTTTCTCAACAAGTCTATCTGGACTTTTAATAAACCTGTTAAGTGCAAATATTGATTGAAAGCTGCTCTTTGGTTTTAAAAATGTTACAGTGGGGAGATACATGTATCAGTGTCCCTCCAACCCTCATCTTCTAGTAAAAATAATGAATTAAGAATGCATGCTTCCCCTGTAGTTCATTTGTCTCATGCAGAGTGCTAGTGTAATATACCTGAGGCTACTGTGGTTATATACAGCTATTTCTTTCAGGACTTTTGAGACATTTTAGATTGTCTTCCTAAAACAGACTTCAAACTGTGTTTTGGGGCCTTAGAATCTATTTTCTTTTCTTTTTTTAAAGATTTTATTTATTTGATAGCACAAGCAGGGGGAGCGGGAAAGGGAGAAGCAGGCTCCTCCTTGAGCAGGGAGCCCGATGTGGGGCTCGATCCCAGGATCCTGGTATCATGACCTGAGCCAAAGGCAGACGTTTAACCAGCTGATCCACCCAGATGCCCCTCAGAATCTGTTTTCAGTTCTCTCACTGTCAGGTGATACTTAATGACATGTCACTCTGTCTAGTCCTAGAAGCTTCTTTATAAATCTACTTTTAATTTCATAAGGCCCCTGTCTTCTTGTGCTTTGATTGATGTTTCCTGTCTCCCATATGTATGATTGTCTTCCGTTTCATCTTATATGATGCTAGAGTAATATTTTTAAAAAGCAGATCTCTTCCAGTCATTTTCTTGCTTCAAGCTCTTTGAGTAGCCTTTTTCTAATAAAGGAAATCTAAAGCACCTAAGAATACTACTTCTAGCCCTTCGTCTCCTCTATCTCCCTATATACATCCCTACCTAAGCTTCACTGATTTGCTTACTGTTTCTTGATTGCATATAACTCATTCAAGGAAATTAAAGAGCATGAGTGCCACATTCAACGGAGTAGAGTGAAAACACAGGAGTACTTCCTTTTTTTTTTTTTTTTGAGTGGGGGGTGTTGGTGGGAGGGACATATGGAGAGGGAAAGAGAATCTCAAGCAGGCTCCATGCCCAACGTGGGGCTCGATCTCAGGACCCTGAGTCCATGACTTGATCTAAAATCAAGAGTTGGATGCTTAACCGAAAGAGCCACCCAGGCACCCTGCAGTACTTCGCTTTCCATTCATTTTTAACTTTCCGCAGAGGCTCTTATATTGGGAGTTTTTGTTACCTAATATTTATCACTTTCTACTCCATTTCTGATGGTTATAAGTTAAATGCTTATTCTCAGCTCTACTTTATATATTAGGTATATTAGTACTTAACATGTTCTCATAAGGCATTCTAATAAATAATAGAGGAGTGTTTTCTCCATACAAAAATAAAACATTTCAGCTGGGTATTGCAAATCACGCTGAAACTCCTTTTGGACTACCAGCCTTGATATTTCTCTTTCACTAGAGAGTACTGCTCTTGATTGCATGGTATATATTCCTCCAAATCTTTTTTCCCAAACTTAGATGAATATGTGCCCAGAAAACACGTAATGATGTTTTTATGCTTTAAAAAAAGAGTCTTATATTTATCATGAAAGTTACTTTTTTTTAGTCAGTACAGCTAGGTGACCTATTCAGGTTTGATAACAGATTTGCTTCATTCCTTGAACTTTTGCACAGTAATCCATAATAGGCTATAACAGTTTAGCCATTCTCCTTGTGACGATTATTTTTCTTAAACTTTTACACTTTGTTTGTAAAGAATGTTCTTGTGTATTCCTTCTTGCACACCTGTATGCTTTTTTAAGGATAGATATCCAAAGAGGAACTGTTGAGTCATAGGTTTTTGTATTTTAAATGTAATAAATCTTAGTGTTTGCTCTCCAGAGTGGCTATACCAATCCATAACTCCCATTAGCAATTTATGAGAATATTGTTTTCCTCCATAGCCTTTCCCATATTTTGTATTATCTTTCTTTTTGCCAATCCGATGAAAAGTTATTTGTTTAAATTTTTATTTCCCTGGTTGCTGGCAAAATTTAGCAATCTCTTCCAGCAGCTCTCTTCTGCTGCTGTGATTTCAGTGGCCCTGTGTTGAGATGGCAGAGCCAAAAGACCAACGCAGTACCTGAGTTTGCATAAAAGAAGTTGCCCCAAAGTTTTGCCTGGATGTGCAGAGAACTTTGAGTCAGAAAAATATATACTTGGATAGGTTAAGTCTGCCTGAGACATACAGCAGCTCTTATGTCATTGCCCTTCCCAGATACCTGTAGTAGCTCTCTATTACCTATAGGATTCAAAATCAAAATACTTTGCTTGACATTCAAGATTATGTTCTACCTCTAGCCTCTTCTTAATACATCTCTTTCCCTTTATATGTGTACAGAGTCTTCAAAAGATACGTACTTTTTCATAATCTGTGTCTGTATTCAAGCTGTTAGCTAAGGAACCTTTCCACCTCCCAAATAGAACTTTGACACTGGTCCTCATGGGATATGTGAGTTCCAGCAGAGCTCAGAATTCAGGTATAGGAAATGGATAAAGTAACTGTGGAAAATAGGAAAGTTTGCCAGACCTATAGGCTGGAAGGATGATAAGGTAAGTGAATTGACGTTGCTCATGAAAGGTAAGCTCATAAGTCCCTGCTGGGGGTAGGAAGAAAAGGAAAAGGGGTAGATAAGCTGAGAGAAAGCAGAGAAGCTTTAAGAAATCAAGGCTTCCTATTGGAGGAAAACTTTCCCCTTTCTGCCTCTTTTGTTATAAAGAAAAGGAACTGTTGGGTGTTAGGAACTCAAAACTTAAACAACTTAGTAGGAAAGAGCAACTGATTTATAGTCAGGCTGCCTGAATTTTAAATCCAGTTTCCCTGCTTCCTAGCTATGTGACTTTGGACAACCTGTATAACTTCTCTGGACCTTGGTTTCTTAATGTGTAAATTGGTTATAATAATAGCATCTACCTTGTCTGGTTGTTTGATGATTAAATGAGATAATCTATGTAAAAAGTATGTAGAAGGATATAGTTGCTTGCTTACATATTTGGCACATGTAGTGAGCACTCAAACCTATTAGCTGTAGTTGCTATCATTATTCTTATCACATGAAGAGGTTGAGAGGATTCCTATTTGTTGATCTGTTTCCTTCATGAGGTAGAAAGGAGATGCCATATACTTGTAAATCTCTGTCTACTCTTCACTGTTAGACTGCAGTCCTTGAAGGTGAGACCCATCTGTTTTCGTCTTCTCTTTCTTTTAATTTTTATTTTATTTTATTATGTTGTATTAGTCACCATACAATACATCATTAGTTTTTGATGTAGTGATCCATGATTCATTGTTTTCCTGTAACACCCAGTGCTCCATGCAGTACGTGCCCTCCTTAATACCCATCACCCCCCCCCTCCCCTCTAAAACCCTCAGATTCTTTCTCGGAGTCCATCGTCTCTCATGGTTCATCTCTCCCTCCGATTTCCCCCCTTCATTTTTCCCTCCCTTCTCCTAATGTCCTCCGTGCTATTCCTTATGTTCAACACATAAGTGAAATCTTTATGTTACCAGCAGAGTTCCTGGTACAAAGCAGAGTATAACAGAGTACTAGAATCAGTTCTGCGTTTTAATTCTAACTCCGCTAATTAGTTGAGTGAGATCTATGGCTGACAGCTTAATTTTATTGCCTCAGTTCCTCATTAGTAAAGTAGAGATAATAATGCTTGTCTTTTAGGGTCTAGTGAGGATGAAGATTGCTTGTAAGTATTACCCTCCCAATTTGCAGACTTGCTCTTCTGCCTTTGGTTCATTGTGTTACTTTGGTGGATAACCTCTTTCTCCGTGGTCGTAACCTCTGTGGAAATCTTGAGAGTATGGGTTATCTCCCACTCCTGACACCAACCAAACATCTGACCTTTTAAAACTATTTTCAATCTTTATATTTTCATCTACTTCATTCCTAGATGAACGAATTCCTAGATCAATTCTGTCTGCAATAGAAACTAAATAGAAGGAAGATCTTTGAGCTGAGACATACTCCCATCACTATTTCTGTCTTACTGTAACCACTTACAAATACCTCATTGATTTTTCTGCCTTTTTAAAAATTTATTTATTTAAGAGAGAGAGAACATGGGGGTGAGGGGCACAAGCCGAGGGAGACAGAGTCTCAGGCAGGCTCTGAGCTGAGCACAGAGCCCGACACCAAGCTCGATCTCACAACCCTGAGATCACGACCTGACCCAAAACCAAAAATCGGGTTTTTTTGCAGCTTAACCAACTGCAGCACCCAGACACCCCTTTCTGTTTTGTTAAATACACATAATAGAGCTATAAAACAGTTTCTAAGCATAGCTTTAGCTTATCCCACAGGTTTTGCTGTGTGGCATTTTAATTTTTATTCTGAGTATTTTCTAATTTGCAGTGTGCCTTAATTGACCTCTGTGCTGTTTAGGTTTGTTTAATAATTTCCTGGTACATGATAATTTTCTAGTTATTTTTGTTATTTCTACCTTGTTTGCTTTGTGATCATGGGATATTCTCTGTATGTTTTCATTCTTTTGAAACTTGCTGACACCTGTGTTATTGTAAACTTTTAAAATTGTTTTTATGTGTACTCTATGTTCATGCACTTTAGGTCAGGTTTATTAACAATTTTTCCCATCTGCTCTATCGTTACATATTTTTTATTTGCTTCTTCTGTCAATGGGAAATCTGTGGTATAATTTGACACCTAATTGTGGATTCATCTTGTTCTTTTATTGTTGCCATTTTTTGCCTTATATATTTAGAGGGTGTATGCTTAGGTACATATTTATTTAGTGTTGAAACTTTTATTATTAAAAAATGTCCCTTAATGTCTCTAATGCTTTTCTCTCAAGGTCTGCTTCATCTGAAATACAACTACATACTCTTTCTTTTGGTTTGTGTTTGTATGCTATATATTTTTCCTTCCTTGTATTTAATGTTTTCACCTGTGTAATCTTCGTAGTTACACACAGTTTTACTATTCTTAAATCAGAGATGACAGCAATGTATGCTTCATCTATGAAGTCTGTTTCTACAGTTTCATGAACATTGCAAAGAACTTAAAGTACTTTAATAACTTCATTTACTCTTCTCCAGACTTACATTCTGTTATTTTGTAATGTATTTTAATTCTGTATATGTGTTGGGACATTAATATTCCTATTTTATGTAGTCATTATTCATATAGATTTACCCACACATTTCGTATTTTCATTGGTTTTCCTTTTCTGCATCTGGAAGCCTCCATTTGGAATTGTTTTCTTTCTCTCAGTGGATTTCCTTGATTGTAGATCTGCTACAGAGTATTTGTCTTCGTTTTTGTTTTCTGAAAGTCTTTTGTATTTTGCCTTTTTTTCGAGGATTCTTCTTGCTGGGTACAGAATTTTAGCTCTTGGAGATACCACTCCATTCTCTTCTACCTTTCAAATTTCTGTTGAGAGTTCAGCCATCAGTTTAATTTTGCTCTTGTCTAAGTAATCGCTTTTTTTCCCTGACTGCTTTTAAGACTTCTCTTTGTCTTTTTTTCTTCCCTACTAGTTTCACCCTAGTTTACATAGATATGGTTTTGTTATTTATCTTGTTGGTCATTCTTAAAGCTGCTTGATTTGTGACTTTGTATTTTTTGTCAGTCTGGAAAAATGCTCAGCCATTATCTTCTATGCCTTGGTCTTTTTTTCCTATGACTCTGATTATTCAAATGTTACCTTCTCACTGTATCCCCCGTGGTTCTGGTCCCTTCTCTCCCAGTTTCACTCCTTTTTACTTTGATGCTTCGTTCTGGATATTTTTTCAGGCCAATCTAGGCCAATCTTTACTAATTTTCTTCTTAGCTCTGTCAAATCATATTGAGTCCATGTTTGACTTTTTAATTTCCTTAACTTTACTTTTCAATTCGAGAATTTTAATTTTATTTTTTGTTAATTATTCTTTGCTACAATTCTTAGTCTTTTCCTCTGTAGAGTTGACCCTTGAACAACACAGGGGTTAGGGCCACTGACCCCCTGAGCAGTCAGAAATCCATGTGTAACTTCTGAGTCCACAAAAACTTAATTACTAATAGCCTACTGTTGAATGGAAGCCTTACCAATAACATAGTCAATTAAGACATATTTTGTAAAATATAAAAAAAGATATATTTCATATATGTATTACAATAAAGCTAGAGAAAAGAGAACGTTATGAAAAAATCTAAGGAAAATATATTTAGTGGAGTGTATTGAAAAAGAATTCCCATGTTACTGAACCCATGCGTAAATGGAGCCATACAGTTCAAACCTGTGTTTTTCAAGATTCAGTTGTCTGTATCATGTATTGCTATATTGGAAAACATGGCCAGTGAGCTGTATGACCTGTGAGCTAAGAATGATTTTTACATATTTAAAGGGTTATTAAAAAAAAAAAGTCAAAAGTATCCACAGAGATTGTATGTTGCCTGCACAAGTGTCAAATATATGTTCTTTGGTCCTTTAAAGAGAATGTTTGCCTGCCCTTGCTATATATATTAAAAACAGTCATTTTACAATCTGATTATTCTGTCACTTGAAAGTTCTTTATTGTTTTTTAAAGTTTATTCTTAGTTTTCATCAGTGCTATCTAGTCTTCTCATGTGCCTGGTTTTATTTGAGCAATGGGTGTTGTATATGCAAAATATTTTAAATAATTTGAGACCTAGTATGATTTTTTTTTCCCTATGGTAAAGATTCCTGTTTGTATTAAAGTTATACAGGGTTACCAGTGACTCCAGTAGTCGACTACTGGAAGCACTGGTAACCCTGTATAACCTTAATACAATATCAGGGATTTAGGTGATTCTAAGATGGATATCAATTTACTTTTGGATCATATTCATTCCTAGAGTAAAATGTTCTTTCCAGACTCCCAGTCCAAAGGATGGCCTTTTCATGCTAGGCCTTGGAATATAACTTTTGTCTCCTTAACCAGTGACTATTGAAGTGCTTCTGAGTCTCTTCATCTCCCTCTTTAAGAATCAGCAAAACCTCACAGGCCAGATTATGTGTGTGTATTTCAGCTTTTTTGTTTATCTTAGTTATAGAATTTATCTGAGTTACCACTGGCAGAGGATTGTGTAATGTCATTTCTGTGTGTAGTTTGTTTGTTTGTTTTTAGAGAGGGAGAGGCAGAGGGAGAGAGAATCTTAAGCAGACTCCCTGCTGAGCATGGAGCCTGACGAAGGGCTAATTCTCATGACGCTGAGATCATGACCTGAGCTGAAATCGTGAGTCAGACACTTACCCGACTGAACCACCCAGGCGTCCCTCTGTGTGTAGTTTTTATAATTATAGTGACTACTCTTAAGATAATAGAATTCAGACTTGCCCATTTTTCCTTTAGGGTTTATTTAGTTTTTACTACTATGTGCATCTTTCTCTAACATTTTCCTGCACTAAAGCAATGAGAACCTCTGTTTTAAAAAGTAAATACATTTCTCTTAATGTTCCTGCATTGCAGGTTGTAGAGAAATTATGTGGAAAATATATCACCGTGCCTCCTATTTAAAACTTTCTCTCACTACTCTGGAGCACAGTCGTTTGTTTCTTACTTTAATTCTCAGAGCATTGATTTTGTGAGGCTTTTTGTTATTGTTCTGGTTTGTTTTTGGTACGAAAGATATTATGCAACCTGCATCCCTATGAAAGTGTGACCATACTAAAGATGATGTGATACTGTCGTTTCCTTCTGATGTCTCTTTATCCCTGCACCTAGCATAGACGTCAATTAAATCATCATAATTACTAACAAATTTTTTAGTGGTTTACAAACTACTACAATGTTATGTGAAAAGAGGTCTACAAAATTTTTGAAATGTGGAATGCAATCAACTGTTTTTTTTCCTAAGTCTTGCTACCAGGTGCTGTACTTTAACACAAGATATTGCTCTTCTTTTTTTCCATATCAGTGACCATTTTGTGTTTTGTGTGTGTGTGTGTGTGTGTGTGTGTGTGTGTGTGTAAGTAATGCATTCTGAACACTTGAAGGTAGCAATAGCTGTTAGTTTTATTTGGAGAAAAAGAGGGACCATGTGTTTCCTCTGAAATACCATTACCGATGGTAATGTCTTCTGAAATCTACACAGTGGGATTCCACTCTAGGCTTGACTAACAGTGTCAGAGTACTAATTTGGTTCTTATTTCCTAAGATTTTTCTTAAAAGTGGAAAATTTAGGTTAGAAATGAGGTTGCACAGTAATGTACATAAAACAAATATTTGTTACAGAAGTTATATGTCAAGAACTTATTTCTTTATTTAAAAAAATTTTTAAGTATTTTAATTCCGGTGTAGTTCATATACAGTGTTATGTTTCAGGTGTACAATATAGTGGTTCAGTAATTCTATACCTTCCTCAACGACGCTAATAAAGGTAATGTTTGATGTTTAGAATATCTTAAATTATTTTTCTTCTTCAGCTTCCGGCCGATCTTACCAAGATGCACATCACAGACAACCCTCATCCACAGGTGACTCATGTGTCTTCTAGTCAGTCTGGTTGTAGCATCGCCAGTGACTCTGGGAGCAGCAGTTTATCTGATATCTATCAGGTAATATCTTAGGAGTTTGTGTGCTGTGCCTGTGGCTTTGTTAGTCTGCCAGATTACCCATGCTTGTGCTTTAGGTGGTCATGTATCTTTTAATTTAAGGGTATAAAATTCAGGCAGAATGTCTTTGGGAAAATACACTTTATTTATTGTTTAAATTTGCAAACTTAAGTGATCTTTTGAGAGTGATTAAATATGGTTCAGGAGTGTATGAATATAGTGTTCTTTTTAATGAGTTTAATCCAGGGGAATTCATTATATATAATGCTTGCTGTGTTAAAAAACAGTTCTTGGAAAAAAAAAAAAACAGTTTGTGAAACAACTTAAACTTACAAAAAGGTTGATTTTTATAATAATAGACTAAGTGTTCTATAAGTAGTCTTGAAGAAAATTAAGTTTTTATTTAAATTCTAGATAGTTATAGAGTTGCTTTTTATTGTAAGGGGTCTATTAAATTTTATAAGTAAAAGGAAACCGGTGAAATTAATTTGAATAATGTATTTTATTTAGCATAATATATCCAAATATTATCATTTGAGCACATAATCCCAGTTTAAAATCATGAGTTAACTTTTAAAAATTCTGGCTTCCAAAGACAGTATAAAAATTATTTTAATATAAATTTAAAGCAAACATGTACCTGTAAAAATTAATATCACAGTTAATTTACTAGCTGATTTTTTTAAGATTTTATTTATTAGGGAGAGAAAGGCTTGCTCCAACATGCAGAAAGCCTACCTACCTTCCTAGGCTGCCAGTTGCTAGTGGAGTTCCAGGTGGAATGTTGAGGGGTTCTCTTGGGTTTGTTGTGGCTGGTGGTTCCATGGTGACTGGGCAGACTGAATCGTGGATCAGTGCCATGGAGGAGCTGAGATCCTCTTCGGAGCTTGGTTTTGAGCCGATCCTTGAGGTGGTGGAATTGCCCAATGACCTGAGTCCACAACCGACTTTCCAGAGCTACTTGGACTGCAGCCTTCCTACTGCCAGCTTTGGCGACTCTGCAACAGACCAAGCAGGGCACGAGATGGAATGGCGAGGGTCTGCCAGCCCAGGCTGTGGCCCTGGCTCCAAGGTGCCAGGCAGAGGGGTGTGAGGGTGCATGCACAGTATGGAGATGTGGGAGTCTCCCAAAGCCAGAATTCAGTATAACCTTACTGTACATCTCTGTTCAGACCAGCCACAGTTCCAGTGACCAGTAGTCACATATGGCGAGTGGCTACTATATATTACTCATCTTTTGAAATGGAGTTACTGTTGCTCGAGGAAAACATTTTAGACTGTGGGTCTACTGAGTTTTCAGATATTTTAGGAGAATCAGCATTTCTCTCAAGGAAAGTTTGTAGGCAAAGACAAAATGGAAAAAAACCTCCATTTTTCGATTATGCATAGCTTTTCTCCACAAAGGTCATTGCTGCGGCCATCTACATCTCCCCGTTTAGCATTTTATAGTAGACAGAACAAGGAATTCTTCCTCCTTACCATTTTGTAGGAGACAGAACAAGTAATTTTTTAAAAATACGCTTAAAAAGTGCAGTGACTTTTAAAAGTGCAGAGCCTCTCCGAGTGTTGCATTCCAAGTATTCGACCCCTCCCCAAAGGAATTGTCATGTGGAAGAAAAAGGGTTTTTGCGCACCTAAAAGTCAAAGTAGAGCTGTAGCTCCTCTGGATTCTTTGTTTTTCCTAGAGAAGATTGATCCTGGATTAATGAAGTTCAGGGATATGGCTATAAATTTCTCATAGGCTAAGTGGGAATGTCTAGACCTTGTTCGGAGAAATCATACAGCAGAGATGTGGTGTTGTTAAGCTCTAGGTACCTCATCTTGCTAGTATATCCATTTCTAAACCAGATGTTACCACCTTTTTGGAGCAAGGAACAGCCTGAGATGGTTGTAAGAGAAAGGACAAAAGGTTAGTGCACAGATTGAGATCAGGGTCACTTGGAAAGGCCAGTGCTTTACTCTGCACTAGAAGATGGGCTGTACACGGCAGGGTCCTGTATCTTTGGCAAGATCCTGGAGGAGCTTCTGAAGCCTTGCACTCATGTAAGATCTACAGGATGTCTACCTACTGGTTTGTCCACCTGAGGCTGAGGCTGGAGCACGCCTACTGGTAGTTGGAGGTCTTCTGCTGTAGACTTATGGCCTTGTATGTAACTGCCCTGCTCCAACCTTCTGTATGTTTTCTTTCCTCACTAGCACTTTGTACAGCTCATTCTACCTTTTAAAAGTGTCATTTTAACATTGGCTAAACTGTGGACAAGTAAGCTTGCCAGCTGTCCTGCATGTTACAGGACTGCCTCCATTACAAAGTGAAGAAGGCAACATGTCATATCCCAGAAACCTGAAAGTTATCATTGGCTCTTCTCCCTTGAGCATAACTTCCAGTACCAAGTCATATTCATTCTTTTTCCTACATCATTAGTTGTGTTTGTGTTTATATGTTTGATGTTCACTGAAGTATAATATACATAGAATAAATTCACCCTCATTAGTATAGCCTCCATGAAGACAGAACGTTTCCATCGCCTCAGAAAGTACTCTGTGCCCCCTTGTAGTCAGTATCTTCTGATCCTCAGGCCCTGGCAACCTCTAATCTGTTTTCTGCCTTTACAGTTTTGCATTTTCCAGAAGGTCGCATAAATTGAGGCATGCAGTTTGGGTTTTTTTTTTTTTTAGGGGGGTATTATGGGAGGCATATACTTTAAAACATGGTGCAATTAAACTTAAAAAGTAATCAATAAAATAAAAAGTTTTAATTAATTTAGGAGGACTAAATAATTAAATCCAGAACCAAAACAGGAATTCAGAAATTTAAAGGAGATAATTATAATATTAAAGTCAAATATGCAAAAAGGTAAGATAAATCTTAAGAGTGGCCAAAGAAGGTAAAAATCCTCAAACCTGGGCTTCCGTTAAGTTTAGGTGAATAGCCAATGGATAGAAACAGTTTATGTTAAAAAGGAACAGAGTTAGAAACAGAAGAAACCAGTATCTTAAATAAATACACTTACATACATAATTACATATATTTTATACATGTATACAAGGAATGTAAACGTGAATTAAAGGGGACCAAATCATAATAATGTTTTCAATTAGTGGTAGGTTTGTGGGTAGTTTTTATTACGTTACCTAAGCTTTCCTTATTTTTTTCTCAGTGCACAGTAGTATTTCTATATTTAACATATTTTAAGGAGGATGTAAATAGAGTGTACTGTTAAAAATAAAGTTGAATAAAATTGTGGGAAAAGATTAAAGTTAAAATTACTAGATTAAGGAATAAGAACAGAATAAAAATAAATTGATAAAATATATCCCCCCAAATGCAGAGTATCTAGACTTACAATTAAAACACAGATAAAGGGGTGCCTGCATGGCTCAGTCGGTTAAGCGTCTGCCTTGGGCTCAGGTCATGTTCTCAGGGTCCTGGGATGGAGCCCTGCGTCAGGCTCCCTGCTCAGTGGAGAGCTGGCTTCTCCCTCTCCTTCTGCAACGCCCCCTGCTTGTACTCTCTCTCTCTCAAATAAATAAATGAAAAATCTTAAAAAAAAAAAAAAATAGATAAGGTAAATAACACCAACCAAATTGTGTGTGTCTATCCAGTCAGATCCTCAGACTAAAACAAAGGGAAGAGGAATAGCAATACTGGACCTTGGTCTTTCTCTTGACCTCTGGCCTCCTTTGGAGTACTTACTCAAGCTATGAATACACGCGTTAGTTACAGGTGGACATTGGCCTGTGTGTATATACCTTGGCCAGTGACAGTTGAGGTAGTTTGATCATCCAAATTTTGGCACTGCATAGATTCTAAAAGCGAACACCTAATCCAGTCATGGCTTCTAACAGTATAAGTAAAGCCCTGTGAAATAATGAAATTATTTTTAATTTGGTGGTTTGAGGGGAAGAGAGAAGAGAGTCGAACAGCAGTTCTTAACAAGAAAATTGTTGACACCATTTTATATGGCCAAATGTGTGGCTGTGCTCCTATGCATTTCCTTCTTGAGAGTGTTCATGTTTAAAAATAAAAGTCCTTGGCTCTCAAGGAAACTTCAAAAAAAAAAAGCATTTACCACAGTCTGGGTAAAATGCAAGTAATCTTTTGGTATGAATATGTTTCTGATCAGATTAGCTTAAAATTTAGCTAAATTTATGCATTAAGATGTTAGATTGTTCTTGGATCAAATATTTTATGTATCCTCAAAGAGTACATGAGATAAATAAGGAGTGCTTCTTTCTGACTGCTTTTTCTATTTATTTCAGTGTGTAAACAGACTGAATACCAGCAAGAGCTGGAATATTGTGAAATAAAGCATTTGTCTTTTCATTAACTTGTTTTTTAGAAACCTGAGGCATACATTCATCCCCCATCCATCTTTTTTAGTTTCTGTGTGGGAAGTAAAACATGGTGCTAAAAATCCCAGTGCTTCAGTTACTATCTCTATGGCAGCATGAGTCCTTAATTCATAGCTCTACTGTCAGTCTCTCTAAAACCGGTGCCACATTTCCACTAGGATGTTCATTTGACATCTCAGCTAGCTTTGCCATACCATGCTTTAATATGCCATACTTGTACTTTCATATTTCTGTCAAAAGTATCTGTGTGCTAGTCAAAAATTTCATTTATCTTTGACTACTCCCATTTTAACGTGGGGCTGGATTTCACGACCCTGAGATGATGGCCTGAGTCGAAATCAAGAGTCAGTCGCTTAAGGACTGAGCCACCCAGGTGCTCCTACTCCCATTTTTTAAACTCCCACGTGAGATAAATTATGAGAATCGTGTGACTTGACTCATATATTTTAAGTTTCAGAGCTTCACCGTTATCTAACTTATACTCTTCATTTATTTGTAGTCACATTCTAAGCCTTCCACTTCTAACCACAATCTGCAAATCTGGCTTTCTGTTCCACTTACCCCACTTGAACATTCTGGATTCTGGTCCATGACAAAATACATGTTTTATTCCCTGAACATGTTTGCTTCGTCCTAGCCCTGTGTTTTAGTTATGCTCTTCTATCTGCAGTTTCACCTTGATGACATTTTCATATCGTCTCTCATGTCTTGGAAACCGACAGCAGTTTTTCTGTGGATCATGAGTGGAAAATTTGTGCAGGCAGGATGTTTCTTGTGTATTCCATGCTGAGATAGCACAGTGTTGGCACTTCGGAAGTAACCTAGAATTTTTTTTCAGTTGAGTTACATTTAAGTAGAAACCAATATTGTTCCTAGTAATTAAAGCTTGATTATATCCAGGGCAAAGGAGGCTTTACTTGAACTGCCTGACCTGTTGTAGAGAATATGGAATGGGCTATTCTGGATAGCATTACTGTGAAGGATTAATTTTACAGCATTCTTGCTCTGGCAGAAGAGATAAAGAGGAAACATAAAGCCTAAGTGGTACATGTAAAAGGCTGAATGAAGTACTCAAAATGGGAATGCAAAAAAGAGAAGCACTGAAAGTTTAAGGTTAATATTAGGCTTAATATTGGCTCTAAACTTGAAAATGTGATTTTTGTAAGTTTGTATGACTTTTCATTCCAACCTGTAGTTCCCCTCATTCTTTATCTAGATGCAAACAGGAAAAGGATATCCTCTGGTGGTTCATTTGGGGAAGGCAAAGTGATCAGAAAAATCATCTCAGACTGTCTGCCTCACCAAATTATATTTACACATAAACACAGACATACATTATACTGCAGGAAAGGAAAAACACAAGTTTAATGAACTTGCCATATTAGCTGTTTCACCAAAAATACCTCCCCCCGCCCCGACCCCGAACTTAATGTATTATAATCTTCTTGAGGGTTTCCTGTAATCCACGTGCTAGGATAAAGTAGTTGAAAGACCAGGGCTGATCTTCTCTGTACCCTGTCTTTACAAATGTGACATATCTATTGATCTACATTTTTTTGGTAATAACCATTGATGTTATCTTATTAGTCTCTCAGACTCTTCTTAAATTTCTTTATGGCCTTATTTCCTTGCTTCAGTTTGGGGTAGTTTTTATTGCCCTTCTTCAGGTTTACTCTTACAGTTTACATTTCTGTACTTAGATTTCCCATTTTCACTCTGCTTATGTTTCTGTCATTCCTGTCTGTCATTCCTGGGTCTCTTTATACTGATTGATTTTTCTCCTGGTTATGTATCACATTTCCCTCCTTCATCTATCTAGTAAGTTTTTATTGTATGCTGGACATTGTGAATACTACATTTTTAAAAAAATTCTCATCTAGTTATTAGAGAATTAAACTCTGCCAATAAACTGCATCCTCAGAAATACCATGCGATGACTTCTAGTCCTGATGGTCATCATATCTTCCTTCACTTTAAAAGACCTGATTTGGCTTTGCTCAGTCAAGAAATTAGACCTTGGATTCTACATAGCTCATTTTATTTACTTATTTTTAAATTACAAAATCCTTTTTAATTTCCTAGCATGTTTTTGACTGCTCTTTCTTTACTATTTTAATTCTTATTTTGCCACCTTATCTTTCTTAAATACTTTTAACATTTTAATAGTTTAATGTGATATTATTCATCCTTTTTATTGTACTTTGACAAAAGTACAGTTAAAGAAGACATTTGTAAGGATAGATTACATTCTTTCCTTTGCAGGTGTCCTTAAAAGATCTCTAAAACAGTTCCTTTCGTACCCTTCTCACAGTTCCTACCCATGATTTCCCTTTTCCCTAAAGAATTTCCCTCGTCTTCACTTCTCACACAGATGACAGTAAGCCTTGCCTGTTCACATAACTGAGTTGAATCTTGCTTATTTTTGCTGTGAACCATCTTTTTACCAGATATAATCTAAAAGGTTTGGAGACTATGTCGAAATAGTCTGGGTCATGGGATGAAAACCTGAAATCGTGATGAAGACAGTGGTTTAAGAACCCAAATTTATAAAGTAGATTATCCTTAAATTTTGATAAAGTGGAAGAAGGCTACTTTGGGGTGAGCTTTTATATTCTGAAAAATTAAGTGTTTTTAACACTAGTTTCTTGGATTAAAATCCGTGTGTGTAAATAAATGAGGTTTTTGAAAGTCATTTAGCATGTATACATTTAAATTAAAACTTTTTTAAAAAGTAATAATAACCTGCTAGCAAGTTTGTGGTTCCAAGGATATATATTCAGAAGTGATTCCACTTAAACTCTAAAGTTCTGTAGCAAGAAAGTAGAGGCAGTTTTGGCCTTAAGGAACCTGGTTGTTTGCAGGTTTGTGCCCCTGTCTTGTCTGTCTAGTCCTCTGGCACCTTGTAGCTTGCTTCAGTATGTCCCAATTATTTATTATTTCATTATTTTCTGTGATGATTTTTAAATTGACTATGATTGATATTTAAATTTACAGTTGCCAAGAAATCTGCTAGTTTCTTTATAAATATCTGAGACCAATATATTTCCAAAGTTGAGGTTGAAGTGTAAGCTTATTTTAAACATTGGTTGCGATAATCTCAGCTCTTCTTCCTAATACAATCATGGTTGCCTACCTTACTGGACTCTAAATCTTTTGGTGAAAGACCATCTTATTTGCAACACCCAGCAGAGACTAATAGATACTCATAAAACGATTGTTGGTAAACTGTCTCTTTCCTGCACTTTATGTTTTAGGAACTGTTATACTTCTAAGGAATACACGTTATTTGGAAAACAGGTATTAATCCAGATGTTTACATCTCTTGACCATTTTATAAACTTGCTCAGATTTATCATCTGGATATCACCATGAGCCTGTCTTTTTGGGCAGAGAGAAGCCTTTTATAAATAAGTATTTTCTGCTTTTGATATAACACAGTATTGCCTGATTCTTTATAGTGTTAGGGAGAAGTAGTTTTGATTAATTCAGGCTGTGACATACAATTTTTATAACATAATCAATCAAGATTTCTTTCTGTAGGCTACGGAAAGTGAGGTAGGAGATGTAGATTTAACACGTCTTCCAGAAGGACCCGTTGATTCTGAAGATGAAGAAGAGGAGGATGAAGAGATTGATCGAACAGATCCACTACAGGGGCGAGATCTTGTTCGAGAATGTCTCGAGAAAGAACCTGCAGACAAAACTGATGACGACATTGGTAAGAAATACATCTGTTCACAATAAGAATTTTATAGTTTAATTTATATATAGTTAACTTCTTGCTGCATAACAAAATACCTGAAGCTTAGTAGCATAAAATAACATGTTTATTTTCTCATAGCTTTTGTGGGTCAGGAATTCCTGAGCAGCCTAGCTGAGTGGTTCTGGCTCAGTTTCTCATGAAGTTGTAGTCAGGATGTCAGCAGGGGTTACAGTTAACTGAGGCTTCACTGGGCTGAGCTAGAGGATATACTTCCAGTGTGGCTACTCACATGGCTTTTAGTACAAGACCTCAGTTCCTGCCGTGTGGGCCTCTCCATAGGCTCTTAAATATCCTCACAGTGTAGCAATTGGTTTCCCCCAAGTCAGGTAATCCAAGGGAGAGTAAGGCAGATGCCACATTATCTTTTATGATTTCGCCTCAGGAGTGTCACACAGAGTAACGGGGGAGGGCACTGCATAAGATCATGAATAATAAGAGCTTTGGAGCCATCTTGGAGGCCGGCTGCCCCAATTTGAGAGTTCGTTTGGAAGATACAGCAGGGGAGTATAGCTAGTGGAATGCCATTGGCCAAATAACAGTCATCCTTTATCGGGGAAGTTCATCCTCTTGAACTGAGCGCACAGCTTGTAGAGGGCTGCACACGGAACAGTCAGGGAGGAGGGGGACACCTGCCTAGCCAGGCAGGTCATCTGAATCACCGCTGGCGATTACTGGGGTGATACATGTCACAAGCAGATAGCCCTCATATCCTGGCTGCTCCCAATTATAAAACAAAAGCTTGACTGCATTAAAGTAATTTCCCTCTTCATGACCATAAGGTATTTAAGATACAGTACAACAGTGTCTGATGTCTAGCTTTTTAAAAATTTTTCACGTTAGGGGCGCCTGGGTGGCTCAGTCGGTTAAGCGGCTGCCTTCGGCTCAGGTCATGATCCTGGGGTCCTGGGATCAAGCCCCGCGTCAGGCTCCCTGCTCAGCAGAGAGCCTGCTTCTCCCTCTCTGCCTGCCTCTCTGCTTACTTGTGCTCTCTATCTCTCTGTCAAATAAAATAAAATCTTTAAAAAAAAAAATTTTTTTTTCACGTTATCAGAAGTCATCTTTTTACTTGTCTAGCGTGAAAAAAAAATGTATATAATTTTTGGATAAAAGTTTATGAGTTTTCCTTTAATTTCTTACGAACTAATTACTTTGGGAGGTTGAATAATACTAAAGATGCTAATGTTTTCTTTAAGAACAAAGATTACTTAGTGTCATTATATACTGATAGGATTCAATTAAGATTTTATCCTAGGTTTCCCTTTTATAATAGCCATATTGCTGTCATTCAAATCAGAAGACGCTACTACTAAAAATCATAATCTGTGTGAGTAAAGATCAGTACATTTGAACATTCCTTGCCATTCTAACGACATAATATCGTTAATTAACTTGCAGTTTAGACCCATGTTATGAATAGTACCTGGACAGAAATTGAAAGTACATTTTTAATGATAAAGAATTGTATACGGTGCTCTTTTCACAGTTTTTTAAGAATTGAAATACAATTATCTCCCAATTATCTGGATAAATAGCACCTTATAGTTAATTCTTTTTCATCCCTTAGCTGACTGCTTGTATATGTGTTTCTCCCTTATATTTATCTTATTACTCATGTATCTGTACCAGTAATGTTGCCCTAAGGCAGGCACTCATAAACATTTGTTGGTTATAAAGAGAGTTACCTTGCAGTTGCTTCAGCGGTTTGGAACTAGAATTCAAATTTGTTATCCTTCATTGCTTAATTGTTGACATTTATTAATAACTGGGTTTTTTTTTAACTCTATCCTGATAAGAACTAGAAAAAAGACTTTTTTGCTAATCTGTTAGATGGAAGGATATCACTAACTTAACTACCATGGAGTGACATCTCAGGCTAGGAGATGGGTTTCTGGTTCTCTCTGGAGGTTGTGAATTCTGGGTATCTTCCAATATGCCTATTTTTTTGTGTGATTCTGAAATATCTGTTAAATCATTGATTTTTTTTTTTTTAACCAACAGTCATCTCATACCTTGGTTGCTCAATGTTAACAGATAAATTCATAAGTTGATTAGAAAATTGGGTATTCAATTCTAGATTTTATTGGATCTTTAAAGTATAGTCTTTGATGGTGTCTATACCAAAATTTCTTTCTTTCTTTTTTTTTTTTTTTTTTTTACTAGAACAATTACTGGAGTTTATGCACCAGCTCCCTGCTTTTGCAAACATGACCATGTCTGTAAGGAGAGAACTCTGCTCAGTGATGATTTTTGAAGTGGTAGAGCAGGCTGGAGCTATTATTCTTGAAGATGGGCAAGAGGTAGGCTAGCAAATAAATGTTGCATATTATTTAGTGTGGGAGCTAATTTTTAGAATGATTTAATTTCCATAAACTTATGTAAATCTTGACTTTTGAAATTTATACGATTTTTTACATGAATGCTGAGTTTGGGTTTGTTATAATTTCTAAAAATAACAAGTTTTTATTTTTGTTTTGGCTTTACTTTGTCTTAATTTTTATTTCCCAGCAGTGAACCTAGCATAGAATAAATGTTCAATAAATAACATTCATTGAACCAAATTTGTTTTTACTTCTCAAGTTGTAATACTTTAAAAAAATTCTTAATCTATTTGTATATTTGTCATTATTTAAAATATTTATTTACTCTCCTTATCCATTTTCTATGTTATACATTAAAAAAAAAGAGTAAAAAGTATTGATATCTATGCCTCCTGGTGAATTGCTGTCATTTGAGGCATTTATGTGGTGGCAGTTCTATGTTTAGAAATGTTTGGCTGGTAACCTTGGGTAGGTGAAGGGAGGATGCAGAGGAATTACTGCTGTTAGGAATTACTTCAGTTTTTCTTATCAAACTGATAAAAATGCTGACATATCAGTCAATGAAAATTGTCATATACTGCTAGCTGGAATATAAACAGCATTTCTGGAAAGTCATTTAGAAATTTTTAACATGGGCCTTGAAGAATTAACAGTCTCTTTCCTATTTCACTCATTATGAGTCTTTGTTCAGTACATAATATAAAACTCAGAGTTATGCCAAAAGATGTTCATTGCAGCATATTTATATTTATTGGAAATGACTAAAATGTAATTCAGTAATCAGTGGCTAAGTAATTATTATATGCCTGCCAATGTAATATGTAGGTATTCAAGTATTTTAAAATTTGATGGAATCTCTCTGAAGGCAGGGGCCTTATCTCTAGCTTTATTTACATGTTTTTTCCCATATCCTAAACATCTGGCAGGATAGACTCAAGAAAAGAAGTTTCTCCCTCTCTCCCTGTGTCTCTGTCAAATAAGTAAAATCTTTAAAAAAAAAAAAAAAAGGGGGGGGTGCGCCTGGTTGGCTCAGTCGTTAAGCATCTGCCTTCAGCTCACGTCCTGATCCCGGGGTCCTGGGATCGAGCCCTGCATCGGCCCCTGCTCAGTGGGAAGCCTGCTTCTCCCTCTCCCACTCCCCCTGCTTGTGTTCCTGCTCTCACTGTGTCTCGCTCTGTCAAATACATCAGTAAAATCTTCAAAAAAAAAAAAAAGTTTCATGAACAAATGAATTTAGTATTAAATTTTCTTAAAAGGCAAGACAGTCTAATCTATTTCAACAGTATAAAGTAATATAAACATAGAGAAACTGAACTTCTAACAACATCTATGTAAAAAGTGGAATTTTGAAGAACTTTTCCACAAATTTTTGTATTCTCTTAATTTTCCACAGTTCTGTCAGCAAAAATTTGTTGTGTGCCTACTTTGTGCTGGGTACTGTTCTAGACACAGTGTAGTGGTGGAAAAACTAGACACAGTCCTTGTTCTCAAGTAAATTATGTTATCCACAAATTGCACAGTGAGTGAATTTCATATTTGAAATAACCCAAAAACATGCTTTTGAAAAAAATTTTTTGCTACTGATTCTCCTTGAGAACTGATAATCCAGATTTCCCTTGAATCACCTTTAAACTGTTGAAAGTGTAGGCTGATAAGAGGTATACTAAAGGAGAATAAGTGGTCTTTCACTGATACATATCGAGTTAACTTCTAGGAGCATCATATGTTGCTATATAAATGAAGGCAGTATTTTCTTAACATTAAGAGAAATTTTCAGTATTTTGTCAACTCTGCCTTAAAATTCAGGGTTTTAGTTATCTTTCTGAATTAATTGCTGGCTATCTTTTTTTTTTTCTTTTGAGCGCTGGCCATGCCCTAGGCACTGTTCTAAGCACTCAGTGTGTATGTAGTTTAGTATGTATAAACTCATTTCATTAAGACAAAGGTCCTATGATAGGTACTCTTGTTAAGCCCACTTAGAAATCAGGAAACGGGGGCATGGAGAGGTTAAATAACTTGCCCAGAGTCAGTCACCCAGTTAGTGGCAGGATCTGAATACAGATTTCAGGAGCTTATGGTTTTAACCATTACCATCATTTTTCTCCGAGTATTTGGTAAATTATGAAGGTCCCCCTGATGTCATTTGGTGACTAAAAGAGGAAAGAGTAAAATAAGCTTTATTAGTTTGCATAGACAGGCATAGGATGATTTCTGACAGTATAAAGTAATATAACCAGATCTTTTTCTTTTTAAAAATATACAAGTTATATGTGTTGATTATTTTTCAAGTTAACGTATTAACTACCTTTTTAAAAAGATTCTTAAAACCTGTCTTTTTCTCTGTAGCTTGACTCATGGTATGTTATTTTAAACGGCACTGTAGAAATCACTCATCCAGATGGAAAAGTTGAAAATCTCTTTATGGGAAATAGTTTTGGAATTACTCCCACTCTGGATAAGCAATACATGCATGGAGTTGTTAGGACTAAAGTAGATGATTGTCAGGTAAGTTTATCTCTTTGCTCTTGTATTCTCATTTGTTGATTTAAAATGGCCGAGACTGTTTTTTCTTCCTCAAAATAAAATAACTTGATTTGAGAATTGGGAGTTTTCAGAAGCTCACAGTTAATAAAAGGAAACTAGATTTTGTGTCTGACTCAAACATTTGTGGAATTGAACAAAGTATAAATTTTTAGAAGAGATTATACGAAATGTTGGTTTGTTAAATCTCTATTGGGTAATAGCCAGTTTAGTCCTTTTTTTTTTTTTTTAAATAAAGGAAAGAAATAGGAACTTCTAAGTTGTTTCTAACTTAATCCTGCTTCATGTTTTCTTTGCCTAGTGTCAGTTTTGAGAGAAGTAGATGTTCACTTCTCCTTTTAGAGCAGAATTCAAAAGGATTTAACCTCTTTGGTCTCTTTGTACGTGAATTATTTATTTCACCTTGATTTTTGTGAAGAGTTAAAGGGATTGAATAAAAAAGAACTGATGCCACTCGATTTCTTACCTTTGTGCTCTGCCTTGGTGCATAGTGATATATTTATGTACTACAGGTTCATTAACTGTCCCCATGTTATTCTCGGACAGTTTGTCTGCATAGCCCAGCAGGATTATTGGAGAATTTTAAATCATGTGGAGAAAAATACCCATAAAGTTGAGGAAGAGGGAGAAATTGTTATGGTGCATGAGCACCGTGAACTAGATCGGAGTGGAACCAGGAAAGGACACATTGTAATCAAGGTGGGTGTTTTTATTTATTATTCTAGTCACTGATAGAATAAAGCTTTCTTGTTCATAAGGCTTTGAACCACTTCTTGTGCAGTGCAAGATAATTCACTAACTTTAGAATGTGTTGGTTCTTTTGCTTTTTTCTACGTTGGTTTTTACACATTTTAATAAGCGTGACATTGCCATTTATTATCAGTATGGGTAGGATATTATTTTAGAATACACTGGTCAAAGTTTTCCTTTCCAAATTCATTTTATGATCCATTGACAATGGGAGTTAATTTCATTGAACACAGCAGTAAGCCAGAGAAAGAAATATCATATGATTTCACTCCTATGTGAATTTAAGGAAGAAAACTAATGGACATTAGGGGGTGGGAAGGCAAACCAAGAAACAGACTCTTAACTGTAGAGAACAAACTGAGGGTTGCTGCATGGGGAGGTCATTGGAGAGATGGGTTAAGTGGGTGATGGGTATTAAGGAGGACATTTGTTGCAATGAGCACTGGGTGTTGTATGTAAGTGATGAATCACTGAATTGTACACCTGAAACTAACATTACACTGTATGTTAACTAACCGGAATTTAAAAACTTTTGGAACTTAAAAAAAAAACCAAACAGCAGTATTTAGAAACAGAACAGAAAATGAAAGGACTAGGGGTGTCTGGGTGGCTCAGTTGTTAAGCGTCTGCCTTCGGCTCAGGTCATGATCCCAGGAGCCCCACGTCAGGCTCCGTGCTGTGCGGGAAGTTTGCTTCTCCCTCTCCCACTCCCCCTGCTTGTGTTCCCTCTCTCTCTTTGTCCCTCTCTGTCAAATAGATAAATTAAAATCTTTAAAAAAAAAAAAAAAAGAAAGGACTAATCACAAAAGTGTGAAAGTGGTAGATGAAGATGCATAGTGCTTAGTGGATATTTATGGCATTGAAATAGGCATTATCTTCTCTGAACCTCAGTTTTCTTATCTGAAAATGATATAACAGGGCTTTATTAGGACTAAATGAATAAACCAAAAGCCTTAGCACATTGTAGAGTCTGAATATTAAACCCCATACTCTTTTCTGTAGCTCCCTCTCCCCTACCCTTTGTCCACTTGCCCCCTTGTCTCCCTCCTCTCCCTCCCCCAATACCCTGTCTCTTGGAAGATCTCTAGATTGTAAAATAGAGGAATTATAGTTGAAATAGAGGAAATAAAAACGTATAACCATTTCTCTTTTCAGCCTAGTCTTGGTTGCAAAATAAGTAAATGTGTTATTCACTACAAATGCATGAACTTATTAAATAATGTGAAGGACTGATGTCAGATTCATTTTTCCTCAGGAGTCAGGCTATTCTGTAACACTTTTTCTTTTCCTAAACTGATAAATATAAGCTTTATATGTAGAAAAGATGAACATATGGGTGGATTACCATAGACTATCTTTTTATGGGGGGTTCATGTTTTTTTTAATTCTTTAAATAATTACAACCTTAGATAATAGTTGCAAGAACAGTATTGAGCTCCCTCACTCAGAATCCCTAACTGCTCGTTAGCATTTCACTGTGTTTTCTCCATTGTCAGCAATCTTTCTCTGAGTCATTTGAGAACAATCTGGAAGCCTGATGCATCACACCTGAATATTCCATTGTGTATTTCCTAAAAACAACACTCTCCAACACCATGGAACCCTTCAAGTTGGGAAATAAAAATTGATACAGTACAACCATTCAGCCCACAGACCCTATTTAGATTTTCACCGACTATCCCAGCAATGGCTTTGTCCTTTCTCATCCAGCATCTCACCCAGGAACAGTTCATATTCTCAGCAGTTATAAAGAATACACACCTTTTATTCTGTAGTGTCATCCTCAGTGTGGATCTTTCCAATGTTTCCTCATGAGCAGACACAAGTCATGCTTTTCTGGCAGGAATTCCACAGAAATGATGTCCTATTCTTCTCTGTGCATCATATCAGGGAGCATGTAATGTCAACCTGTCCCACCAGTGGTGAAATCTACCTTAATCATCTGGTCATGTTGATGTCTGTCACATTCGTTCACTATCAAGTCACCATTATACCCTTTGTAATTGTTAAGTGTTTGGAGGAGAGATGTTTTGACACAGTGTCAGTAAATCCTGCTAACTTCTGTCCTCCACTCTTTCATTGACTCCTGCCTAAAATGAATTCCCCCCCTTTTTTTTACATTTATTATCTTTTTCTCTAAGGATGAAAATTATCTTTTCCCCCATCAACTCAGTTATTCTGGCATGGATTTGTGTGTTGTATTCTCTCACCATCATTGTTGTTCCAGTGGTCAGGTTGTCCCAGATTTGGCCAATGGGACTTTCATAAGGCTGACTCCTATATCCTTTTGACATGTCCCCCTCATGTTTTGAGAGCTTTCCTATTATCTGGCAAAACAAGATGTTCAGGCTCATCTTGTGCTTTTCCTGTTCCAGCTTTGGAATCAGCCCTTTCTCCAGCGAGCCCTAGATCCTCCTAGTGGAGAATAGCATTTAAAAACTAAGGTCTTTGGGGAGCCTGGCTGGCTGAGTTGGTGGAGCATGTGACTCTTGATCTTAGGGTTGTGGGTTTGAGCCTCAATTGGGTGGAGAGATTACATAAAAATAAAATCTTTTAGGGACGCCTGGGTGGCTCAGTTGGTTAAGCGTCTGCTTTCAGCTCAGGTCATGATCCCAGGATCCCGGGATCGAGCCCTGAGTCAGGCTCCCTGCTCAGTGGGCAGTTTGTTTCTCCCCCTCCCGTTGCCCCCTCCCCCTGTGTCTTTCTGTCTTTCTGTCTCTCTCTCTCTCTCTCTCTCTCATGCTCTCTTGCTCACTCTCTCAAATAAATGAACAAAATCTTTAAAAAAAACCAACAGCAACCACCCAAGATCTTGGCACTTAGTCTTTCATTCCTAGTTAGGTGTCATTGCTTTTAGAACCTCTGATCAGACACAGCAAGGAAAGATGTGTATTTACTATATAGTATATTTATATTAAATGTATACTTACAGTTAATGCATATGCATATATAACTTTGTATATGTCTCCATCTATTTATAATAATCATGAGTTCATACGAGCATACCCAGTTCCAGTGCTGTACCACAGTTTTTCCTCTCCTTTCTCTTTTCATATTTGTAAATGCCTTCTCCTGCTGTGACTCTTGTTATGCTCTGTGTATGTACTTACTTGCTCATTGTAACCAGTCTCTATCATGCCAGTGTCACCATTCCAGTCATCTCCCTTGCCTGCCAACTCTGCTCACCCTGTCTCCCAGAATCCTACCTTGTTGGGTACTAGTGAGCCCCTTGGTGACATGCCTCTGCATGACTATGGGGCTCACCTTTAAATATAGTTTTGAATATATGGCTTAGTGTCTACAGATATCCTGCCCCAGTGATTTAGCTAGTCAGAATAATAAACTTTCTTTAACATACTGATCAGTTCCTTCCCCGACTTAACTATACATAAATCTAAGAACCAGATTTAAATACCTCAACTCAAGATTGGCCTTTGAAAGTTAAGCCCAGTTTGGTACTCTTTGACTTAGATTGTTTTGGAGGGTGGAAGAATAGGAATGACCTGTGGTTGCCTTGTCCCTTAAATATGTTATATGAGAAACCTTACTTTGACTTCCTTCTAGAGAAATGATTTATATACCTTTTTTTAAGTAAATTCTTAGATAACATTATTAGTATTGATGTATGTTTACCATACGGTTATTCTCACCAGTGAAATTGTTTGGGTGAATTGAAATTTGAGGTTATGTACAACAGTTGGTTTTTATATTTGGTTTAACATCTGGTTTATCTTTACATTTGTTCTGTACACACTTTTGAAAAGGCTGCAAAGGTAATAAATTTTAACATTGATTCAGAAGCCTAAAGCAGAGCCGTAGATAAATGTTGTTTACATTCCTTTTTATAAATCTGGAGACAGGCAAGCAGTTAAAACTGAATTAATGAAAAACTATATATAGAACTTCTGGTTCCTCTCAAGATGGTGAACTAGCATGGAGAAACTGTAGAAAAAGAAACTTCTTTTCTAGGAAGTAAAAACAACAAAACACACTGTCTTGAACTGGTACGTTGTTCCTATAGCCTGGGGTAGAAGAGATTTGAGGATGATTAAATTTAGAGGAAAGGTTTTTGTTTTGTTTTGCTTTGTTTTGTTTTTTAAGTTTAACTCTGACTTACTCCATCTGGTGGCTTAAGATGTCATTCCCCCCCCACCCCCACCCCAGTTGTAGAAAAAGGCCAGAACAGGGGTAAATCACTGAATTTCAAAAGCCCTGCTAGGATAAAATGACAATTAAAAGCGCTAAAACTGAGTAAATGCTGGTGGGTATTTTCATCCTCTGTCTTTTCTCTCTTTCAACCTCTGGGTGCTGGTGGATTGCAGCCTGTACAGACTACCTTCTCCCACTGCTAAGTATTTTAACAGTGAAACTCTGCTTTGACGAATTGTGTAATAGAGTGACTACAAAGGCAACTAATCAGCTATTTGTTTCTTTTATGATCTTTTCTATCCTTGGATTTTTAGGCAACACCTGAGCGTCTCATTATGCATTTAATAGAAGAACATTCTATTGTGGACCCAACTTATATAGAAGATTTCCTACTGACTTACAGGACATTTCTTCCAAGTCCTTTGGATGTTGGGATCAAACTACTGGAATGGTTTAAAATCGACAACTTACGGGATAAGGTTGGTTTTATAAATATGAAGGGCATGGAAGTGATTTTAACCTATAAATTTTATTCATAAAACCTTTTACAGTTGATAAATATTTATTTTGATAACAAAATTTACTTCACCTAAAAAACATAGCTCTACTTAGTTACTTTTGTGGAAAAAAGCATGTTAAAAAGTGGATATAAGTCTTTAAAGTTAATAACTGAAATAGTCTGTGGTATAGCTATAAACTCAGAAAACATGAGAGCTGCATAAGAGTGTTTTTGAACTTTATCAAAATGTTTGTTTCTGAAGGAGATCAGTAAAACACTTAAAACTTAGTAGTTTAGAAAGAATATTCACCAAGTAAATTATTTTCAGGGGAGCGTAGATTGTTTGTAAGCCCCCAAATAAAAATATGTTGATTTTTGAGTTAAAGACTTCATAATCATTTTACAACAATTAGTCTTTTAGATCCTAATATCTCTCTGTTGTGACTTATTTTAAATCTACATTTGAGTTTTTTTTTTTTTGCATTAAACATCGTTTGCTATTTTAAATCATCTTACCTTATTTCACAGTGTGTTTGTACATTCAGTGGAAAGAGTAGCAATACCTCAGCAAATTGGTAGGAGGTTACTTATTTTAAGAAAAATAAAAGTAGGGTCATAATTGCTTGGTATGTCTTTCTGAGTTAAATCTTGTTTTAAATTATTAACATATAATGTATTATTTGTTTCAGGGGTACAGGTGTGTGATTCATCAGTCTTAAAACAATACACAGCGCTCACCACAACACATACCCTCCCCAGTGTCCATCATCTGAGTCTTAAAAGAAATAATTAGATGTACCTGGACTCTGGAATTCCATTGTTTAGGAAACTAAAGTTTTTTTTTTTTATTTTTTTTTTAAAGATTTTATTTATTTATTTGAGAGAGAGAGAGAGAACGAGAGAGAGAGCACATGAGAGGGGGGAGGGTCAAGGGAGAAGCAGACTCCCTGTCGAGCAGGGAGCCTGATGCGGGACTCGATCCAGGGACTCCAGGATCATGACCTGAGCCGAAGGCAGTCGCTTAACCAACTGAGCCACCCAGGCGCCCTAAAGTGTTTTAAACTACAGGCTTGCCTCCCCACCCCCTTTGGAGTTATGTGTAGTTACTTGAGTTCCTGAGGAGATAAAGGTATGCTGAAGAATGAGCAAAAATATGAGTGAGGGACAACTAGATATCCACATGCAAAAGAATGAAATTGGACCATTACCTTACCCCATATACAAAATTAACTCAGAATGAGTCAGAGACCCTAAATACAGGAGCTAAGACTATAAAACTCTTAAAAGAAGAGGTTAAAAAATCATGACCTTCTTAAACTTTTTTGTATTCATATGTATTGTTTAAATCTTTACAATGACGTGCTGTTTTTACAAAAATAAAATCTTTTATTTTAAAACTTAAGAAAAACCATGACCTTGGATTTGAGATATGCTATCCAAAGCACAAACAACAAAGGACAAAAAACAGATAAGTTAAACTTCATCAAAATTAAAGCCTTAAATTGAAAGAAAAGACAACAAGTGGAATGGGAGAAATATTTTTGCAAATCTTATATCTGATAAGGGTCTAGTATCCAGAATGTATAAAGAACCCTTGCAGTTCAACAGCAAAAAGAGAACACAACGTAAAAATGTGTTTGCTAGCCATTTATATATCTTCTTTGGAAAATAACCTATTCAAGCCTTTTGTCCAAGACTGTTTTCCAAAGAAGATATATAAATGGCTAGCAAACACATGAAAAAGATGTTCAACACCATTATTCATAGGGAAATGCAAATCAAAACCACAGTGATTCTCCTTCACACCCACTAGGATGGCTTTTAAAAAGGAAAGGAAGTATCAAGCATTGCCAAGGATATGGATGTGGAGAAAATGGAATTCCCATACATTGTTGGTAGTAATGTAAAATATTATAGCTGCTCTGGAAAACAGTTCGGCATTTCTTCAAAAAGTAAAACTTAGAATTACCAGATAGCCCCACAGTTCTCCTCCTAGGTATTTATCCATAAGAACTGAAAACAGGTATGCAAACAGAAGCTTAGATACAGATGTTCATAGCACTACTGACAATAGCCAACAGATAGAGACCACCCAAATGTCCATAAACTGGTGGATGGGTAATAAACTGTGGTATAGCCATGTAATGAAATGTTACTCAGCCATAAAAGGGAAAAGTAGTACAAGCTGCAATATGGATGAACCTTGAAAACATAATGCTAAGTGAAAGAAGCCAGACACGAGAGGTCACATTTTGTATGAAATATCCAACATAGGCAAAATACACAGAGACAGAAAAACATATTAGTGGCTGCTTGGAGAGAGGGCAGAAAGTGAGGTGGCTCCGTAATCGGAATGGGGTTTTCTTTTGGGGTGATAAAAATGTTCTGGAACTAGGGAGTGGTGATAGTTGTACACCATTGTGAATGTGCTAAATGCCACTGAGCTGTACACCTTAAAGTGTTTTAAATGGTGGCTTTTATGTGTATTCTACCACAGTTTAAAAAATATGTAACTTAAATTACTTCCATTGTTATGTGCATGATTCAGTTCAGCTTCCATTAACTTTTCTGTTAATCTGTGACACAAAGTAAGCAAATCACTTTACGGCTTTGAAAAGTCACAGTATAATGAAGTAAGTTCAGATGTGCTTATGTTAGGACTTGGTTAAACATGTGCTTGGCTATATAAACACTTCTGATACGATTGCCTCCCCTTAGAAGCTCACATTTTAGGATACTGTCTGAGGTATACATTCTATGTACTTCTTACAGCTTAGCATGCAGGTTTATGGTGGGTTTTTTATTTTGTTTTGTTTTTTCACGAGGGTACAGTCTTGGCGCTCTCTGTTGCTTGTGTCCCCCAGGAAACAAAAGGTCAAAATAAACCATGCCTCTCTGTAAGAATGAACCTTTTGCATGCGGGATAGGGGGTGAAGGGATTAGCCATGAAGTTCCATTCCCCCTCAGTTCTTGGACATGCTTTTGGAATATACTTCTGCAGAAAGAATGCCTCTCATAACTGTATGCTCCCTCCATGTTTCCACAGGTAACACGGATTGTGTTATTATGGGTAAATAATCATTTTAATGATTTTGAAGGTGATCCTGCTATGACTCGATTTCTGGAGGAATTTGAAAAGAATCTGGAAGATACAGTAAGACTCAAAAGAATTTATCTTCTTCAAGGTTTAGGGATTTTCCTCATCCCCAAATAACAGCAACTCAGAACAGCGTTTATCTTCTGTGTCTTGAATGTCTGCTCTGAGAACTCCACTTATATTCTAGATTCTGCTCATTCTCTGCCACTAACCCAAGCGAAAATCCGGCTTCCTCCTGACTCTTCTGTTTTCGTTTTAAGACTAATGAGAATGCTATCTGCAGTCACCCAAGCTTATGAACTCTGGTGTATATGTGGGCCCCCTCTCTCTTTTCCTTGAATTCCCTGACCGAGGTGTTCATTCGTTGCTAAAGGCACCTAAGTTACTAATTGTGGCAGTACACATATTCCCTATAGTCCCTTTCTCTCTGCCATTCCTTTTTTACTCCCCATTTAAGTCCTCATTTCATCATGCCTCATCTATTGTAATAGCTAGCTAATTTTAGTTCTGGTATTTTTTCTAGTCCATTTTATGTGGCCAAAGATTGTTTTTAAACTATAAATGAGAATGAATACTTCTCTTTGTCAGTAAACTAAAGCATTTCCTACCAAAGTAATTCCTCATCCATATTCAGGTTCCTCACTGTAGGTGAGTCTTTTTCAGTCTTTTTATCTGTGCCCCCTTGATTTTAACCAACCAGATTATTTTATATTGTTCACCAGTTCTCAGGTTTGAATTCTTTTCTTCTAGTGTTGCTATTTGAACTCTATGCAACTTTCAAGGCCTATTTTATGTATCAGTGCTACATTAGGCATTCTGAGTCTCCCTTCTGCATATGATTTCACTTGTTCTAAATATACAACACCTAAGATAATCCCCTCAAGGTCCTCTTAACTTTCACAGTTGCTATTTATAATTCCATTTACTCTGTCACATAAAAACTTTGAATTGCAACTGGATTTATGTCCTCCAACCAACTTGAAATTTTAGGAAGTAAATTAATAATCAGCTCTGGAGTTAGTTTGCCTGAATTAATATTTAAATTATACCACTTGTTAGACATGTAAACTTGGACAAGTAGCCCAGCCCTTTATGCAATTGTCTTTATAAGTTAGTAGCCCCTAGTTTCTGGGGATTGTTATAGGATTATAATGAGCTAATGAATGTAACAGTCGGGGGGGGGAAAAAACCTGGCACATTGCAAATGCCCAAGAACCATTGCTGTTACTCAGTGTAAGTGGATAGAGTTGAAAAAGGGACACATAGGCAGATTTCTGTCCGTTCCCTTACCTCTGAGTTTCTATAGCCTTCTCAGCAGCCCTTCGGCTCTGTGCAAAATGGGAAGAATGAATAGAGACAGGGAACTTGATTAAGAGGCTGTAGAAGCTTACTACCATCATTTGGATTTTCCAATGCTGGCTGTACAGATATTTACGGGCTAATGGAAAATAGATATTGCCTTACAATCATGGGATTTCTTTTTTGATAATCATTCAGTCATCAGGGCGCCTGGGTGGCTCAGATGGTTAAGCGTCTGCCTTCAGCTCAGGTCATGATCCCAGGGTCCTGGTATCGAGTCCCGCATCGGGCTCCCTGCTCCTTGGGAGCCTGCTTCTCCCTCTGCCTCTCTCTCTCTCTCTCTTTCTCTCTCACTCTGTCTCTCATGAATAAATAAATAAAATCTTTAAAAAAAAATCATTCAGTCATCAGGTATTTATTCAGTTCTACTTTATACTTCCAGGGTGTTGGGAGTATAGGATCAGAACAGGTGTAAGGCTTGGCCGCTGTCCTGAAGAAACTTTAGCTGCTTTTTATAGGCATGAGATTTACACATACTATGCTATTTGAGAAGAGTTGAATATTAAATTGGTATTAAAATCTGAAAGTGAGAATATTACTAAGGTTAAGAAAGATCTAAAATAATTTAGGAATAATATACCCAGAGAGGTAGTAGGGACTTGAATGTATTTTTCAGTATGACTGTATTCAGAAAGGTGGTTCAGGTCTTTTAAGGTTTTAAATGAAGGTTTATAAAGATTCTGGATTTATGTAATAGCCAGGAGATGAGCAAGGTAGGAAAGTTCAGGCCATAAGAAGTAACGTTTTGTCTTCCCTCTCTAAATGAGACATCATTTTAAACTCTTTTCTAACCTGTGATTATCGAGCAGTTTTTAAAAAATTGTATTGCGAGATCATCTTCTTGACAGTGCTCTGGGGTGGAAGTTTTCCCTCCTTTGGTTTTATTTACACTGGCTTACATGTTCTTTACTCTGTATTTCATCAAGGTAACTCAGATTCTAATAATTTTAGGTGATTTTTAAAAGCCTATAGGAATAGATACATAAATTTATGTACATTTATACCCTTTTTTACTTTTTTAGAAAATGAATGGTCATCTCCGGTTATTGAATATTGCCTGTGCTGCAAAGGCCAAATGGAGACAGGTGGTGCTGCAAAAGGCTTCCCGGGAGTCCCCTCTACATTTCAGCCTTAACGGAGGGAGTGAGAAGGGGTTTGGTATTTTTGTTGAAGGAGTAGAACCTAGTAGCAAAGCTGCTGATGCTGGACTGAAACGTGGTGATCAGGTAAGTAAATAACCACCCACGTGAATTAAAACCTTTTTGGAAGTAATATGTCTGCTGCTTTTTTTCACATGTGATATTTCTTCAAGTAAGCATGATCAACTTAAGGAAATTCAAATAAAAATTAAATTGAGGGGTGCCTGGGTGGCTCAGTCGGTTAAGTGTCTGCCTTCACCTGAGGTTGTGATCTCGGGGTCCAGGGATCGAATCCCTGCTCAGTAGGGAGTCTGTTTCTCCCTCTACCCGCCCCCCCACCTGTGCTTGTTGCTCGTGTGCATGCTCTCTCTCTCAAATAAATGAAATCTTTACAAATAAAAAAATAAAAATTTAAATGTAAGTGGCCAAAGATTACCATAAATGATGGTTTCAGCTTAAATAGTGTTCATCTGGTAACAGACCTACATCCATAAGCAGAGGAAGCCAGGTGAGCGACTAGGAGAAAGGAGACACTAGGAAGAAGTTGGTGGGGATTTATTCTCTCCATTAAGACTTCAGGTAGCTGTAGAGCGAGCAGTGTATTCCCAGATGTGATTCCTGACAACCTTGTTACTTAAAAATGTAATTCCTAAGCCCACCTCGGTTCTATTAATCGTACTAGTCACATTCTCCAGAGATGAGCTCTAGGAATCTGTATTTTTAACACAGCTCTCTAGGTGATTCTCAGGCACACCAAAGAGCAGTTTTTCAAGTTCAGGTGAATTGGGAAGGTTATGTTTTCCCATTTTAAAATTCTATTAGTTCATTTACTCATTTAGAATGTAGGTTTATTTTACTTTTAACCATACTAATGCACTTTCCTCTTAAAATAATGAATGCATTCACATTATAAAAAGTTCTACACTGCAGAGCAGGGTTCTCAACCAGGAGTGATTTTCTCCCTCAGGAAACATTTGGCATGTCTGGAGATATTTTTGATTCTCATGACCTAGGGGTTGCTACTAGCATCTAGTGGATAGAGGCCAAGGATGCTGCTGAGCAGCCTACAACACGCTGCAACAGTGCATCCCTCACAGTAAAGAGTTATCCAGCCCAAATATCAAAGGGGTTAAGAAACTGATTTAGAGTTATAATGATCCCCTTCTTCCCCTAAGGGAAATTTTTAAAAATAGAGATTTCTGGGCCTAACTCCGCTCTAGTCATTGAGAATATCTAGTAGCTAGAATTCTAGAGTTAGTGTATTTATTGTTCTAGTATTTTATTTTAAATACATTTAAGCATCTCATTATTCACAGAAAAGAAAACCATGAAATCAAATGATTTCATTCTTGAGAGAAAATTTATCAGCTTTTTACTTCTTTCCTCAGTTCTTTAAAATAACAGTTATTTTAAAATTATCTGAAATTTTAGATTAGCTATTAAGTCATTTTTAACATTGTTTATCTTCTTTTAAGAATACTTTTGACATTTGCATTAAGTTTCGTGAGTTTTATCACTAACAACTGTGTAGACATTTATAACTGTCTCACTGATTCCATTGATCACCTCCATTTCATCTATGCCCTGTGTCTCCATTATTGTGCTTCATTTCACAGTTGTCTTCTAGTACTACTGGTACCTTTTCTAGTACTTTTCTCAGAAAGGGCCAAATAGGTACTATAGTTTTATGTGTCCTTGCATGTCTGATAATGCTCTTGTTCAGTGGAGTATAATATTCTTTGGTCAGTTATTTTTTCCCTGAGAACTTTGATGTTAGAGAAAAGTATCACATTATTTTAGTATGGCCCAAGAGAAGTCCAAGCCAATCTTTATTTTTCTTTTCTAGCTTTGTTTGTCCCACTACCCACTACTGCACAGTGATGCTTACAGATTCTTTGTTCTCTGTCCTTGGAATTCAAAATTTTCATTGGGCTGTGTTAAGTCTTTTTATTATCTTTTCATGGTACTAGATGAACCAGTTAATATGTAGACTCGAGACTTTTTTCAACCCTGAATTTTACTTCTGTGATTTTTTTTTTTTCTTTTCATGGTATTTTGCTTCTTAATCTTTCTTTTATCCTGTTGGAATCATTGTGTCAATCCTTCATATCTGTCCTCTACGGTCCTTTTCTTTTTTTTTTTTATTATGTTTATCTCTTAATCCTTTTTTGTTAGAACTAGTATTTTTTAAGAAACTTTATGTATGGTTTTGAGGTACAGCCAAGTTTGGGAAGCCCTGCTGTGAAGGTTGAGCCGTGTCATGTGGAAGAACTCATCACAGTGGTGCTTTTTGCTTGACTTGCTGGTTCATTCATTGTCAGGAAATACATAGATGTATTCAGAGTATCACTTTCGAATGAGTTATCTCTCTTAAATGCAGTAAATTTGCATTTAGAAAATTTCAATAAAATTTGCACATATATACACAGGCACTAATTTTTATCATCTGATCTGACATTAAAATTTTTCCTTCCTATATAAGCCATACTGTGTTTTTTTTTTTTTAAAGTCTTTAATATGATCTTAGAGGGAATGCACTTTCAAAAAATGTTTTCAGTAGATATTTGAGGAAATACAATAAAGAGAAAAAAATTAAGTAATAACCCCATTTCTCACAGAGATAACCATTGTTCACATAAGGTGGGTGCATTTTTTTCAAGTTTCATTTTTTTCACCATTAAACTTAAGGTTGCAGAAGTAACTAATATTTTTGTCGTAATTTATATTTTACAAATGTTTTTCTCAAGATAATGGAAGTAAATGGACAAAACTTTGAAAATATTACATTTGTGAAGGCCCTTGAAATTTTAAGGAATAATACTCATCTTGCACTTACTGTGAAGACCAACATTTTTGGTGAGTTTTGTTGTAAAAACAGGCTTGTTTGTTTTTTGGTTTGTTTGGTAATAAAGAAAAAAATAAAATGTAAACAGGTTCTCTCTGCGCTCTTAGATAAACATTTTTAGGATCCTTAATATTGAGATATGGTACTATGTATTCTAGAATTTTCATTTTTCATTATTTGTATTATTTTGATGTCTTAGAAATAAGATTTAAAATAGGTGTAGAAGTATGTTCAGTTAGTCATTTATGAAATGTCTTCTGGGGAGGTATTATGTACTTTGCTGGGAGGCACAGTGAGTGAAACTTAGAATGATCTGAAAGAAGCATAAAAGTCATAGTCGTTTATTTCCCCTGCTAATGTGCACATCATAGTACTGCTAAAGTTTTAACTGCCTTTCTGAAATAAAATATGAATGCTAGATTAGCTGTTTCGTGAAAATGAATTGAGTAAAACAGTCAATGAACTCCAGATTTTTAATAATGGTGTACTCTACCTTTCTATTTAAAATGCTGATTACTGTGTCTGCAGTGCGTTTTGATCATGCTTCTGTTTGAATGAGGCAAAGACTAAGCTTGTACTTGCATTTTGTTTTCTTTTAGGGAAGACTTACTGTAACTTCGTTTCATTAGATACCAGAGGATATTCTCTGAAATTCTGAGAAGGGCAACAATAAAAACAGTATAATTGAAAATTATCAAAGAAAATTTAAGGGTCTTTATGAAGTAAGGGGGAAAAATTCGTATAGGTCATTTCGGTTGCAATTTGAAACTAGGAGTTGAATTTAAAAGCTGTGCCTATGGAAAAGGAAGTGTGTTTTATTTTTTCACTTTGACTCCTCCTTATACTGCACTTAGTCATAGTGAAAAATGAAACATTTGGTATTTTTCCTCTTTTCACTTGAGTCTTTTCTACTGAATTATATCCTCTTAAATCTGATACATAACTGTCTATTTGCAGTTTCTCAATACTATACTTTTTAGTGTAAAATAAGTAAGCCTTCACAGTTTCTGGATTTCTTGAGTTTGTACTAGTATCTAGAAACAAAACTTGTGGGTTAAATTTAAAAAATTCTGATTTTGTAAAATAGGAAAGCAGAGCTTGCTCTGACACTTAGAGCAAATGATTCTCCAAGCTTGACTTTCTCCAGCTATATTTCATAAGGCTCTTATACGGATCAAACACCTTTAACTTTTTGTGCCAGCACGTAATAATTACTAACTGGTATCAACTATTATGTATAAAAACATAGAGATAGTAAATTTGGTGGTTAATACCATGACCCCTGGAAGACAGAAAAAGGAGATATGAAGGATATAAAAGGCAAGGAAGCCACAACCTTAGAACTCCTTGAGTGGTGAGAAACAATTGCCCTGCAGAACTCTAGATTGGATGTGGCACAGGGTAGGCGTTATGTGGTACTGCAAAAGGGGCCCGTGTCCTCAACACCTTGTTCCTTATCCTAGGCAAAGTATGGTCAGTGACTTTTACCCCAAACAAAACACCTAAGAGTATCTCAAAGGAATATTAATAAAACATTTGTAGAAATGGATCATTTTAGTCTGGATGTCATACCTGGAATAAAGTCCTAGTAACTCTGGCATTACAGTGAAGAAAGGTTGCACAGTTAGGTCGTCCTATACAGAACTCACAGAACACCTGCAAATAGGAGAGGTCCCTGGGTGGCTCAGTCAGTTAAGTGTCTGCCTTCAGCTCAGGTCATGATCCCTGGGTCCCGGGATCGAGTCCCACATTGGGCTCCCTGCTTAGTGGGGAGTCTGCTTGTTGCTTTCCTCTGCTACTTCCTCTGCTTGTGTGTGTGTGCGCATGCGTCCATGTGTGCACACTCTCTCTCTCTTTCTCAAATAAAATCTTTTTAAAAGAAAGCAAGAGAGAGAAAGAAACACCTACAATTAGGAAAACTGGCCAGAAGACAGATTTGTTTAGATGATACCAGAGCAAATCATATTTGGTCATTTTGTGTTAATTAAAACTGATAGCCAGGCATAGGAGAATCAGGATCATTGAGGAAGCATGGTGGGGAACCTAATAAGTAAGCTTACAGATTCTGGAGAAAATAGTTAAGAGAGAAGAAAAACATTTCCAGAACTGTGCTCAGAGAGATTTAAAAATTCATCTCTTAAAACAAGAACAGGGTATTAGGAAAAAAGGAACAGTCCCTGAGAAAGAAATAACTCAGAGTGACTTAAAACATGGCAGCAAAGACAAAAACATTCAGTAGAGGGAGTAGGTAATAAAGTTGAGGAAGTCTCCCAGACTATAGAACAACAACAATAAATAGCATTGAGCATTATTGCAGGAAATCTGAAAGAAAATGTGGAGAATAAAGTATTCATGCAGCAGTAGTAGAGACTATCCCAGAGTGAAAGAAGGATGTGACTCTTCTAATTCAAAAGTCCACCTAAACTCTGTGCAGAATGAATTAAAGAAACTTGTTTTAACATTCTGTTTACAGTATTGACTGAGAACAACCAGGAAAGTTAGATAAATATAAAAAGTAGCTACGACAAAGTATAAAAATTCAAGAAGAGAGCTAAGAACTACCTGACACAGAACAGAGAGAGAATCAGACCAGAAGGAGGTGAACTGAAGCTGTATGTGCTCTGGGACATTCACCAGTACAGAAAAGCACCCAAGAGACAGCCTTTTTGGGTAATGGACTCCCAGGAAAAGACTAAAGAGTTGGAATCCTGCAGTTGCTAGGAGAACAAAGTCTGCATGTGTTACATCCCTTCCCCCCTCACTGAAACTGTACCCCAAAAGGATGTCTTTTTTCCCATGGACATTTTCAGTCCATAGATTGTAGCTGAGAAAAGGAACTGCTGGATAAAATATCAGAGGCTTCTAGTTTAGAGAGCCCACCAGGGCCAGACCACTCTCACATAACAGCGTTTATTGAGGATTGGGACCTTGAACGGCTAACTCTGAAGTGGATGTAGGCTGTACTCTAAGCAGCTCAGAAGGACCTCAAGTTTTGGCCCTGTCTCTAGCCATGGACATCAGGTGCCTGGCAAAAGAACATAAAAATCCTCTTTTGAGGATTCTAGCAGTAACCTCTTATTTGTAAAAATAATTTTTCAAGTACAGAGTCAAGCAAACAATCAAAGATTGTGAGGCTCTCTTAAAAGTCAGTGTAATCCACAACCAACAGAGAGACAGAACTAGAGGAGCTCCAGAATATCAAACACAGACTATGAGGTAACTGTCTTATATCTGTGAAGATAAAAATCAAATTAAGGGTTCCATTTACAGGTGAGATGGAGTAAACAAATGCCACCCTTTATTTCCCCACTAAGCCCAAAAATAAAACCTGGCCAGAATCGTGATCCACCCACTGAAGAACTTGAAAAATTCAAAGTCCCACTACCAGCAGTGAATTAATCCTTTTTTTTTTTTTTTAAATCCAGTATCCCCTGAGCTGGCAAGCTGAAACCTGGATGTGTGCAAACCAATAAGGATTCAGGAAAAAACTGATTTGAGGAGTGAGAAAAGGAATTCCCACAGTTTTTTTCCCCCCCTTTTTTTCTCCATTCTGTCAGGCCTCAGCCGCCAAGTAATCCAGTAGCATTGACAGTAGCCTGCAACACAAGGCTGCACAAGCCAGAATTCTGAGGAAGGGGAACCTTCTTCACCCTTTAGTGGAGCTCTGGCTCCAAGAAGGCAAGGCCAACTTCATTGTTGTTTTCCCACACTCTCTCTGTCCTCCTCTTCCTTGGCCCCTAAAGTGCTACAGTGGGCAGTTTATTAGTTTATTTCTAGAGGACTGAAAAGGTTAATCTAAGGATAGTAGGTTGATAACTGAGATGGAGGAAGGAGACAACCCATAAAGTTTATGAGATCCTGGGCTCACCTCCATCCTTTGTGTGCATGGATGTGATCCTACTTAGCATACCAGAGACTTGGAGAACTGACAGGCCAATAGACACACCTCTGCCCACAAAGCAGACAGATGGAGATAGCATTCCAAAGCTTTCCAAACTGAACATGGGAACCACAGCCCACAGAAGGCTAAACAAAGATAGCATCATGTTCCATAACTTATAAACAGGACTCAGAGCAATTTTAACTATAACAAGGATCCCTTAGTACAAGTCTCTTTATTTTGTTTGGGCTTGGTGGAACTTTTGAATTTGTGCATTGATGTCTCATCACTTTAGAAGTTTTGTGGCCATTAATGACTTGAGATACTGCCTTTGCTACTATGTCTTCTTTCCATGTGAGAGATCATTTACTTATGTGTTAAAAGATCTGTGTCCCATGCATCTCTTAGAGTCTGTTCTGTTCTTTCCATTTTTTTCCCCTACTTGGGCTTCAGTTTGGATATTTTCTAATGACCTGCGTTTAAACAAAGTTTTCCTGTTTTCTTCTGTGTCCAGTCTGCTGTTGAATACATGCAGTGAGCTTAATTTTAGATAATTTTTTAGTTCTAGAATTCCCATTTGAATCTCTTTTATAAATTCCAGTTCTCTGTTGTACCATGTCTTCATCCATTTTATCTCTTCCCTATATTTTCTTTATTTATAATGGTTATTACAAAACTCTGTGTGTTAATTCCAAAACTGGGTTTTTATTCTCTGTGCCCCCCCTTCCCAGTTATCATTTTGTCTTACAATTTTTTTTTTTTTTTTGGTGTGCTGTACTTAGTATATAAAGAAACCTAAGCAAGTAGGGAAATATTTTTTCATAGAAAGGATTTGCCATTTCCTCTGGTTAAGCATATAAGGAAGGTAAGGGGAATTGGGCTGGATGAGGCTGGGTTACAAAATTACTTAAAATGTATCCAGGTTTCAAACTGAGTGAGATTTGTCATGTGCTTGATGCAGGCCCCATCTCTAATGGAACTTTGTCTCTGAACGCAGAGAGATTGTGGGAAATTGTACTCTGCTTTGTCAGCCTTGTCCTGGTACCCTCACCCCCAATCTCTACCTAAGGCATGGCTTTTGGTTCAGAGTCTGGTGGCTTTTTGTCTTTTTTTTGTTTAAGTTCAGCCCTTCAGAAATTTTGAGCTTTGCTTTTGAGCCTCCCTCCCCAAGCAGGTAAATACGTCATGTGTTTGTTGCACATCCATCCCTGTTGTGTGACTTTGTCTCCTAAGTACCGTGAGACTATACAGAATTTCCAACCAGTCCCCAGCCTCCTGCATTGTTTTTGTTTTTGTTTTTGTTTTTGTTTTTTGTTTTTTTTTATATATATATTTATTTGAGAGAGAGAATGAGAGATAGCACATGACAGGGGGAGGGTCAGAGGGAGAAGCAGACTCCCTGCCGAGCAGGGAGCCCGATGCGGGACTCGATCCCGGGACTCCAGGATCATGACCTGAGCCGAAGGCAGTCGCTTAACCAACTGAGGCACCCAGGCGCCCCTCCTGTATTGTTTTAAGAGTAGTTATGTTCCATGGAGGAAGGCAGCACTGCTTTGGGGCTTCTTTGTATTCCAGTTTTTAGGCCAGTACTTGAAGCCCTTAGAAATTATTTTTCCTCTAGTAGAGCCCCTCTACCTCATTGCCACTTCGTGTTTAGAGAAGAAAACAACAGGCAATCTCAGTTGACCATGTTCTTGCCTTGGACTTTTACCTCATCTGTTCCTCTTAGCTTTCACAGCTTTCTGACATCTTTGAAAAATCTCACCACTCAGATAATTATTAGCATTTTAATGTTTTAATAAAAGTAATACATGTGTATGTTTTGAAAATTAAAACATTAAAGGTATACAGTGGACCCTACTGTGTATAGTATTCTGGATCTTTGCACAGGAGTTGATAAAGATTTATTTCTTGTGAATTGTTGAATAGAAATCTATTGCAGTATTATTATAATCTGTTGAGCTAATGTGATATTGATGGGTGTTTTAGGTTGTTTCCAGTTTTTGCTATTTATAGTGTTGAAATAAAAATCTTTTATACTTTTATGCTTATGTAGATATACCTGTAAGATAAATTTCTCATAGTGGAATTAATTTTGACAGTACTGCACTTTGACTTTCCAAAAGTTTATCCCAATCTACACATACTTTTATTTACCATTGTATAAGAATGCCTCTGCAGTGGGTATAATCAACTTTATGGTTATTGATGCACATCATTTAATTTAATTTTATTATGTTTGTCACCATATAATACATCACCACTTTTTGATGCAGTGATCCACGATTCATTGTTTTCGTACAACACCCAGTGCTCCATGCAGTACGTGCCCTCCTTAGTACCCATCACCGGGCTGACCCATCCCCCACCCCCCTCCCCTCTAAAACCCTCAGTTTGTTTCTCAGAGTCCATAGTCTCTCATGGTTCGTCTCTCCCTCCGATTTCCCCTCCTTCCTTTCTCCCTTCCTTCTCCTAATGTCCTCCATGCTATTCCTTATGTTCTACAAATAAATGAAACCATATGATAATTGACTTTCTCTGCTTGACTTATTTCACTTACCATAATCCCCTCCAGTCCCATCCATGTTGGTGTAAAAGTTGGGTATTCATCCTTTCTGATGGCTGAGTAATATTCCCTTGTATATATGGACCACATCTTCTTTATCCGTTCATCTGTTGAAGGGCATCTCGCCTCTTTCCACAGTTTGGCTATCGCGGACATTGCTGCTATGAACATTGGGGTGCATATGGCCATTTTCACTACATCTGTGTCTTTGGGGTAAATGCCAAGTAGTGCAATTGCTGGGTCATAGGGTAGCTCTACTTTTAATTTTTTGAGGAATCTCCACACTGTTTTCCAAAGTGGCTGTACCAACTTACATTCCCACCAACAGTGTAAGAGGGCTCCCCTTTCTCCACAACCTCTCCAACATTTGTCGTTTCTTGCCTTGTCAGTTTTTGCCATTCTTACGGTGTAAGGTGGTGTCTCAGTGTGGTTTTGATTTGAATTTCCCTGAGGGCTAATGATGAACATTTTTTCATGTGTCTGTTAGCCATTTGTATGTCTTCTTTGGAGAAGTGTCTGTTCATGTCTTCTGCCCATTTTTTGACTTGATTTGCTTTTTGGGTGTTGAGTTTGAGAAGTTCTTTAGAGATCTTGGATACCAGCCTTTTATCTGTAGTGTCATTTGCAAATATCTTCTCCCATTCTGTGGGTTGCCACTTTGTTGACTGTTTCCTTTGCTTGTGCAGAAGCTTTTTATCTTGATAAAGTCCCAAAAGTTCATTTTTGCTTTTGTTTCACTAGCCTTTGGAGATGTATCTTGAAAGAAGTTGCTGTGGCCAGTGTCAAAGAGGTTACTGCCTATGTTCTCCTCTAGGATTTTGATGGATTCCTGTCTCATATTGTGGTCTTTCATCGTTTTGAGTTTATTTTTGTGTGTGATGTTAGAGAATGGTCAAGTTTCATTCTTCTGTGTATAGCTGTCCAATTTTCCCATCACCATTTATTGAAGAGGCTTTTTTCCATTGCATATTTTTTCCTCCTTTGTCAAAGATTATTTGACCATAGAGTGAGGGTCCAAATCTGAGCTCTCTATTCTGTTCCATTGGTCCATATGTCTGTTTTTGTGCCATGCTGTCTTGGTGATCACTGCTTTGTAATATAGCTTGAAATCGGGTAGCGTGATGTCCCTGGCTCTGTTTTTCTTTTTCAGCATTTCCTTGGCGATTCGGAGTGTTTTCTGATTCCATACAAATTTTAGGATTGTTTGTTCCAGCACTTTGAAAAATGTCATTGGAATTTTGATTGGGATGGCGTTGAAGGTATAGATTGCTCTGGGTAGCATAGACATTTTAACAATGTTTATTCTTCTGATCCATGAGCATGGAATGTTTTTCCATCTTTTTGTGTCTTCTTCAATTTCTTTCATGAGTGTTCTGTAGTTCCTAGAGTCTAGATCCTTTACCTCTTTGGTTAGGTTTATTCCAAGGTATCTTATGGTTTTTGATGCTATTGTAAATAGAATCGTTTCTCTCATTTCTCTTTCTACAGTTGCATTGTTAGTGTATAAGAAAGCAACTGATTTCTGTGCATTGATTTTGTATCCTGCCACATTACTGAATTGCTGTATGAGTTCTAGTAATTTGGGGGTGGAGTCTTTTGGGTTTTCCCCATAAAGTATCATGTCATCTGTGAAGAGAGAGAGTTTGATGACTTCTTTGCCAATTTGAATACCTTTTATTTCTTTATGTTGTCTGATTGCTGTTGCTAGGACTTCTAGTACTATGTTGAACAATAGTGGTGAGAGTGGACATCCTTGTTATGTTCCTGATCTTAAGGGAAAGGCTCTCAGCTTTTCCCCATTGAGGATGGTATTCGCTGTGGGTTTTTCATAGATGGATTTTATGAACTTGAGGAATGTTCCCTCCATCCCTGTACTCTGACAGAGTTTTAATCAGGAAAGGATGCTGTATTTTGTCAAATGCTTTTTCTGCATCAATTGAGAGGACCATATGGTTCTTCTCTCTCCTCTTATTAATGTGTTCTATCACATTGATTTGCGAATGTTGAACCACCCTTGCATCCCAGGGATAAGTCCCACTTGGTCGTAGTGGATGATCCTTTTAGTGTATTGTTGGATCCTATTAGCTAGGATTTGGTTGAGGATTTTAGAATCCATATTCATCAGGGATATCGGTCTGAAATTCTCTTTTTTGATGGGGTCTTTGCCTGGTTGGGGGATTAAGGTAATGCTGGCCTCATAGAATGAGTCTGGAAGCTTTCCTTCTGTTTCTATTTTTGAAACAGCTTCAGTAGAATAGGTATTATTTCTTCTTTGAATGTTTGGTAGAATTCCCCAGGGAATCCATCAGTGATGCATATTTCATGATGAGAGAAGTTGAGCACCTTTTTTACATGTTACCATGTGTTTTTCACAAAGTCTTTTCATTTTCCATTTTTATATTGAGTTTTTTATTTTTCATTGATTTGTTTGAATGTGTTATAAAAAAAGCATAGTAGCTTTTTAGTCTTAAAGGTAACAAATATTTCCCCAAGTTGTCTTTTGACTTTGTATGCTTGTGGTTTGTTTTGATTGTGTGTGTGTGTGTGTGTGTGTGTAAGTGTGTAAACGTACATACATATATGTAGAGACTGAGAAATTTTTAATCTTTAATCAGATTTATGATTATCGGGCACCTTCATTTCTGATTCATATATTTAATATTGCTCTTTAGTGACATTGTAATTACATTTACTCACCTTCTATTTTTGTCCTGAATCTTAAGTAATTTTTAAAATTCACTATTTTTCTCTTCATCTATAAATTAAATCTCTACAGTTTTATTTATAATTATATACACAACTCCAGCGAGAATATAAACTCTTTTGTACGCTCTTGAGTTGCCTTATGTACACCACAGGCAGGAATATTTGCAGCCCATTTAAAGATTTCCTGTTGCTCTTCATAGAAAATTCAGACACCTCACCATAGCATTTTTAGGCCCCTTGTCTACTTTGTTCCCTAGTCATCTTAATTTTCTTTAAGTTTCCTTTTGCAACAGGGACTTGGAACTTGAGATTTCCTCTACCTAGCATCATTCCTCCTTCCCTTCCCTTTGCCTAGTTAAAATCTACTCACCTTACTGAACTCTTCTTACACAGTGACTTAATTAGGGAGGATTTTCCCTTTCCTGCTACCTTAATCCTTTAGCCTATGTTCTTTCTGTACCGTGTATCTTAGACTTCCTGTTCTACAACAGGGGAAATCTGCCTGACATATGTTCTTCATAGGTCAGTAAATATTTTTTTGCATGACTGCATATCGATTTTAGCTCAAAAAGGCATTTTTACCTTTACCACATGGCTTAAAATAAAGCATAATTTTCAAAGGAAAGTAAAAGGAATTTATTGCTTTTTAATCAAGCAAAATATCTTTAAAAGGTGACTCCTAAAGATTTCCCATTATTTTGAAGGCAAAAAATGTGCTTTTCATAAACTTTCAGTATGCTTTGGTGTAATATATCATCCTGGTTGAAACTTTCAAGATGGTCCACTTTTACAACTGAATACCAAGCTATTTTATGTTGTAATGCATTAATTTTTAAGCCTTTGTCTTTTGGAATCTTACTTGTAACTCCTTTGATGTTGAAGGAAACTGTTATCCCCAGAACAACAAAAAAAGATCACAGTTCTCTGTTTTCAGTGGGCGCATTTATATAATTTACAGCTTTTCTTCAATAAAGGTACCAAGTAGTACTACTCAAAGCCAAACCTTCTGAAGACAAGCATGTTCAAGAATATATAGCTTCATTTATCTTTGATTCACACCCTCCCAGACACCATGAGTCTTTAGGAAGTGGTTACTTTCTGTGTTAGCATTTATTTTTTTAGGTTTTTTGTCCCCCCCCCCCAGTAGTTGATCTTATTTAAGAATACATATTTAAAACAACCAAAAAATTTTTTCATGACATTAGTTAATGAAACATAGGTAATATAGGTTATTCTACCTGGAAAAGGTCACGCTAATTACTAATTATACTGGTTATGTAGTTACTAGATACAAAGTCTTACACAGATTAGTCTTTTTTTCACCTGATCCCAAGGAGGTATAGCCCCTCTCACAAGGTGAAAAATCTGATCTAGGCAAAGAGATTGTGAGACAGGCAATTCTTCCAATGTGCTTTCACTTTTCCTTAAGGATGAAATAATTCATCAGTTTTCCCGTTAACATGAAGTTCCCTAAGGATGATATGTTGTTTGCTTCAAACCACTGTAGTGAATGTTTCTTAGCTGAGTAAACAGTGACAGAATGCTCATAAATGTGATCTTGAGGAAATTGTCATTTATTATTAAATTTAGTACTTTTCATCTCTGGTAAAAACAGGTCCAGCCAAACTATTTTTTTTTTATTGGCTAAATTTTACAAAACTGAACCTGACTGCAGTACTTCTATCTCATCTCAAATGTTATATATTATGATAAGGAATAACATGTAAATAATAAAGTCTAAATACTTGTTTCTATAAAGTCTGAGTTGATTAGCAGTTTTATTGCTTATTATTATTATATAGCAATTATTGGTAAATAGGAAGCCCTGGACTTTCCAAACATGCTACCTGCCCACTTCCGTTCCATTTTTGCCAGTGACTTTTACCACTTTTGGATGATATCAGAAGTATGGTTAGTTATAAAAACTGAAGAGAGGGGTGCCTCACTGGCTCACTTGGTAGAGCATGCAACTCTTTATTCTCAGGGTCATGAGTTGGAACCCCAAGCTGGACATGAAGCCTACTTTTTGAAAAATTGGAATATATTCTTAGGGGTGCCTGGCTGACTCATTTGGTAAAGCACATGACTCTTGATCTCAGGGTCATGGGTTTGAACCCCACGTTGGGTATAGAGATTACTTAAAATCTTAAAAAACTGAAGAGACAAGTGGATATGGCTGATGAAGGAAGGGTATAAATTTCATAATGTTTAATGAATGAGTCTGCAAGGCCAAGTAGTAGAAAGTGACTGTTTATCTTTCAAATTTGTTGTTCCTATAAAATCTTGCTAATGAGAAGAAAAGAAATGACAAGTTTATCTATTTATTTCCACAGTGTTCAAAGAGTTACTTAGTAGGACTGAACAAGAAAAATCTGGTATTCCTCATATTCCTAAAATTGCTGAAAAAAAAAGTAATCGCCATTCAATCCAGGATGTACCAGGAGATATTGAACACACATCACAGGAGAAAGGAAATAAGAAAATAAAAGCAAACACTGTTTCAGGTGGAAGAAACAAAATCAGGAAAATTTTGGATAAAACACGGTTTAGTATCTTACCTCCAAAACTGTTTAGGTAGGTAACACTAATCCCTCTCATGTAGGCCTTTTCCTATTGCCTGTAAAATTTTATTTGGGGGAAGGGAATTTGGGGTCAGTTTTGGTTTTTATACAACCAGTGCATCATACAATCTGTAAGTAACCCATAAATAAGAAAATAAATTCTCAGTATCTTTCCATCGTTTCTGTGACATTACCAGTGCTAGATTATATGTTTTTCCAGTAGCTTTGTTTTGAATTTTAGGAAAGACTGCCCTTTTATTTTATGAAATCTTTTCTTGTGTGTTTTTGGTCTAATTTCAGTCCTTTGATCTATAAATTTGGACATCTTGGGGATACATTTGCTGATACTAGTTTTTTTGTCTTCTAAATCATCTTTCTCTTACTGTACTATTTATTCCTTCCTGAATTCTAAATGACCTTTTTAATCAAATCTGTTCCTATTTCTAAATTGAGATGTCACCAAAACTGAATGAAACTTTGAGATTTTAAATGTAAATTGAGGTCTGTAAAATACTTAGGAAATCAGTTCACTAAAGTGCCATGACTGGGAAAGAGTCTAGCATATATTATATCTATTTATTTTACATTATCTACTTCTTAAAGCCAATTACAAAAGTTCTAGTCAAGTTCAGTACTTAGCACATATAGGCACTCAATATTTGTTGAATAATTTAAGACAGTGAATGAAGGAAAAAAAAATTCACGCAAAACGTACTCAAAGAGAATATTTATTTGGCTCCTGATGCTTCCTAGCACTATGCCCAGTGATAATTATAGAGCTGAAAAGAGGTAGCCCCTACCTCTAAGGAATTCATATCACGAACCCTTTATTTTCCACACACTTATTATACACTAGACACAGTGTCCAAATGTAGAACTGTACAAAGATAGAGCAAGTTTCTTGTTCTCCCAAGAGTTGATGATCTAAATAGGGAAAGCAGACATTACAGAGTGATAAATGTTTTGATACATACAAAGGCAGAAGGAACAAGCTTGGTAGGTTAGGTAGAGTATATTTGTGTGTGTACATCTGGAGATGAAGCAGGAGAGTTAGGTAAGTGCTACGTTATGAAGGACTTTGAATATTATGCTAAAGATATAGACTTGATCATGTCATAGGAGGGAGCCATAGAAGCTCTGTTAGTTGTATTTGGTGGTTTGGGGTTGAATGTGCAGCACAGTGTAGTAGTAATAGCAGGGACACTATTAGAAGGCAACTTGGAAATAGGTAAAGGTCAACTCTCAACTTTTTTAAAGTTCAAAATCTCTAAGATTGCCTGATCAGAAAATGCTCTTCTTTTTGAGTTCTTACTTCCAGTCAGGAAACACATTTGTTCTTCATTTAATTTGGGGCTCACAGAGAATTGACACATCCTGAGCTTTGTTCTTAATGTCACTCATTTCTACAAAGTCTACTGCTCATTGTTTCTTAGTGACTGCTCTCCTTGAGGCAAGTAGTTTTATAAAAATGATAATTTTAAAATGGCTGAAGTTCTTTTAATATTGAGCATACTGTAGTATGACAGCAGGACAGCAAACACTGTAAGAAAAGTCTTACTCTCATAAGTGAGAATTAAGGAGAATAGAAGTGGGGCTAGCTCACAGTGTAAAGATGGCAGACAGTTTTGGATGACCAGAAGTCTGCAGGAAGGCAATGAGCAAAAGGGAATTGAATGGAGGACCAGAAGGCAGAAAAGAGTTCGCAAAGGGAGTTCTCGGGAGGTAATGCCCTGAGTTCCATTGCTGGAAACCCTGGTAGATTTGGTGTAGAATACATATATCTCCTTTAACTGGTTTTCATTTTTGAACAGTGGCATAATTGTGACATGTGTTCTCTAGAACCAGAGAATAGTGATTGTAACTGACTATAGCTTTTTAGAGTCAGATTCCAACCAGCTATATTCAAGTTTCAGGCAGCTAACTCATCTCCATAGTATCTCCTTCAGGGAGTGGGAACTGGTTTTACGCTTGGATTCTCTCTTTGGTTACAGTGGGAGACATGGAAATTAATGTAGCCAGGAGCAGTCATTTGAGTATTTTCAAGCATTATTTCTTTATATTGGTACCCCTAAAATGAAAGATCTAGTAGAAATAGTTAACTAAGAAGGGAATTTTTTTTTCATTTAGTGATGTATTGAGTTTCTTGTGCCAGTAGGAGACTTGGCTATGAATGCAAAACATTAATAAAAAACTGCACTTCAGAAGTTAATATTAAACTATCTCTTCTAAATGTGTTTCAGTGAAGTAAAATGCTAATAATTTCAGACATATAAATGCCAAAAAAGCAAACCCAAAAACCAACAGGTTATTTTAATAGAAATCATAAAGGTTTTCTGCTGGAACCTGTTTTGCATAAAGAACTGATTTGTCAAACTGGTTGCTTAGCGGTTTTGAGAATGAATGTATCTATTTCTTGGCACTTTCAGGTAACTTAATAGATAAACAAAAAATCACTAAAACTTCAATGGAAAAATAGGCAGAGAACATGAATCATCTGTGCTGCATCAGTAGTAACCCAGGATACACAATTTATTCTTAAAACAGGGTACCTTTTGTTTCATCATAGATTGACAAGAGAATAGTCAGGGCCCCAATTGATAACATCAGATAGATAGCTCAGACAGCTGTGGAAATATGAAATGATGTAACCTTTCCATAAAGCATTTGGGCATTTTTTTATTGAGAGTTTTAAAAATGTTCATACCTTTGAGTCATTAATTCCATTTCTAATAATTAGGTGAAGATTTATATACAGATAATACTACTATGAGTAGTATTATCTATAATGAAACAAAAAAGGAAATACCCTAGATGCCCAGCTATAATAAGGGAGTAGTTAAATAGATTGTGCTATATTCTGTAAAAGTAACTAGAAGAAAAAATGTTGATTGTGATTTTCTCTAGGGTGTTGTGGTACACGTAATTTTCTTTTCCTTGCTTGTTCATGGTATTTTTAAATTTTTCTACTTTGAATATTTTTTAAGTGAGAAAAAAACTTTAATGAATTTAATCCCACAAACCTGACAGTCTCCTGTGTGTCAGACTCTTTGGAAGGGGTGCTTGGTCTCTGCCTTTTGCAGCACTCATTCATAGAAATACTGGAAGGAAGAATATCTACATCTGTCAGATAGGCAAAAGAATTATGAAAGGAAGGAAGGAACAAATAGTTGAGATAAGAATAGATAATTCCCCAAATCCCTAACTGTAACATAATTTTAAAATAAAATTATTCTGAAAATTACAAGTGGAAAAAAATTTATTAATTTTAATAACCTCTGTGAAAGACAGAAATGGGTATTTATTGACTTGAGAATATTTCACATTTGGGAAATCTGATGTCCTATTTTTTTAAATCACTCAGCTTTTAGTTTTTTTAATCACAAATTGCCTAAGTAACAGCTTCATATTATTCTTTGTAACAGTCCCAGAAGTAGACTGTCTTGTTTGCTTATCAGAAATTACTTTTTCTCACCATCTTTTGTCAGCATACTCTGTTTGCTTTTAATATTGGAATTATTTTTTATTTGCATATTGATATTTACATAGCCTTTTTAGTTTCATAATGTGAAACTAAAATACAGTTTTATTCTAAGTAAATTTAGTGTTGGGGAATTATTGAGGAATTTTTCAAAACTATCTTGTTTCTGTTACTGCATCATCATCTCAGGAGACTGTTTTGGTAAGAAATGACATAATTATTTGCAATGGGCTTTATCAATTCAGCTTCCAAAAAAGCATGGATATTTTGCTAATTAGATACTGTTTCATTCGTGTCATAGCATGAGTTGTACGTAACATTAGTGTAGTTTTCATTTACACATGCTCACACCTCAATTACCATGAATTTGTAACCAGCTTTACAGTATTATATCTGTACAGTCTCTGCTTATTAAAAAGCAGAGGTAATGGTAAATAATATCAGTAAGAGAGATAAGGACTTGTAGTGTTTCGTGCACTTTTCTTAAGTCTCCGTAGTGAATTCCATCTTAATGCAACTAATACAGCCAGTTCCCTTTAATAGGAAATTACAACTTTTTAACATTGTTAAAGTTGCTTCTGCTGCGATTATTAATAGGATGGGCTAAGCTTTTTAACAGTTTGCTTCTTTGGATTCAGTTACTTGACCCTCTGTGTTCAAAAATAGGCAGATTTGTTTTCAAAAGTCTGTTAAATTAGAAAGCCTGTTATATTTAAAAGTATTTTCCATATAATTTAAATTGTTGCAGATTACTTACAAAGCTATAAGTACAGTTTCTGTGAAAGCCGCCTGCCTTTTGTTCACCTTAAAACATTTAGCTCTGATCTTTAGCAATGCACAGCAAATTATAAGGAACCAATTTAACATGAGCACAAATTCCTTATCAGATAATGTATTTCCTTAGCTTTATTTCTGTCAGATTAGACTGCCTTCTCTCCCCAGGTAAATACTTCCTGTTTCTGTAGTGCCTGTTATATCCACCCTGCTTTCTCTGTTTTTCAATACGAATTGCTTAAAATCCTTTCTAGGTTTGTACTGTTCTTTCTTAATTTTAGTAAAAGTACTTTACTGTCTTCTTAAAAATTGGAATTGTATTTTCCTCTGTGCCAAAATATTCACCTCCATAACCTGATTTAATCCTTAAGGCAGCCCTGGGGGAGAAATAGTCACATTTTTAGATGAGGAAACTAAGGTCCATAAACAAAGAAATTTCCTTGAGGTCACATAGCTAATAGCCCAAGTTTATATGCATAGCTGGCTCTTAAAGCACTTACTTTTGTTCCCTTCCATGTCTTCATGCTTTCCCCTCACTCCTCTGCAGCCTTGCTTGTCCTAGCTCTGTCTTCCTTGTGTGGCTGTTAGCCGTCCTTTAGCTGTTTATTTAACTGTCCTCCGCACTTCATCTGGCATAGTTCCCTAATCTGCCTAAGTCCTATTTTTTTTTCTCCTAACATATTCTGGATGTATCCCCTACTACTCATTTAATCCGTTCCATGGTAACAGGTAAGTGTTCTTTGATACCTCTGTATGTGTAACAGGTAACTGGGTAGAATACTACATTGAATAAAACAGATGAGAATTAATGTTAACCTAAAGGATTGGTTTAACCCTTAGAAATAAACGGTGTTTTGGTCATTGATGCTAATGGAAATCTTTTTCATTGCTGTCCTATGTTTGTATAGGACTGCTTCATTTATCCTATGTTTTGTAGGACTTTCTGGGATCTCTAAAGTTTAAATGACAGAGTTAAGTTTCTTTTAATTTTTTCTCTTAGATGGATTTAGAGCTGCCTGTGTAACAACTTGAAAGTATTTTTCTCATTAAGTATAACTTAAATATAACAAATGTTATTAAAAGCAGTGATTCAAAACCATAAATCTTTTCAAAGGTGCACAGGGTTATTATAAGGTCATTTGGCAGTAATGCAGCTATTATCTGTAATGAATGAAATTCTGGGGTGTGGAGTCAGGGTGGCCTTGCTAGGCCTTATGCTGACTTCCCAAGTGAGGAAGACACTCCCTTCCCCCTTTCCCGGTCTTCAAGCCCAGAGCCTCTCTGGGGCCTGAGAAGGTACAGGTGCACTGTGGCAGGCCTTGCTTGTCCTATGCCTTCTCAGAAGCCTAGAACACAGGCCTAGGAGTTTGCTGTACCCTCTGGAGCCAGGCAGGAAGCCACAGATTGGATCCCGCGTCCCACACCCCTGCTGAGTTGGGGGCTGGCTTCTCAACCTTTAAAGTAGTGTAGTTTAAAAGAGGGGTGTTCTGTTTGCTTAAATATGGCCATTTAATTGATATTTTTGAAACCTTTGAGGGGAATTAACTTTAGATGGCTTGCTTTCTGCTGTGGTTTTGATGTTCTCATCTAGAGAATAGCCAAATAATTAGACTTGAGATATCACACAAGAAATAACGTGTCCTTAGAATAAACTTAAAAGACTGTAAAATTCTGGGGCGCCTGGGTGGCTCAGTTGTTAAGCGTGTGTGCCTTCAGCTCAGGTCATGATCCCAGGGTCCTGAGATCGAGCCCTGCATCGGGCTCCCTGCTCTGCGGGAAGCCTGCGTCTCCCTCTCCCACTCCCCCTGCTTGTGTTCCCTCTCTCGCTGTGTCTCTCTCTGTCAAATAAATAAAGTCTTTAAAAAAAAAAAAAGAGACTGTAAAATTCTTTTTCCTCTATTTTGATTTGTGGTCCTCTCTTTCTCCTTTCTACTTGTCACGTGTACCCAGTGTTCACTGCTCTTCTGTTTTCCATCTTCCTGTTATCTTTTCCACATTTTCACTGGTTTGGGCAGTTCTCAGGTTGTTCATATGTTTAAAGACTTCTCTTTGTCACTTGGACCTGGCCCCTTTGTTTTCTACAAGCTGCTGGGTTTTTTTGGTTTAGGTTTAGATAACCCAACAGTCCTTTGCCCAGAAGATCACAAACCTATTATGCTGAAATTGCAAACTTTGCTATGGTGTGGTTATACATTGTTGGATACATATATTAGTGTCCGCCAAAACTGGATGATCCTAAAGGCTCCCGAAACATTCAGGCTTAATTTCTCTACCAAAACCAACAGAAATTCAGTATGACTTTTTTTATGGTGTAGTAGAATTACTTAGATGTATAAGTTAAATTTTTAGTGTAAGTAAATTTTGAGTGTCTTCATTATTATAGTTGTCCTATTTTTTTAATTGCTGTAATAGATCTATATAATTTTTTAAGTCACCACTTTGAATTGGTCTTATTATGCCTCAGTATACAGAGGAAAGAAACGTTTGCCATTCAGAATTCTCAAATACTTTTTGTGCCATTATTTTGAAGTGACGGAGGCCTGAGCCAATCACAAGACGACAGCATTGTAGGAACAAGGCACTGCAGGCACAGTCTGGCTATAATGCCTATTCCTGGAACACTCTCATCCAGCAGCCCTGATCTCCTGCAGCCTACCACCAGCATGTTGGATTTTTCTAATCCTTCAGGTAATTTTTGTTTGTGATTTCATATAGCCATATTGGTACTAAAGTGACAAATTAGGTGGTTGAGCCTTGTGTATCAAATGGTAGGTTTGCTTGAATCCCTCTTCTCTTATCTCAAGGTTATGACTTACTGCAAAAATCTAAAGAGAACATTGTCTTTTTGTATAAGCTGGAATGGTACTTGCTACAATATGAAATAGAAGTAGAAACAGAAAAGAGATTTCATTTAGGTGTCTTTTGGTAACCCTTAGAGCAGTGGAATGAAAGCAGGGATGCTCCTTCTCAGTCAAGAAGCAAGTTATCCAGGGTGTGGAAAGGATAAGGGAATTTATTGTAGTCTCAGTGGCCTCACTTAACTTCCTCTGTGGTGTACTGAAATGTGTTAGTATTTTCTGGAAACACTGACTTTCCCCCAGCACCTGAAGCTAAAGCTGTTTTATTGTCATGTATTATTAATTAAATATACTATAGCATCTTTTAATTTGTGTTCAGATTTTGGGTTTAAACATCATATGGGACATCAAGTTAATTTTTCCACATCTATGCATGCCCAGGGGCAGAAATTGTTACTTAACAGTATAATACAAAATTTCATTACAAGGAAGAAAAACTTTAAGAATTATTTGTACATCTATCTGTCACTTGAAAGGATTTGAGATGACTTTCATCTCAAATGAAATGTAAAATGGTATGTAAAAGACACACCTAAAACTGAGATGTGTAATTGGGTCCAAGGAGAAGAGAGAAAAAAAGGTAGCTCTACAGAGATTGGTGTCGTGATTCAGCTTCAGTTTTCATGCTGAAGCCCCTAAGTGTCAAAAGGGATGAAACTCAATTACATGAATCTCAGTATTAGAAAGGAGGGAATATAAGTGTAATAGTAAGGTTTATGTTTCATTATAGCAGCTTGAGTAAAAACTGGACATAACATAAAAACACAGTTCAGTGAAATTCATTCTGTACATTGGGTTTTTTAAAAATTTCAGTTGCCTCTTAATTATTAGCGAGTACGAAACCCAGTAATCTGTCTTTGACACATCCTTCTCTTTATGTGACTACCAGTGTTCTTCCTAGAACAAAGATTTTAATGAGTCATTACTTCGCTTTAGGAATTTCTAGTGATTTTTATGTTAGTCAAGGTTCAGTCTTAAGATAGAAACCACTCTAGATACTTAATCAGAATTTAGTAAAAGGGATTGTTGTCAAGGTGTAAAGTTAACTATGTACCTAAAATGGTAAAGAAGCAAGCACTAAGGTATCACAAAGGTAGGAAAAGTGCAAACTGGATTCATCTTCTGGTACATGAAAGAAATGCCACCACAGGGTGAAGAAGTGTTGCTGGGGTGGTACAGGAAGAAAAAGCCCACAAGAAGAAACATAAAGCAGCAAGGCTTTTCTTCCTTTAACCCAACAGTTGCTTTTGATGCCCCTTTTTGGCATAACTTAAGAGGTGGCCAGTTGGCAAAGAAGAACGTGGTTTGCAGAGTCTCAACCCCATCATGACAAGGCAGAATGGATTTGTAACATTACAGCAATAACATAATAATTGTTAGTGTCCAGTTTTCACAGCATGATTGTAAACCCCCTTTCTAGCCTTCTCTTCTGCCATTCTCCCACTCTTACCTCCTCTGTCTTTCCTGAGTGTGGCATGTACCTTCACAACTGTGATTTCTTTGCCTGTGCTGTTTGCCGCCTTTGGTGTTCTCTCCCTGCATATCCCATGAATTTTTTCTTGTTCCGTGATAGCTCAAGTGTTACCTTATCTGGGAAGGCAGTCCCTCCTTTCCCAGAAATCTTTAGCACATTTTCATTGTCTTATATTGCTTTCCAGTGGGAGCATGGGAATTTATTTTCATGTCTCTATGTGTGTCCCACAGCAGTATGTTCACAAATGAAATATTATTACACTACCAAAGCACAAACTAAGTATGCATACTTTCATAAGATGAGTATTTAGGGACAGGTGATATAAATGATGTTTATGGCTGCATTTTTGTCAGAGGCATATCTAGAAGTGGGGGTGAGGAAATAAGGGATGGTTGTAGGGAGAGGGACAGAGAGCAGTCAGTTGGGGGATTTAGCTGGGGGAACAAAGGGAAGAAGTTGGAATTTACTAAAATTTAGAGACTGTAAGCCCCATTGCACTGAAATTCAGATTTTTTTAAAGAGGAAGTGCTAGTCAATTTGATTGATTGCACAGTTTGCTCATTGAAAACATGGAAGAGCCAAAGATGCTCTTATAAAAACTATTCAGAGAGGGTCTGTCTGCAAACTCAGTCCGCAGCCTGTGTCCGTACCAGCAATATAAAAGAGCACGTATAAGATAGGTGTTTAACTTACAAATTATATTTTTAAACCCCAAAATGTGCACCTTTATGAAAGCACTTTTATGGTGCTGTTTATGTTGAATGAAATAGTCATTACCAATTGATTCCAAAATCCTTTCCTTAAATTATATATGACAGCGCCAAATTTTAAGTTCACTGTGTATGTCATGTGCGTATATTGCAGTACATGTGTGACATCAGTCAAGTCTGATTAACTTACTGGTGATCTCAGCTATGTTTATGCCGCTTGTGTCAAGTTGTTAGAAAGTAGGGTCAAAGCTACAGAACTGTTAATAGTAGTTTGCTTTTGATTGCTGACTATTCTGTGATTTTGCTTTGTTTTCGCTGCCTACAGCTGTTGGTTTTTACTGTTAAGTATCTTGAAAACCGACTGTGGTATTCCACTGCTAAATTTCTGTGTAGTGTTTTATTATTTTTAAAAAGTCATATGATACAGAATTGAATAAAGTAGGAGCCAAAACTTTTCTGTCCACCCTACAAGCTTGCCAGTGTAAACTGGTGTGTATTCTTTTCAACATTTTCTTTGAATAGATAAATTTTTATAGTTCTAGAATCAGAGTACACGCTGCTCTCTAACTTACGTTTTGGAGGAATTTTTGACCTAAATACTAGATTAGGCCTAAAAGAACTCATGACCCAAAAGATTGTAAAACTGGATTTTTTTTTTCAAGTCTGCTTATAGAACTTTTTGCTTACTTTTTCATTTAGTAGCACAAACCTTTTGTTTTTTTTTTTAAATTTTTTATTGTTATGTTAATCACCATATATTACATCATTAGTTTTTGGTGCAGTGTTCCATGATTCATTGTTTGTTCATAACACCCAGTGCTCCATGCAGAACGTAGCACAAACCTTTTATTTGATTTAATATTTAGTAATTTTTCAGATTCAGTTTTACTAAAGTCTGAGTTATTTTAACTAATTTTTTATTTTAAAGGCACATAAAATTTTTGAAAAATCAAACTGCAGAGAAAGGACAGAATATAAGTCTCCACTCCCCAGAATTAACTATTGTTTATTCATATATCCTTCTAGAAATTTCAGTGCACATAAAATGTGTTTGCCACTCTTCACCCCAAATTATATGCTATACTTTTCTTCTACTTAGCCCATCTCACCTGGCAATATACCTTGAATACTTTCCTGCTTCAGAATGTGTTTGTTCTACCACAGTTTTTTAAACAGCTGGTAACATTTCATTTAATCATTCCTCTTTTGGTGAGTGTTTACAGTGTTGCCTAAATCCCTGTGCTTATCTTTCCATGTTGTATGTTTGCAGTATTGTCAAATACCGAATTTTTGTCAAAGATTTTGTGGAAATTTATTGTCTCCTTTATTACATATGTACCTATAAAATATCATCTATTTTGTCTCTTGTCCAGCAAAGCTTCAAATATTTACTGTTTGGCCCTTTAGAGAAATAATGTGCTAATCCTTGATCTCTACCATTGCACCACTACCTTGTGTTTTCTTAGTGCAACTTCTTAACCGTATGGATTGTCTTTCCATGAACCTCCACTTACTCTCTCGAATATGAGCAAGTCCCTGAGAGTGGAGACTTTGCCCCATCTCCTTTATTACTGTATCTTCATCACTTGGAACACTGTTGACACATAACAGGCACTCCACAAGTATGTACTTGGCAGTTAAAGTATGAGCAGGAGGCAGTCTTTTGGTTTTGTTTTCATCATCACCTTACTTTAAAAAAGTCCCATCTTTAGTGTATTATTGGGGTCAGTACCTGCATCCTTCAAGTATGTTATTTATTTTATTCAGGAGGATTATAGTTAGCATTCTAGAAATTCTGCCTTTGGGTTTAAAGTCTAGATATTGGAGATTCCTTTCCTTAAATTCGTTTACCTGTTATGTAAGATTTTTTTTAATGAAATATGAATCATAAGACTAATAAATGCTCGAGTCCTCCAAGATTCTTTTTAAATGTCTCTTTTCCATAGGGGGTTATATTGTTATGTGCATTTTAGTTTCATGACTAAAATTTGAAATGATCATTTTCCCTTGATTCAATTTTATTCTAACCTCATGTCTACCATTCATCTGATCATTTAACATTTGAGTATCTTCCCTGTGTTAAGTATTACTTTTGACATATATGTCCTACTAACAACAAACGTGTTGGTGAAGAACGTATGTTTTATATGTCACAATTTTAAAACAGAAAAAATATTACTGTGACAGTGGTAACAGTGCAAAGAAATGTTTTCCTCCAGTGTTTTTCCAAATCATTTTCCAGATTGGTACTTACCACCTTGACAAATTAATCAGGGTTGAGGTAATAGGGTGCGCTTTGGGTAATCCCTTCTATGGATCTATCCCATTCATGATGTCGAGATCCGTCTTACGTGATTATGTAACAGTTTGGCCTTCTCATGGGAAACAAATGGCTTTAACAGAGTATGACTTTCTTCTACACTGTTTAGCAAGATATACAAGTCTGAGTTCCTTCCCAGAAGATGTTAATAGTATTTGGAAATAAAAGAAGAGAAAATGAAATGTGTGCAAATTCCCAGTCTGCCTTTGTGAATAAATTTCTCTGGAGAAATTAATAAAAGGGGTCAGAGCATCTCCCCTTTCCCTCAAGGTTAGCCAGTCCTGCTGGCACACACCTAGTAAACTGATCCAATTCTAGAGCCCCAGACAGCTGAGGCCTATTTTTGTAAAGAGAATAGGGACAGTACAGGTAACAAAAGTTAGTTGTTTGACCTTTTTATATAGAGTTCAAGGGGATATGTTTTCCACTTTGTGTCCACTATCTTCCTGCTGACAAACTGGAATTTCCCTCTGCTTGAAAACATTTTCTAGCCAAGAGTAGAGAAGCATCTCTGATTTGGGTGGATCATAAAACAGTCTAACGTTAAGCCTTGTAGGTTTAGAGACCTGATGTCGTCAGCACCCTAAGGATTGACTCACTGCAAAGAAATAATGAAAAAGAGGCTTGTGGTGACTCAAATATTTGCATACATTAAGAAAGATCATTTGGTGCATACTTCTTACGAAAGGGACTTGACTGAATATATGATGCCTTCTGCTTCCAACTTGACAGTGAACCTAGAACACTTTAAGACTCTGTTTTCCAGGCATTCCTATATGCTTAGTGGAATCTTCCAGTCTTGGGAGTCTCTCTTTGTGCCATGAGCCTCAGAGTAGTACCTTATTCTATGAAATTATCTTCTGCCATATCTCTTTCATTAATCTTTTCTTTCCTTTAGCCAGAATTGTACTTGAGATGGCTTTGAGACAGATGTGTGATTTTTCTTCATCTCTAAAAGTTAGTAATGTATGTAATGCTAATAAGATAGTGCTAGACAAACCATATATAATTACTTGAGCCACCAAAATCTCCCAATCCAATTATAGTCCTTACCAGGAAACCCCACAAATAATACATTTTTACTAATTTAAGGAAATTGGTAAATATTAGATATTAATATTCAGAATATTTATAATTAATATTAAATATTAGGGGGAAATATACTCTGTGTTCATGCTGTCAAATTTCTTTTTACTTATGTTGAATACTATTAAAAATTAGCCTGGGGTTATCATATTGAACATTGTTTGGGAAGTTTTAGCCAATGCAGTGTAACAAAATAAAACAAGGTAGAATGAGGGAGGGAGATATCATTACTTACTATGCATATCTTGAATTAGGATGTGTCTACTAATAGCAGAAATCACTGGATATTTTAAAACTTTCCTGTGTTAAATAAATATAAAAATAGGAAAACATGTGCCACTGTATAGTAGACTGAGTGTTGGTATCTAGTATAATTCAGTAGGAAAAAGCATAACGAATATCAAAAAATGTTTTTAAAAAGAAGGAATATTAATTGCTCATTAAACCAGTGACTCTCACCAGTAATCAAAGAAATGAAATGTAAGATAATGACATATTTTTAGAGGGAGGAAAAGCATAGGAATTTCAAAATGAAAAAAATTTGTAATGAATAGTTTGATAAGAATGTGATTAAAATTGCTCTCTTTACATTCTAGCATTATAAAATAATACAACCTCTCTGGAGAATATTTTGGCAGTATATTTCAAAAACCTTAAAAATATGCCTGCCCTCCCTCTAACTCAGCAAATCCTCTCTCCCTCTTTCTCCCCTCCCACACCCCCCTCTTCTAGATTTTCTCTGGGGAAATAATCAGATTGCCTGCAAAGGTTTATCTACCAGGGAGGGGGAAAGGGGTATTAGTCATCACTAATATAGAAGATATGCAACCTAAGTGTCTGTCATTAAAGGTTTAGATAATTTAAAAATATAAAATACGTATTATGGAGTCCTGTGCCTCTTTTAAAAATTGTTTGGTTGAAGAGTATTTAAGGACATCAAAGTTTACAGTAAATAAAATATATTGTGGCTTCCAAATCATAATGTTTATCTTTTTGTGTTTGTTTTTCTATGAACATGTATTAGTATTTTGTCACCTGGAAAGGTAGATACATTCATTTATCAATAAATGCAACAGTGATTTCTATTAACCTCCTGAAATAGACGGGTATATATCATTGTCCACACTTGATCTTAGCCAAAAGGCCGAGAAGCGAGTGGTATATATCGTTGTCCAGAGGGATCTTTTTGTTCTAAATTGCTTTTTGAAGAGTTGAATTGTCTTGAAAATAACAAGGCACACTTTTGTTTTTATATAGATATTCCTGATCAAGTTATAAGAGTTTTCAAAGCAGATCAACAAAGTTGCTACATTATCATCAGTAAAGACACTACAGCTAAAGAAGTTGTTTGTCATGCTGTTCATGAATTTGGTTTGACGGGTGCGTCTGACACATATTCTCTCTGTGAGGTTTCTGTTACTCCTGAGGGTGTCATAAAACAGAGAAGACTTCCAGACCAATTCTCCAAATTAGCTGATAGAATTCAGCTCAATGGAAGGTAAATGTGCTTATTAATGAATGTACTTAATTCTAGATTTTTTTATGGTATAATTAACCTGCAACACCAGTTTCAGGTGTACAGCATGTTTGATAGTTCTGTTACTCCATGCTCAGCATGAAAACTGTAGTCACCATACAGTGTTATTACAGTATTATTGACTGTATTTCCTGTGCTGTAGTTTTCATCTCCAAGAGTTATTATATAACTGAAAGTTTTTATACCCCTTAGGACCCTTTATCTAGATGTGTTTTTGAAGATTGTGTGTAAAAACATATATTAAGTAGAAACGTCATGTCTTAGGGTCACTGAATTTTCTCTAAAATTAAAGCAGGATTTCTCTTTTTTTTCAGCTTTATCTCTGTAATTATGTAAATGGAATCTCAGAGTGTTAGCACTCACAAGGACTACCTGAAAGTGGGAGAAGGAAAGGGAAGACATTTTACTAAAATATTTTAGCCCTCCTGCTAAACAAATTCTTAGAACCACTGGTGTAGTCCAATCCATTTTTTAGAGAGGAAACCAAATGATACATATCTTTATATGTATCTGAGTATGTATGTGTTAAATTACAAATTTGTTTTTAGTATGACTAAAATGTACTCTGGGCAAAAGAGGGCGTAATTTTTACAGTTTTTTTCTAAGCATTTTTCCTACTGTGAATATGCAAGAATGTTTTTAAAAAAATTTTTAAATGTGCTTTGAATATTATTGATCAACTAGAAGATTTTTTCTATAGTACATTTGTTAACTCTGGTGATTTTCTCTGAGAATAACATGTTCTTTTTAGTGAGCCTAAATTCATATATAGAGTTAAGATCCTTAGAAACCTTAAAATGGGAGCGCCTGGGTGGCTCAGTTGGTTAAGCGACTGCCTTCGGCTCAGGTCATGATCCTGGAGTCCTGGGATCGAGTCCTGTATCCGGCTCCCTGCTCAGCAGGGAGTCTGCTTCTCCCTCTGACCCTCCCCCCCCTCATGCTCTCTCTATCTCATTCTCTCTCAAATAAATAAATAAAATCTTAAAAAAAAAAACAACCTTGAAATGACTACTCCTCATGGTTACTGGTAAGAGAGAATGGATTAACTCTGCCTTGCTATTTAGCTATACATAGTGCTTAAGAGCATAGACCCCGGAGCCAGAGTGCTCAGCAGTCTGGGTGAGTCCCAGCTCTCGCTGTGTGACCAGAGTGAGTTCTTTGGTTTCTCTCTGTTTGACTTTTCTCTTTAAAAAAATGGGGATGATAATAATAGAACCTACCACATAGGAATGTTGTAAGAATGAATGAGTTAGCCCACCCTATAAGTGTTAGATATAATTTTATTAACTAGTGTAATGGGTCTCAACACATTTATAGTGTTCTTTTAGGCATGTGAAGAGTATGTACACAGAAGAAAACAAGGTATAGTTGCTTGATAATCAAAAATAGATGGACACAAACTTCGGCTGGGATCAAGTTGTATATTAGAAAAAAATGAACTGAAAGCCACAGAGGACAAACATGTTACCTTTTTTGTCCCCAGCACCAGCCCTATACAAGATATTTCCCAGCTGCGAAACTTGTCCTTAACTTTTAAATGTTAAAGAATTGTTGGTGTAAAAATAAGAAAATGAAGGTCTCTTTTATGGTTGCTGATCAGTGCCATTTGCTGGGATGAAGTTTTGTATTTAACAAGGGAGAACCCATTAGTGGAGAGGTTTTTCCTCTCCTTTACCGGTTTTATTCTTCTTTGCTTCTCTTGGGAATTCATAAATGAAGAAAATGAGTGTAAGAACAACTTCTGAATAGAAGTGTAAATAGTCTTGATTCAGATGTTCATGCTGTCCATAAACAAATACTGATACAATATTTACTATGCATCACCTTCCTTCCTGTAAGCCTCTTAGAGCCTTTATCCTCAAGAACAAACACAGTTGTTGACTCATTATGTGAGTAGTTTAATAAAATGTTTAAGTTCACAGCATTATCAACATTATTTTTACTCTTTAAAGTAATAGATGTAAAATGGTGGAATAACAGGATAACTTCTTTAAAGTCTTTTCATTTACAATGTTAATTTTCCATTTCAACTTTAAATGAATATTATGTTTTTGACAAAATGTTATTAACCATATAATGACATTTTGACAACGGTCATAAAGTGCTCTTTAAAATGTGAAATGACTTATAAAAACAATTTCTTTCTTTTAGGTATTATTTAAAAAATAACATGGAAACAGAAACCTTATGTTCAGATGAAGATGCTCAAGAACTAGTTAAGGAAAGCCAACTCTCCATGCTGCAGCTCAGTACCATTGAGGTGGCCACTCAGCTGTCAATGAGGGACTTCGATTTGTTTCGTAATATTGAGCCTACTGAATACATTGATGACCTTTTTAAGTTAGATTCCAAAACAGGAAATACTCATTTAAAAGAGTTTGAGGACATTGTTAACCAGGAAACATTCTGGGTTGCCTCAGAGATTTTAACTGAATCAAATCAGCTGAAACGAATGAAGATTATTAAGCATTTTATTAAAATTGCACTTCATTGTCGAGAATGTAAGAACTTCAATTCCATGTTTGCAATAATAAGGTAAGTTTATATAAATATTTGTGTATAGTTTAGACATGAAGCTGATTTTTTGCGTAGGTGTTAAGTGACTAGAAAAAAAGTCCAATTAATAGACTTTTAAAGTATTGTTAGATTTAATATATTTTCCATTCTGGTGATAGTGGCTTCTTCACTTTCTGTTTCTGCCATCTTTCATTTAAACGTTTCTTTTGCTGAATAGGGTTGATTGCCTTCCCATTTTTCTTCCTTTCTCCTCCTTTAATGGATTATACCCTCTTTGGATGTATGGCCAACAGGTGGTTTTTATCATCAGACTTCTATACTGTGCATCACTGTGATTTGGCACTGAAAAATCACAGTCTGGTATCAGTGCTCCAACCTGAAATTGCTATTTTGAAACAATAGCAACAACAACAAATAATAATAATAATAATGGCAGCCATTTGGTGAGTACTGATTTGTTTAACTGACACCGCACGAGGTATCGCTGGATGTGTTGTTGCTCAAGCACAATAGGCTGTAGAATTAGAATTATAAAAATTCACAGTCTCTAAGTCCAGGAAGTGTGGATGGTTACATGTCCTGGGACTCTTCCTTCCCCCCACTCACTATGATTGGCTAGATTGGCTAACCTAGGTAATGTATTTTCTGATCCTCCCCTAGTATAGTGCTGATCAGTAAAGGGATTCCTCTTAAAGGAAGTCTAATTTTAAAGGTGGAGGGTAGTTGTAGTTTTGTCCATTTATAAGACCACTTGTATATATAGCAGCATAATTACATCTTAATCCCATCTATGTATGCCCCCCACAGAATTTAATTACGACTTGTTCTAGACTCACATGAAGTAGAATTGGAATCTTTATAATCATAAATCTGTCATGGTAATAAGAAACTCCTTTATGAAGGTAACTAGTGGGTGCACTTGAAATAGACGCTTTAGAAGGAGTTCTTGTTTGTGTGGTTTTTGTTTGATTTTAGGAGTATTGAACAGAGATGAGCATTAACCTTTAGAACAGCTGCACCTGTGTCTGAGTCCTGACTCTCCAGTGTAGTAGCAGTGTGTCAGTAGAAAATTGAAGACCTTTTTTTTTTCATCTATAAAATGCAGGAATCACGCCACCTACTTCACTGTTTTTAACAGCTGAGTCTAGAACAAGGGAACAAAGATGCCATTGATAAACACTTGGAAGGCTAGAAATTGAAACTGTGTAGGAAGGATAAAGTTAGAGGATTTGAAAGTTACAGGCTCAGTTTTGGAGTAGTCTGTGAAAAAAAACCTGATTGACAAGAGAGATCTTTGTGTAAAAAGAGAGTGTAAAAAATAAATGGTAGAGGTTTAAGAGCCATAACCAGTGACCATCCTGAGTATAGGGGTAAAGAAGAGAGTCAAGCCAAAGAGGGGACAAATAAAAGATATAATAGAACAGCACAGTTACAATTGTGTCATTAAAGCCAAGGAAAGTGATTTGAAAGAAGGGAATATGGGTATCTGATTAAAGGTTTGTTTTGGTTTATTTATTTATCTTAAAAAAATTTATGTATTTGAGAGAGAGCTCAGAAGCAGGGGGGGAGGGGTAGAGGGAGAAGCAGACTCCCCACCAAGCAAGAAAGCCTGATGTGGGACTCGATCCCAGGACCCTGGGATCATGACCCAAGCCGAAGGCAGACGCTTAACAGACTGAGCCACCCAGGTGCCCCAGGTTTGTTTTGTTTTAAAGAACATTTTATTATACAGATTACACATATTCAGTAGTTCCTGTAAAATTAATTGCTTTGTTTTCTCATATTTTGAAGTATATCAAAGACTGTAACTACATATAAAGTTATATATAACTTTACATATAACATACTTTACAGCAAAGGTGACAGAAGTGAATCAGTTCTGCCTGGAATTAGGTAGTAATATTTATTTGAGTTATTTTTCTTAGTCTAGCTAAAGGTTTGTCAATTTTGTTAATCATTTCGAAAAACCACTTCTCAGTTTCATCTTTTTTATTTTTCTGGCCTCTATTTGATACCTTTCTGCTCTGATCTTTGTTATTTCCTTCCTTTTCCTAACTTTGGGCTGAGTTTCTTCTTTTGCTAGTTCTTTGATGTGAAAAGCTGGGTAATTTCTCTTAATAAAGAAAATTATTACTAAAATTCTGTCTTGGAAATAGTTTTTGCAGCATCCCATAGGTTTTGTTATGTTGTGTATCCATTTTCGTTTGTGAGAGATAGTTTTTTCCCTTTTGATTTTTTTTTTTTTTGACCCATTGGTTGTTCAAGGAGTGTTGTTTAATTTCTATTTGTAGATTTTCCCATTTCCTCTTGTTACTTCTTAGTTTCACACCAGTGTGGTCAGAAAAAAATACTTGACATGATTTCAGTCTTACATTTTCCAAGACTTTTGTGGTTTATTTTTATAATCTCTCCTGGAGAATGTTCCATTTATGCTTGAGAAGAGTGTGTATTCTGCTAATGGGGAAAGGACTGTCATGTATATATTTCTTAGGACCATTTGGTCTAAAGTATGGTTCAAGTCCATTTATTGATTTTCTGTCTAGGTAATTTATCCATTGCTGAAAGTAGTGTGTTGCAGTCCCCTACTGATGCATTGTTGTCTGTTTCTTCAGCTCTGTTACTGTTTGCTTCATATGGTTATGTGCTGAAATGTTGGGCACATGTATATTCATGATTTTTATGTTTTCTTGATGAGTTGACCCTTTATCATTATATAACGACCTCCTTTGTCTTTTGTTACCATTTTTGGCCTAAAGTGCATTTTGTCTGATATAAATCTAGCTTCCCCTACTCTCTCCTGGTTTCTGTTTGCGTGGATTATTTTTTCCATCCTTTCACTTTGAGCTTATATGTGTCCTTTAAGCTGAAGTGAGTCTTCTGTAGGCAGCATGTAGTTGGGTCTTGTTTTTTAATTCATCCACCTATTCTGTGCCTTTTGATGGGAGAAGACAATCCATTTACATTTAGACTGATTATTTGTAAGAACTTTTATTACTGCCCCATTCCTGGTTTCTGGCTGTTTTTTAGTTCCCTTGTTTCATTTTTACTTTCTTGTGTTTTTGTGAATTGATGGTCATCTGTGCTGAAATGCTCTGATTCCCTTTTCTTTGTATTTTGTGAGTCTACTGTAGGTATTTGCTTTGATGTTACCATGAGCCTTACATGAAACGTAACTATTTCATGCTGATACCAATTTTAGTTACATGCAAAACTCTACCCTTTTACTCTCTGCCTTTTATGTTTTCAGGGTCAGAATTTGTCTTTTTATATTGTGTATTCCTTAACAAATGATAGTAGCTGTTGTCATTTTGTTGTCCTTTAAGCTTTATTCTCTGGTTAAGTGGTTAAGGCACCATCATACTATACTATTGACAGTTATCTGAATTTGGGGTGCCTGGGTGGCTCAGTCGGTTAAGCGTCTGCCTTCAGCTCATGTCTTGATCCCAGGGTCCTGGGATAGAGCTGCACGTCAGGCTCCCTGCTTAGCGGGGAGTCTGTTTCTCCCTCTCCCTCTGCCGCTCCCCCACCTTGTGCTCTCTCTCTCTCTGTGTCAAATAAATTAATAATTTTTTTTAAAAGTTATCTGAATTTAACTATGTATTTAACTTTATCACGATGTGTATTTTTATATGTTTTCATGTTACTATTTAACATCATTTCATTTCAGTTCAAAGAACTCCTTTGAGTGTTTCTTGTAAGCCAGGTGTAATGGTGATAAATTCCCTCAGCTTTTGTTTTCCTGGAAGGTCCTTCATTTCTCAGGATAACTGCCGAATAGTGTCCTCGGTTGACAATTTTTTTCTTTCAGCATTTTGAATATATCATTCTGCTCTCTCCTGGCCTGTAAGTTTTCTGCCGAGAAAATCTGCTGACAGCCTAATGGATGTTCTTTTGTGGGTTTTCATCTTTTTTTCTTTTGCTGCCTTTAGAATTTTCTTTGTCTTTAATTTTTGACAGTTTTATTAACAGTAAGTCTTGGAGAAAGTTGTTTTGAATTGAAGTAATGGGGTTAATCAGTTAGCTTCATAAACTTCAATGTCCAGATCTCTTTCTAGGCTTGGAAAGTTCTCAGCCATATTTCTTTAAATAGGCTTTCTGCCTCCTTCTGTGTCTCTTCCCCTTGTGGAATTCCAGTAGTTCGGATATTTGGGGGTTTTGGTGCTTCCATGGACCATATAGCTTCTTTCACTCCTGTTCATTCCACCCGCCCCCCCGCCAAACTGGGTTACTTCAAAGTTCCTATTCTTTCTCTCACTGATTCTCTGTTCTTTCATCTACTCTGATGTTGATGGTCTCTGTGACATTTTATTTTATTTTGTTCATTGAAATCTTTAGTTCCAAAATATCCGTAAGGTTCTTTTTTGTAATTTCTGTATCTTTGTTGAATTTCTCATTTTGATCATTTATCATTTTCCTGTTTTCATTGAATTATCTTTCTGAATTTTCTTGTAGCTCATTGAATTTCATTAAAACAGCTATTTTGAATTCTTTATCAAGTAAATTGTAGATCTCCATGTCTTCAGGTTTGGTCACTAGAGGATTATTGTGAACTTTGGTGATGTCATGGTTCCCTGATTTGTTTTTGTTTTTGTTTTTCTCATTTGAAGTAGCAGTCACCCTCTCCCAGTTTTTACTAGCAGTCTTTAGAGTGAGTGGGGCAAGGGCGGGGGAGAAACTTCAGCAGTCTTGCTATCTAAGACTTTCTTGGATATTGCATGGATAAACCTGCTCCATGCTTTTTTTTTTTTTTTTTTTTAAGATTTTATTTGACACAGAAAGTGCGTGCACACAAGCAGGGGGAGCTGCCAGCAGAGGCAGAGGGAGAAGCAAGCTCCCTGCCCCACACAGGGCTCGACCCCAGGACCCTGGGATCATGACCTGAGCCAAAGGCAGACGCTTAACAGACTGAGCCACCCAGGCGCCCCTCCCTCTTGTGAGAGGATTCTAAAGCTTATCTTCTCTGTATCCTCCAATATACTCTGTCATCTGCTGATGGATCTCTTCTGTTTTCCTGAAGGTGGTGCTACAGTTCAAGTTTGTGGTTTCTCCTTTGCCCACAGACTCTATCCATTTTCTGTGTTCCTTCTTTACCAGAGCTTGTTCTCAGGACCTTGGACAAGGAGCCAGCAGCAGAGTGGAAGAGGGATGTGGGGGTATGCGTTGGGTGCATGGTGCATTGCAGGTGCCAGTGGGTCATTTGGGGGTATCTTCAGGTGAGAGATGAGATGTTCCCTGTGGCTCCTGGTCTGACTCCTGTTGGAGTCCAGAAGCAGTCAGCAGGATCTGCATTCCTTTAATGTCCTCCAGGAATCTTACATGCTACTCTCCAGTTCTCCCTCTCCCCTGTCATGGAGCTTCCACTTTAATGGATGTTCTGGATCTGAATGATACAAGAGTGAAGTTAGTGTCTTTGATAGCATCCTACACAATTAGGGAAACCAGGCATGTACTTACCAGTTCTTCTCCCCTGTGGGAGAAATCACCAGCTGTCTAGTTTAGCTTTCAACTGTGCTGCCTTTGGGGAGACGTGATGCCAGCAAAATCAAACTGTTTACCTATTTAAGTGCATCCAAACCCTATTTTGTTGTCCTTTTGTTTTGTTTTGTTTTACTCCAACTGAGTGCTAGGACTTTTCTTCTGGAAATCTGGACTTCGCAAATGCTCTCTTTTCTTTAGGTGACTGAGTCCTTGTTCTGCAGGCATTCCCAGATCACAGTTAATAGGGGTAAGAACCACTTCACAGTCTCCTGTAGGTTCCAGAACCAGTACCGAAGTTATCTGCCTAGACCCAATATACTTAGAGGCAAGGCTTTTCTCCCCCCATGCCCCTTGGCATATGGTGTTGGGTCCCACAGCTTCCACAGAGGCATTGTTGTTCATGGATAGATGCCAGATTTGTGTTGTTGGGATGGGGGGGTGAGTAAAACGAGATGTCTTGGGCTGCCATGATGCCAGCATCACTCTAATCAAATCTTGGTTGAAATTTGTCATCTAGTCATTTCATGAAGAAGGTCTTGTGGAAATTCTCTTTGCTGAATATATGCAAAATGTCTGTTTTTGTCTGGGAACTTCAGGGACACTTTAGCTTTAAAATTCTTGTCTCATGGGTTATTTCTTGGTAACTTCCTAGACATTGGCTCCATAACTAGCATTTTATGTAGCTGCAAGTTTCTGAGATTATTCCCCATACCCTGTCTTTGTCTCTGAAGTCATTGACCTTTATATCTGTGTTTCTACATCTCTTCAGTTCTATATCTAGCTCTCTAGAACTGTGGTGCCTATTCACTCTGTAGATTGATTTGTTTCTGTAGTTTTCTCAAGTTCTACCTCTGAATAGTTTTTCAGTTCTATTGTTTTTCCTTCTTCAAGGATACCAGTTATTGAACTTTTTTTTATCTCCTTTGTCTTTCATATCCATTATTTTCTCTCTAATCCTTTTTAGCTCTATCCATTTCCGTTGACTGCTTTTGTTAATCCTCCCCTCGACATCACTTGCACCAGGTTGTAGCAGTGTCTTTTTCTTTTTTTTCTTTTGTAGGTTCCAAGGTAGCCTTCATTTCTGTGTTGGTTTTGTATTCCATTTCTTTTCTGAACTTTACTAGTTAACTTCTGTTTATCAACTTCTCTTACCGTATTTTCCTTAAGCTCTTTATATCACTCCATTAAGCTCTTTATTTATATTACTAATTCATTTGAAATCATGGCTAGGTCATTAATTAGTCCCAGTTTTTATTTGATTGGTGGCAGCATTTTTCTTTGTGTTCTTCGTTTTTCCTTGTAGCAGCTTATTATAGATTCTGTGTTTATTTTTTTCTTTTTGAACGACATGAGTTTTCCTGTACCAAGTATTTGCAGGAGGTTCATTTGAGAAAGGATCTAGGGCATTATTCCAGGCTAGCAGGAATTGAGCTTGAATGTGAATTGTTTACCCCTTATTTCTTTCCACCACATGGAGATTGGCAGTTTTAGTGTTGCTTACCGCTCAGAGTTTCTACCTTCTATCGGTCTGTTAAACTGCTTCTCATCAAGATATTGTATCACCCTGTGTACTTTCTCTGGCACTCCTTGGTAAAGAACATGGTCCAGCCCCCACCTAATTCTCTCAGCCTGTAGATTGCTTTGTTATTTCAAATAGGGGTTTGGTGTCCTTGCCTTCAGGGTGAGTTGCCTGCTTTGGAGAACTTGACCAGCTTTCGTTGAGACTTTCAGCTACAGACATTCTTTTCCAGCATTTGCCATTCTCCTATTTGACCTTGACTATTTTGGGGCAACCTTTTAATGTGTTTAGGAGTTACATATATCTCTTAGTTGAACTGGAGGTGAAATTTGTATTTCTGTTACTCATTTGGTCATTTGGGATGATTTCTGAGAGGCAAAGGGAACAAAGATATCTTGACTTCACACCTTAAAATCAGAAGTCAAGAGAACATTTTAAGTACAATGGTGTCCCTAAAAGTCAGGTGGCTAAGTATAAAAGAAGGATTAACTGGTAAGAAAATTGAGGCATTATATATGCACTACTCATTTGGCAGCCTACCTGGGGGGTGGGTGGTAGAATAGACAAAAAAGGATAGGGAGGAGCTGCAGCCTAATGGGCATGTATGTTTTTCAAGCTCAGCTATTTGAGTTTAAAATCCTGTAGAAAGAAGACAGTGAATATATGGAGGCCTTGGGGGAACAGGATTAGAACCTAGAGATAGGGAAGTATTTGAATCAGGGATATGAAAAAACAAAATCTCAGGAAGAGAAGTCTGCCTCAGCCCTAGAACTTGCCTCAATTATTACAGCATTTGTGTTCGGCATTACTTAAACCTCTTTCAAATAGATAATGTCTCCATAAAGTTATTTCTAAGTACAACAAACAAAAACATTGTGATATTTGAAGGGTTTTTTTTTATTTACATTAAATGTCTCTTTTATGGAAATACTATGTTTGTCTCATACATGCAAGCTGTAAAAGGCTATAGGTATACAGGCAAGTAATATATATATATAGTTCTCTGAAAGCAGTTTTCCTTATTGTCAGATCAAAGAGTCCCTTTTATTTTTTTTTTTCATGGTTCTGCTCTGTTCGTTTCAACACATTAAAAATCTGTCCCTACTTATTTTAGTTTTATTATAGGAATTTGGTGTATACGCTTTGTTGCCCTGAGTCTTCTCTCTCTTCCAAGTCCCTTATTAATGTTTTTATTCTCATCTTTGGCAGTGGCTTGAACCTGGCATCTGTAGCACGACTCAGAGGTACTTGGGAAAAATTACCAAGCAAGTATGAGAAACACCTCCAAGATCTACAAGACCTTTTTGATCCATCTAGAAACATGGCAAAATATAGAAATATTCTTAGTAGTCAAAGCATGCAGCCTCCAATTATTCCACTCTTCCCTGTTGTCAAGAAAGATATGACATTTCTACATGAAGGTATTTAAAAGTTATTTGAAAATTAGCATGTTTAGCTTCAACTATTTTGACAGAATTGTGATTTATTATATTTAATATATTGTTCAGCCTTTTATGTCACTAAAGCTTTACCTAATTATAAATGCAGCAACTTTTATAATTCAAAACCCACATTATTGACAAAAACAAATTTAGGTGTTTACCCTGTGCATTCAAACATAGATTTCACTTACACCCAGATCAGACTGTTTGATCATATTTGTTATCTTGTTTAGTAACATTTTTCCTTCCAACTTTATTTTTAAATTAATAACTCACAGAAAACTGCCTAAAACCAGTGAAAAATGAATTATGGTAGAGCAAACACCCATGTAACCAACACCCTGGCCGAAACCAAAATGCCCCTTCCTAATTACCACCCTCATTCTCTTCCCCGAAAGTAATGACTGTCCTGACTCCTAATACTGGGGTTTAGTTTTATCTGTTGTTGAATGGAATTACAGAGTGTATGTCTTGGTTTGGTTTTGGTTTTTGACTTACATTAGTCAACATTAGATTTGTGAGATTTTTTCCATGTTTTTGACTATAGCTGCACTTGACTTTCAAAACTAGTGTTCTCTTACTTGAATGCAGTACAGTGGATTTTTCCATTGTCCTGATAAGTATTCGATAGTTTTCCACTGTTCACCTATTATGAATAATGCTGCCTTGAGTATTCATATTATTCAAGGTGGCATTTATGGATCTGATACTCATGTAATCAACTTTAGAGAAGAGTTGGCATTATGTACGTAAGTGCAACACTGCCAGTGTTATTAGAGCTCATTGTTCCTCATCAACACCTGGTAAATTCAGTCTTCTTATTTTTACCCAGTTCAGTAGTGGTGTGGTTTAATTTGCATTTCCCTAATTACTAATGAGATTGAGCACCCTTTTATATATTTACGTGGGTTTTTTTGCTCAATTATCAGTTCAGGTTTCTTGTGTACTCTTTTTATCAGGTTGTCTGTTTTGTTTAATATATTTTTAAGTATTTCTTATAAATCCTGGGTATAATATGACTTACCTTTTGAGTCTCTTAAGGTTATCTTTTGATGAACACATTCTTAGCTTTAAAAGCCTAACTTAGTGATCTTTTACCATGTTTTATCTACAATCTTCCTGAATTAATTTTTGTGTATGGTATTCTAGTAAAGTAACTTACTATATACTATTTTACTATTTTTCTCATGTTACACTGGGCATTATAATTGGTATTAGGTTAATATTCATCAGTACTTTTCGGTGTATCGGACAATGCAAAGAACTTAGATTATTTAAATTCCATTTATTCATATCCCAGTTTATATGCAGTTGTTGTCATGCCTTGAACTCCCATATGATACTATCATTTAGTAAGGTCAGTATTTAGATGATGTTGTTACTGTTCTTATTCCTTTCTGCATTTCAACACTTCCATGTGGTTGGGGTTTTTTTTCTTGCTAGAACACTATTATTTACTTAAGTGCCAGTCTGCTGCTGATGAAATATCTTAATTTCGTTTATCTCAAAATGTCTTTACTTCATATTCATTTTTTTTTTAAGATTTTATTTATTTGACAGAGACAGCGAGAGAGGGAACACAAGCAGGGGGGGTGGGAGAGGGAGAAGCAGGCTTCCTGCCAAGCAGGGAGCCCGATGCGGGGCTCGATCCCAGGACCCTGGGATCATGACCTGAGCCGAAGGCAGACGCTTAACAACTGAGCCACCCAGGCGCCACTTCATATTCATTTTTAAGGCATAATTTTGGTTGGCATTTGTCTTCTTTGAACATTTTAAGAGACTATTCCATTGTGTCCTGGCTTTCATTGTTGATATTGAGACATCAGTTGTCAGTCTTACTTGCTGTGCCTATGACTGCATTTTGCGCTTTTCCCAAAAGCTGCCTTATAATTTTCTCTTTGTCTCTTTTTTCCTCTAGTTTGGCTATGGTGTAACTAGGTGTGGCATTTTGGGTTTTGATTGTTTTAGTCCTGATTTGTTTGTAAGATGTCTTGAAAACTGTGTTTTGATATTTTTCATGAGTTCTGAAAATTCTCATTCATTTTATCTTCAAATTTTTTACCTTTCCTCTTCGAACCTCTACTGTAGGGATTTTAATTTCACCTTTGTTAGACCTGATGACTTCCTCGTGTTGTCTCATACCCTCTTTTCTCTGTTTCTCACCTTTTTGTCTTACCAGGCTTCATTCTGGATATTTTCTTCCAATTTATCAGTTCTTTCTTCAACTATGTGTTTTTTACTATTAAATACATCAGTGAGTTCCTACTTCCAGTTCTTGTGTTATGTGAGTTTTTTTTTTTTCCCCCCTTTTTGGTCAGGTTTATAATTTACATTTTTTTTTTATCTTTATTATGTTCTCTGCCAAAGTTCTCAGTGTTTTCTGTATCTTTGCACATATTCAACTTGGTTATTTTAAAGTCTGTGTCTAATAACTCCATCCTTTGTGGGTCCCTTTCTGTTGTCTTTTTCTCCACCTGCATTTAATTTATGTTGTCTCTTCTCCTGATAGCCCTGGTTATTTTTGGTCAAATGTATGTTGTGTATAAAAAATTACAGAAATAATCTGAGATTTCGGATGATGTCCCATTCCTCCAGAGAAATTAAAGCTTGTTTTTGCCAGACAGATAGGTGTGCTAGCAATCCACAATCACCTTAATCCATTTTCACATCTTGAGATAATTTAACACTGAACTTGTATCCTAGTCACATTTAGTTCATCCTTAATCCCAGAATCCCACTTCACATGTTGAAGCCCTGAGCAACTCATATATCTTCAATGTATAGGTTCTGTTTACTATGAGGAGGGAGAACGTGCTGTGTTTCAGACCCAGTAGGTTCTCAAACTTGTCTTTAGGGACTTGGGAGTTCCACAGAGGCATCTCAGGGGCTACCACAGTAGATAAGTGCGGTCACACTAACTATTCAAGGCAGGCATGAAAAAGAAACACTACTATACACAATCACATATGTTTTTTTGCCTTGTAGTCTGAACTTAGCCATCAGATGGGCTAAGTTTGGTTTCATACCTGCTCTCTTCAAAGAAAAGTAGACCATTTTGAAAGTGTGTGAATTTTTCCTCAGAGTCCAATTATCAGAACAGAAATAAAAATTATGGAACTTTTAGGCAAGCAAATTTGTGTCGGTTGATGAAAGTAAGAATTGTAAATTCACATTTTGGAAAAAGAAGGTGAATGGCAGGCTAGAAAGTATTTCCTCTGTAAGCCAGCCACCTCTTAATTTTAATTAATATTTGTGATTCGGGAAAACATATTTACTCTTCCTTAATCCCTCCACTAGAACTGTCCCTTTTTTTAAGAAGAGTCATAAGTTTTCAGGGGATATCTTTTACTTGTTAAATGTTGACAACTCATTTAACAATTTTTAAAAGTATTTTAAGTCAAAGAAAACTTACTGTATTAATTAAGCCCATAGGTCACTCTTTATGACCCCTGGCTAAAACCTAAGTTTTCAGGTGCTATACCCTGCTACCTGAAAGGGCAGATGCAGGTACCTGCCTGAGAGTGAGCTGAGCATCTACAGAGAAGATTTAAGGAGGTGCACATTTTACAGGTGTGCCTGTAATAACACCTTGAAATTGGTTTCAGAAGCTATGTAGCTTATTCGTAATCATTGCTCCCATTGGAATAGAATTCCTTCCAGTAGCTCATTACCTGAGAGCAGAGTTGAATCGTATATATACGCTTCTTTTTTTTTTTTAAGATTTTATTTATTTATTTGAGAGAGAGAGAGATAGGGAGAGTAGGAACACAAGCAGGGGGAGTGGGAGAGGGAGAAGCAGGCCTCCCACCAAGCAGGGAGCCTGATACGGGGCTCAACTCCAGGACCCTGGGATCATGACCTGAGCCGAAGGCAGACACCCAATGACTGAGCCACCCAGGTGCCCCTGTATATACGCTTCTTAAAAATAGAAGTGGCGGGGCACCTGGGTGGCTCAGTCGGTTGATGGTCCGACTCTTGATTTCAGCTCAGGTCATGATCTTAAGGTTGTGGGATCCAGCCCCGAGTCAGGCTCAGTGCTGGGCATGGAGCCTGCTTGAGATTCTCTCTCTCCCTCTGCCCCTTCCACCCCCCACCCTTAAAACAAAAAACAAAACAGAAGTGGCAGTTTGATAAAGAAGGTTCTTTTTTTTTTTTTAAAGATTTATTTGACAGAGACACAGCGAGAGAGGGAACACAAGCAGAGGGAGTGGGAGAGGGAGAAGCAGGCTTCCTGCTGAGCAGGGAGCCTGATGCGGGGCTCGATCCCAGGGTCCTGGGATCATGACCTGAGCTGAAGGCAGACGCTTAATGACTGAGCCACCCAGGCGCCCCGATAAGGTTCTGATTTGTGCTCCCAAGAAAAACTTGACTTCTGCTACCTTTATAGGTATTTTAATGTTGAGAACCAAAGAATTGCTTTTATTTCATAGGGAATGACTCCAAAGTAGATGGTTTAGTGAATTTTGAGAAGCTAAGAATGATTGCCAAGGAAATCCGGCAAGTTGTTCGAATGACTTCTGCTAACATGGACCCAGCTATGATGTTTCGACAGAGGTATGGCATTGAAGTGTGTAAAAGTGTTAGAGTGGCATCAAGTGATACAGCAAAAATATTTATCATTTATTAACCATCTCCCATTTGTTATACACTGTATGACATGCTTTACACAGGTCAGTCACAAGTTATCATTTGTCACGGTACCCCTTAAAGGTAGGTGGTGTGGGGTTTCCTTTTACATTTGAAAAAAACTGATGCTCAGAGCATTTAGGTAACTTGACCAGTATTATGTACTTTGCTGAGATTTGAACCCTGGTTCTGTATTACTTTTTTGAGTATGTGGATAATTCTGTATTGTTATTGTTACATTCAATAACTAATAGAAGAAAATTGCTGACCCTTACTGAAGTTATCACAGAGGATGGATGCTTTTATCTGGTTTTCAACCTAATTTGTAAAGTATTAGTCTGCACATGTCTTTTATTTTTACTGAGTATTTTTAAGTTCTGTTTCTCTTTAAGTCATACTTTATTCTTTTAAAATATATTCTTTTCCTCAAGCCATAGTACTACTGTTTATTTAAGTACTTTAACAGAATTTAGAAAGCACAAATTTAAGCATGTTCCATCATTAATAGAAATGGAAGATGTTATTTGTATTCCATATTCACTTCTAAGAATGCTTTTATTAAAATTTATTTTTAATATAATAAAGTCTTTCTCAGACTATATAAAACTTACAGAAAGCATGTTGTCAAGCTGTTCTCAGTAATTTTTATAATTTTCAGGGTAAATAGATACTGGGGTTTTAATCTAGGTGACTTATTTTCTTCCAGGCCTATGTGTATAGCTTCAGTACATAAGACTTTTCAAAATGAAATATCAACAAAGGCAGGCATATTTCTTTTGGCTTAAAAAAAATGGTCTATGAAGGAAATAAAAACACTTGTTTCTTTAAAAATCAGAGGTGGAGTTTTTGTAACTAAAGAATCAGTGTGTGTTTGGGTAGGTTTTTTGTTTTGTCTTATTTCAATTACTGTTGAAGGAGTCTGTTTTTGTAAGGAATTGATCCAGTGGTTGCTGTAGTGTAGAGATCTTCAGAGTGCGGCCGGAGGGTTGTGTCACCTGTCCTCTTCAGTAGCCATCCCACTCTGCCCTTAAGAAACACTACCTGTAATGAGATACATTGTTGCTCAACAATTTGGAAGCAGAAAACAGTTAAGAACCAGGGACCAAAGCAAACCTGGAGGAGGGTTTGTTGTTTGTTTGTTTCTTTAAGTTTTTGCTTTTGTTGCATGTTTCTGTCCAGTGGTCCCACCGCTCCCTGTTGTCTTATGTGGACCTCCATTTTTATGTTAGCAGCCTTGTTCCTGAGACATAATGAATTTGTGCCCCTACCAGACCAGTAAATAATTAGTACCAGCTGTGCTTCAAAAAAGAGCAAAGGGAAAAACCTAAGGAGGAAATTAGTAAACTTGGCTGTTTTATGTGGAATGGCCTGGGTTAAGTAGAATATAGTGTAGGGGAAAAGGAAACATTTATAATTAGATTGGACAAATAGAAATGGACTGAATTTTCCTGAATCCATTTTCTTTGTCAGCCAGTACTGAAATGTACTCTTTCTTTAAGCAAATAATTGTCCATTTTGTGGTGTATATTATCTAGTGTGGACAAAGTAACCTCTTCTAACAGTAATCAGTTTGCTGACTGAAAAACAGAGTCTTGGGCCACCTGCAGCTGGAGCTTAGTGGGTGCAGGCCTGACACACTGAGGCCGGTGGGGAGCAAAAATAAATAAAAATAAACAATCTTTATTTGGTCTAATTGGAGTATAAGGATATGCAGTATTTTATTCTGATGCTATAGTTTTACTTAAGCTTTAAGTCGATTTGCTGGTCAACATTTCTTGTAAAGTGCCTTGTCAGAAATTTCTGCCATTAGAAATGACATAAATCTTTATGTTCCTTGTAATTTCATCCTGTCACTTAAATGAGTGGCCCAAAACCTTTCAAAAAAATATTCAGAAATTCTCTTCCTTAATTTAAGGTTTCCTTCCCTAAAAACTTTAAATTCACAATTTATAGAAAGTACATGTTTTTTCTTAAGTTTCTTATTACATAAGCCTATGATAAGGATTCAATATTAGAAATATAATTAGCCTAAAAAAATATTTTAAAGAATATTGTGGGTTTGTTGGCCTTCGGTACATATCATAATTCATTTTACCCCTCTGCATTCCATTAAAGTCATTTTACTGTTAACTACCGTTTTTTTCTTGGTAAAATTTTTCTGTTCTATTCTGTCTCCATAGTTTCTCTGACTCTCAACTGTTGTCTTTTTTCTGTGCTTTCCTATTCAAACCCATGCTTCAATGTTTGTGGCTCTTGCTTACAGGAAGAAGAGGTGGCGGAGTCTGGGGTAAGTGTAGAGATGAATGCAACTGAAATGAAGATTGTACGACTCTTAACATATACTGCATCCTGTTCATTAATGCACGCACATAAAATAGCATGCGTTCTATTAACCCTGTCAACCTACATTCCTGACAAATGCCTTCTGCTAACAAGGTGAAAGTAGTGATAGAACTAGCTTCCCCCCCCCACTTTTCTTTGCCATTGTTGATGTCCCATAAGTCCCTTACAGATTTTAATTTAGCAGGGTCAGTTAAATGATGATGATAGTACATATTTGGTGTGTGCTTGCTATGTGCCATATATTGTTCTAAGCACTTTAAATGAATTACTGAATTCTCCATCCACCCTGTGAGATAAATACTGTTATTCCCATGATGCAGATGGGGAAGATAGACTGGTCTAAATTCTTAGAGCTCACTAATAGTGGATTGAGACCCAGGTAGTCTAATTCCAGAGTCCACGCCATTTTCTTATTCTCAAATGCCATACTTTGGGGTGCCTGGCTGGTTCAGTCAGTAGAGCATGTGACTCTTGATCTCACGGTCAGAGTTCAAGCCCCACATTGGATGTGGAGCCTACTTTTAAAAGTTTCTCTAAATGCCATATTTTATTTTTTAAAAAATGCAATAAAAATGAAGTTTGTTTATAAAAGGTTATGTTACAATTAGTTTTCCAGAAAGAGGCAGCCCTTATCCAAACTATACTATAAAATTCAGTTAGTAGTAAATAATTGAAATAGAAGATGATTTTAATTCATCAGAGCCACTAATACCATGAGACATAATATAACATTTTTAATAAGAGATTCCCTTTTCTCTCTTAAAACTGTAATACAACCAGGGGTGCCTAGGCAGCTCAGTCTGTAGAATATGCAACTCTTGATCTTGGAGTCGTGACTTCAAGCCCAAGTTGGGAGTAGAGTTGACTTTAAAAAAAAAAAGCAAAAAAAAAAAAAAAAACCCTAATACAATCAGAAACTGCCACCTTTTTTTGTTCAGGTATGTTCAGATCTCTGCTTTTACATTGATATCTATTTAGAATCATAGAATGTTTAGGACCTTATAAATCATCTATGTAGCCCTTTCATTTTTAGGTGAAGAAAGAGTTGGTTTTTGTGAATGAAGAGTTTTGTTATTTTAGGACTATAGTGAATCATGAAGTTAGTTGCTCTTATTACATGACAGAAAGATTTTTTGTGAGCCACTTAACTTGAACTAGAGTCTTGTCTTATTTGTGATCTTATTTTCTGTTGAAGTTTGGTGAACTTGAATTTCCTTCTACGTTCTCCCTTCTCTTTGTGTTTCTCATGTGTTTTCTTCTGTATTCCACATTTATGTCTTGGTCTTTTCTGGTTCTTCTCACCGAAAATAGAAATTGGTTCCTGGCATTATTATTAGGAAGAAGAATATTGGTCAGTACATCCTAGTGGGAATTTGGGGTGTTGAATGACTTAAGTAACATATTCATTGTTCAGTTTTAGGGTTGCATTGTATGATGCTTTTGCAGATGCTAAGTATTTCTATTCTTACATCATGGTGGTTTTTGTTTTGGAAGGAGTTTAGAAGACATTTTATTGTCATTTATTACAGTGTTATTAGTTATTAGAATTTTGTGTGTTCTAGATTTGTAGACACCATTTTTTTTTATACCAGCGAAGGAAAACTTATTAAAATATTCGTATTAAAATTTGCTCCTAAAAGTTGGCCCTCGATTTTACTGTATTTATTTGAACCTAAGACATCTTCAGTTGTTGGACACACCATTATTTGATGTACCACTAAGAAAAATTACTTCACTGCCTTCTTACCGCTGAATATTTTTTACTTTATTAAAAAAGCTCTTATGTGAACTTAGATATGTATTTTTATCACATAACACCCTTTTGCATCCATTAAAAGAAAAATGTGAGCAAATGAAATTGGTTTATTTACATCTCAGACTTCTTTGTATTTAGAATATGAGTCTTCTGAGTGACTAGTTTGTGGGAGTTTTTTTTACCCTGCACAGTATTCTCTTTTGTGCCATCAAGCGTGTTGGTAATGCATTATTTCTTAAGCCATTAAAGAAGTAAAAGCTGCTGGTGCTGGACTCTTGGCTTGGGCTTACAGATACTTAGAGCTAGCCTCCTTTTGACTGCTGCTTTGGGAATGTTGTTGAACTTGTCAGATTCATTCCCTTATAATCATTTGGTTACTGGAGATTGAAAGCGTAATTCACTAATGTCATTGGATTTTCTTCCCAACCATTCTGCAAGTTTTGAAGTTTCTGTGTGTGAAACTAGTGGTAACCTTGTCACAGTTTCTGCCTGACCTGTAGCAATCAAAAGTTGATTTCAAACGTAAGGCACATTCTATTCCAAAGATCTTAAAATAGTGAAAGAAAAAAATACTATAACACTTAAAAATTTGTTTCACTTAATTTACCAAGAAAACATTAGGATTCTGGTGTCTTGTTTTAAATAGTATGTGAGCACTGAAGAACAAATTGTTCTATGGTTGTGGTCTATTTAGAATATTTGGGGATTAAAATGAGGGTAATTTAGAAAACCCATAGATAGCTTTATTATTTTGGAATAAAAATCATTTAAGAACCTTGCATTTCTAGCCTCATTAGAAAGGACAAATAGCATTGCATTTCCTGTTTTCCATTGGTTCTTGATGTGGTCATTCTAGAGTGAGGTTTGCCAAAAAGAGGAGAGTTGGGAGAAGCGTTAGCTTGTTTGAATTGTATTTCTGCCTGGCTTGCAGTTCCATCACAGAGGCATTGCAAGGAAAGGTCCCAAGTCCCAGATAGTCAGTCCTAGATCCACATATTGCTTAATCCATTCGTGTGTGAATGGAAGATTGAGTAGCTTTCTATTGTACTTCTGGTCTCTAACTATATTGAATTGAGTATAAATGCTTATTTTTCCTATTGGTTGTTCTTTTCGAATTTTGGCCAAGATCCGCTTACTGGTAAAATTGGCTAGCATACTCAGAGTGGGCCTGCTATAGACAGGAATGGTGATGGCTGTGGTATGCTCAAAGCAGCACAAACAAGCAGAGCTGCTCTAGAAGCTCCTGGTGCAGAGATCTGGCTGAGGATGCACTTGTGACACATGCTCTTGCCATATCTTCAGAGTGTGGATGGCCTCTGAGCCAGTTTACTTGTCATAGTTTTGCCGTGGGTTGCATAGGCACAAACAGATCTGATGGAATTCATTGCTTTGGGTGGGGAAAGGGGAGATTGTTATCTTATTCTTTTGAATTCTACACTTTGCGGAATCTTAAAACTCAGAACATAGCCATGTGTGCCATATTACTTTGCATTAATGCTCTTCATCTTTTAACTCATTTGCATCAGCATGCAATAGCATTAACAGAACAAAATTCTTTTAATCTTCAGTCTGCCATGTGTAATTCTTATCTTTACTGCCGCTCATTGTGATCCCCATCTCCCTACAGGTCACTGAGCCAAGGCAGCACAAACTCGAACATGCTGGATGTTCAAGGAGGTGCACACAAAAAAAGGGCACGTCGCAGCTCTCTACTTAATGCCAAGAAGCTATACGAGGATGCCCAGATGGCAAGAAAAGTGAAGCAGTATCTTTCCAGTCTGGATGTAGACACAGATGAGGAAAAGTTTCAGATGATGTCATTGCAGTGGGAACCTGCCTATGGTACCTGTACGTACAAGGTTTCACTTAATGTAAAAGAGAACAGAATAGAAGTTTATTTCTCTAGAGTTAAACTGAAGTCCCATGAAAATTAACTTTCACTCACAAAAGATTTCTAATATACCCCAAGCATCAAGTGATCTCTTAACCAGATACTGAATACCATCCATTCTTAATGATTACCCTGTGCAGGAAATTGAGAGATAAAGAGTTCTTCTTTAAAAAATCATTATAAAGTCTTCTTACAAGAACTGGAACATTATAGAGGAGCCCTTCTGTTTGAGAACATTTTTACCTTCACCACTAAATGAAGAATAAAAATAAGTGAAATTTTTACCTTCTTTAAATCTCACAGATAATATAACTTACCAACTAGAAAATCCAAGAAATTTAATTAAAACCCTTAGGGAGGGTCGCCTGGGTGGCTCAGTCAGTTAAGCACCTGCCTTTGGCTCAGGTCATGAACCCAGGGTCCTGGGATTGAGCCCCCGTGTCGGGCTCCCTGCTCATTGGGGAGCCTGCTTCTCTCTCTCCTGCTCCCCCTGCTTGTGTGTGTGTGTGCTATCCCTCCCTCCCTCCCTCCCTCTCTCTCTTTCTCTCTCTCAAATAAATAAAATCTTTTTTAAAAAAAAAGAAACCCTCAGAGATCATAGGTGTCAGTAACTAAGGTAAAACAAGGAAAGTCAGGCGCATTCTAATATTGATGTGATGGAGAAAAGAAGAGCCTATTCTCAATTTTTTTTTTTTTTTTTAAGTTACGTGCAGGTTTCCCCCACTATTCCTAAGTGGAGCGTTCCTATGAAACCTTTCATAAGCCAAAATGACATAAAGGGAAGAAGCAATTACCATGAATTTATATGAAAAAAAATTCGAGTGTTTCCAAACCCCCCAAAATAACCTCTTTTAAGCTTTTCTGATACCTTAAGACATACCTAGCTAATGGATGCACAAAGTAAATCTGGATAAAGCACAGATGTGCACAGACCCAGTTGAAAGCTATGATGGTTTGATATTCAGGTGCTGATTATAGTTTCTGGGAAAATAGCTTGTTGATTTTACTCTGCATGGTGTTCACACTGTGTCTATAAGCAAGAAACCTCTTTAAATTTCTTGTGGTTAAAAAAAAAATGAAATCTTGCCATTTGCAACAATGTGGATGGAACTAGAGGGTATTATGCTAAGCGAAATAAGTCAGTCAGAGAAGGACAATTACATGATCTCACTCATATGTGGAATTTGAGAAACAAGGCAGAGGATCATAGGGGAAGAGAGGAAAAAAATGAAACGACGAAACCAGAAAGGGAAACAAACCATAAAAGACTCAATCTCAGGAAACAAACTGAGGGTTGCTGGAGTGGAGTGGGGTGGGAGGGATGGGGTGGGGTGGCTGGGTGATGGACATTGGGGAGGGTGTGTGCAGTGGTGAGCGTGGTGAATGGTGTAAGACTGATGAATCACAGACAAGTACCCCTGAAACAAACAATACATTATATGTTAATAAAAAAAAAAATTTGTGGCTCGTGAAAACTGGTATTGACACAGGTGTTTCATAAAAGTGAAATGGCATAATGCAGACTTCTAAAAGCTGAGAATACCTGTACAAACAACAGAATATTATATGTGTCTGGGCCAAGGAAATGATGAGTTACAAAAGCAGAAATCAAAAATGGTAAAAGACACTGTGACAACCAAAAAAGATGACTAAATTATAAGTGGATATTATTTTATGTATATATATAATTAAATGTTATGCCAATAAAAATTCCAATAGGATGTCTAGAACTTGATAAACTATTGACAGAAATATAGCTGGGGGAGGTTCACATTTTCTGTTTCTGTATTCCTAATTGATAGGCGGAAATGGTAGTCATCATGGGCTGACCCAGAGTAGAAAAGAGAAAGTGGACATAAAACCACATACTGATTTAAAAATTTCAGATATGACAGTGGATTTTAAAGTACAAAGTAACAAGTATTCGGTAAATGTTATTATAAAAACAGTACCTTGGACACTTCTACCCATAGGAATAGAGTATGATGGAACAAACACTTTCTGTAAAGGATGAAGACAGAGTTTGAGTGTCATTTATTACTTTTTGAGCAAGGTTCTCTTCATTCTAGATCTCCCGTTTGCCTGAGCGTGTAAAATTTAAGGATTGACAGTATGTTTTATCTCTGTGATTCTACGTCAATCCTATTAAATTAGGAGAAAGAAGTAATAAAACCTAGTAATCATTGAGAGCTTTCTGTATACAGCAACCATGCTAGGCACTTCACACACATTGCTATTTACTCCTTACAGCTACGTGTCAGGTGTCCAGTATTGGGGTTGTTATTCCTTTGAGATAATGCACCCAAAAATCTGTTTATATAAAGATGTTGCAGAATGTATTCCGATGAAAAATCATGCAGATACTAAAATGCTCGAGAATAGTCAAGCACACTGTTTCCTTATCAATACAAGGAATAGTACATGGCCATTAAAAATAGTAGACATATGTAGAGTTTGAAGGTAATCTAGGAAAATTTTTTACTACCTGTGACCTATTAAGAAGAGTGTCAGCCATGTGAAAATGGTACATGTAAGGAGTAAAGATTGAAAAAGTGTACAGAATCTTAAAATTTATTCATGTTTTACTGTTCAAAGCCCATATACATAATTAATTTATTAAAGTACTCTGACCCTGCTTTGCATGATCATCGAAATTATTTTTCCCCAAGTAACTCAACATAGACCCTCATCATTTTACAGTTATGGAACACAGTTTAACCTTTCATCGGACAGAAGCAGAAATAATGTTTATTTTATCTTTTGTTTTCATTATCTGCTTTTTTTGTTCCCTAAATCTGATTTGGGATATTCAAGAGCATAAAAATCTCTTCTGCGCCTGGCTCATTGTTAAAATGTGGGGCCCAGAATGTTTCCACATATCTACTCTGCATCCATTCTCTCTCTCGCCCTCCCTCCCTCACACACACACACACACACCTGCATACTTTTCTTACACCCATCTAGACTTATCTGTCTTATAACACTAAATGGTGTCCTTTACCACATATTTAATACTGATTTAAAACGAGTAAACCTGTAGGACTTTTAAGTTTTGTGAGTTTAATTCAGTGTGTATTCCTTTAATTTGATTTGAGAGTCTTTACTTGATTTCTGTTGCATAAATGATTTTTAAGCATTTAAATATTCTTATTTTTAATCATTTTTCAAATGATTTTTAAATCCCAAGCCTATACAGTAGTAGATTGCTGAGAAAAATTTTAGAATTTTGTTCTTCCTAATAAATCAGTATATATTTGGTTGGGTTTGGGCAGTCATCTATATTTAAAGTGGTCTCTTGGGTTTTTTTCTTTGTACTACAGCAGTTAAAATAAGATGTCGGTTGAGAATTGATTAGTATTAAGAGAAGGGGGAAGGTGTATTTCATGGCTTGAACCCAAAGGTGAGATAATTGCCTAGATTCAAGCATTTGAGGAGTCACTGCACATTATTGCACAGAAGTCCCTTTGTTTTGACTTCTGAGATGTTTCCTAATTCTTAACACTCAAAATACACTCTAGGCCCTCATAATAAAAGCATGATAGATAACTCTTATAGCTGTGCTGGGTCTTGTTAAACGTGCTAATTTGGCTTTTATCTTGATGTTAAAAACAAATACATCATGGAGTACTGAGATTGGACCTGTGTTGAAACCACAATAACTGAAGAATTAAAAGTTCTTTCCTCTGGACTACCGTATTGATTTTATACAAAGGCGGCAGCTTTTTGTTTCTTAAGTCAGAGTTCTCCGTTTTTAATTCTGACATTTACTGTCAAATACTCTAACCATGAATTTATAAAACAGTTCTCTGGTATTCCTGTATGTAACTATTGAAACAATTTCACTTGCTCAGCAAATACCCATAGTGGTGAGCAAGATATGCAATCCTTACTCTCATGTTAAGAGCCTGGTTAGGGGGACACATTAATTGATGAATCGCACATGTAACTGAATTGTTAGAATTATCAGTGCTGTGAAGAAAAGGTACAGGATGACTTGAGAAAATAAGGGATCTCATCTAGTTGCTGCAGAGTGTGTGGTATTAGGGAGGCAAATATTGGCCTGATGCTGATCTTGCAGGACCTAATAGGCCATAATACTTACATGAAGTTATTTTCAGGAAGATTAATCTGTTGTATCTTTTGTGTTAAAAAATAGATGGTTTTGGGCGCCTGAGTGGCTCAGTTGGTTAAGCGACCGCCTTCGGCTCAGGTCATGATCCTGGAGTCCCGGGATCGAGTCCCACATCGGGCTCCCCGCTCAGCGGGGAGTCTGTTTCTCCCTCTGACCCTCCCCCCTCTCATGCTCTCTCTCTCTCTCTCTCTCTCATTCTCTTCCTCAAATAAAAAATAATCTTTAAAAAAAAAATAGATGGTTTTAATGCAGTCATTTATTATTGTCACTGGTAATAACATTCTCTTAAAAAGCACACAGTTACATATTTCTTACTCTGTTCTATTAGTGACCAAGAATTTAAGTGATAAAAAATCAGCCAAATCATCAGAAATGTCTCCAGTGCCTATGAGATCGGCAGGCCAAACAGCTAAAGCACATTTGCATCAGCCCCACAGAGTAAGCCAGGTGCTCCAAGTGCCAGCTGTTAATTTGCACCCGATCAGGAAGAAGGGACAAGCCAAAGACCCTACCGCATTGAGTGAGTATTCACCATTATTAGTGCATCGATTTAATTAAAATCTCCAGGGGAGTTAGACTGAAAAATCCTTGCAAATGTAAATGCTCAGATGAGCTAGTGTAGTTTGTATAATTTAATCATCACTCATGAATTTAAAAAGGTTTCAGTTTGCGTGTAGGTCTGTTGACAGCGTACATATTTTAAATGCTGGTATTGGAATTTCTGTAGTCACATCAACAGAAAACCTTATAGCACTACACTGAGGTACCAAGAGTTTACTGCATTCAGAGGTGCATGGCACAGTTATCTAATGCACATGCGCCCTATGAGAATGAGGTTGCTTATTCTAAAAATGTATATTGTTTTTTCATTAATGATCACTTCTGAAAAACTTAGGAGACAAGAAGAGATTGTAAAGTGTATAAAGAATAGCCTGTGTTTTTTTCCTGCCCCTTTGTTAGGCCATGTGGAAGGGAAGCTAGATTCAGTTTGGTTCCTAACATTATTACTTAGCCCCCTGTATTATATTTAGGACATATTTAGTAGAAGTCTGTGAGTTTAATTATTTGATTTTGTTTTAGAGCCAAAGTTGAATAAGAAAGGGTCCCCTCCCTTGCCAGATTTTCACTCTGATGCTATAGACATACAAACCGGTAATATAAGTATAATGTGTTTGTTATTATGCCAGGGATATGTACATATAAAAACGTATTAAAAAAAAAAAACAAAAGATGGGAAGCTTTTAGGGTCACACAGAGCTAAGTATAGAGCTTCAGAGGTGACTTTTTGGAGGTAACGCCTAAGCAGTCTTAAGGTTGATTAGGATGGAGGTAATTAGGCAGAGATGGCAGAGAAATCGCTTCAGGCAGAAGAATAGCTTGGGATCTACAAGGAGCTATGGGCATTGTGCTGCCTCTGAGTGCAGAGCTGCAGAAAGTGTTGAGAGAATAATAATTAAAGCTACTACCTACAGAGCACCCTCTGAATGCCAGACACGATTCTGAGTGTTTTTACTAGGTTTGTTATATTCATTTAATCTTCACAATAACCCTGTAAGGTACCTAATACTCTCATTCTACTGAGGAAACATAGAGGTTCTCAGTAACTTACACACTTTACACACCAGGGAGTAATGGAGCTGGGAGTTAGGCCCAGGCTAACAGACTCTAAAGTCCTTGCTTTTAATCATCATATTAAACAACCTCCCAGGATGACGAGAAGTGAGGTCCTAGGCATGCTGAAATTATAACATGGCGTGCCAAAGGAGAGTTGTCAGTGGGTAGCTGTTGCAGAGATTTGAGCAGGGGAAGGTTATGGTCTGTTTTATATTGGTGAAGGACTATAGTAGGGAGTGCAGTAAGATTTCAGACAGAGAGTCCAATGGAAAGCTGATGTAATAATTAACTGAAAGTTGCTCAGAGCCTGAACTAGTTTGATGGTTATGGAAATGAAGAGGTAATTAGATGCAAAATTGGTGAAGTCTATCAAGTTGCTGGTTAGGAGTACGAAATGAGACAAATCCTGATCTGGCTTCTTACTTGGATGTCATCACCCAAAAGGTAGTATTACTTGTTCCAAATAGACCTTTTTTCTGCTTGGTGTAATATGGCTGTTATTTATATGCTGAATACGGTTATATTAAAATAGCACTTAATTAAGAGTAGTGTGAATATACTGTGATTTAAATGTCTTCAGTGTGAAAGGGCTGCTTGCTACTATGACAAAGGCCCATCAAAGTTGGGCTCACTTTACTGATTAAAAGAGTGTCAGTAGCTCTTGGACATCTCCTAAAGAAGATAAATACAAAAGTGTTAGGGTGGTGAAACCATTGCTAAGTTTGGCGCATGCTGTATAGGACCAGCAGTTGGACAAGAGTAAAGATAGAACTTTGCAGCATGTTTCCAGGGGGTTCCATACTCTTTTCCCATAAATTCATGATTGTTTCTGTTGTCTACTTTTCTCCTGTAGTGTGAATTTAGTGCTCTTGAAAAGGGCTGGCGTGGCAGCCCTGCAGCCTCCTCTGTGCCCCCACAGCACAGCTGCACCCCAGGTAGTGACAGTGCCAACATCCCCACACTGCCTCCGCCACGTGCCTCGCCCTGACTTGGAGAGGCCACCTCTAGAGGGCAGCCTTCTCTGTTAAGACTTGCAACAAAACAAGTGTGTCATTTGTGGGGGCTGGGACACTAAGACTGTTAACTCAGTTTTCCTTACACCACAAAACAAACAACAGAGAACTATTATAATCTGGTTCGTGCTGACTAGCTGAATTGGAACAAATAACCTGGAGGTGAGAATCTTTGTATGCCATTAGCCAGTCATGTAGTCCCTGTTTGTTTGTCATTTATACATTTCAGTTAACTACTCTAGCCATTGTGTTCATGGCTTTAGTTACGTAGTACTTCAGGGCCACTACAGATATTTTAATTGTGAAGTGATGCTTATTTGCTTCTTGGGTTTTATTTTTAGATACAAATTTACCTCAGAAAGTTTTAGGAACAACTGAAGAAACAAGTGGTAAGAAACATCCAGAAGATACGATCTCTGTGGCATCATCTTTACATTCTAGTCCTCCTGCATCTCCTCAAGGTTCCCCTCGCAAAGGTAAGACGTAACAGTCTAAGCTCATCCTGATTACACCAAACAACACTTGGTGGCACATAATTTGCTTTTCAATCTATAGTGATAATAGAAAGTGAAGAAACATGTAACTCCTAAGACTTGTTGGACTTACATGTTTTAGATTGCATTATTCAGATGCTTTCCAGGTATTGTGCATCATATAACCAGGACTCTTGTATTCAAAGTGTGACCCTTTGTCAGTGGACAAGCATAGATAAGGAGGAAGGCAATAGTCACAGTTGTTTCATTCTCTGCAGATTCTTGATGTTGTTACACAAATTTCCAATTACTTAAATGTTTCTATGGAGTATTTTAAAATAAGAATTTCTACAAGAAACTGGTTTTAACCAACTACAAAATTTAGGGAAAGAAATGTTTAGGTTGATACATTACTTTTTTTAGTAATGGAGTATTATTACCTTTAGTAATCAGGATTTAAAATAATCTATACTCCTATGAATTTTATATCATACATAGGACCTCTTGAGGTAAAATACCTGAAATCTGTCTTGCTCATTGACCTTTGTTTTCATAATTGAGAATGAAGCCTTTGTCTTGACTAGTAGTGTGCATGCAAATGCCATTTCATGGTAGCTGCACGTGTAGCATTTTAAAGGGTGTATATTTCTTACATTGGCCCCTCCACACTTTGTTAGCCTGGTTTAAAAAAAAAAAAATGCTTTAGTTCCAGCCTCATCTTCACAGATGTAAAAGAAAATTAATGTGTTTAAATAATCACAATACAGGAGGGCACATGGGGTTGGCGAAGACAACCTTATGAATTCTAGCAGGAAGGAGAAACTTCCAGAGCTTTCCTTAGCTCTCATGTTCTGAGTTTCATCTCAGTTTTGAGGGTTCCTTTTTATTCGCTGCCACATTTGTGGCAGTGATGTGGTAAATGATGTCAGACCTGAGTTTGAATTTTGACTCTGTTCCCCACTATAGTTGTGTAACTACGCCCAACTGATTTCTAAGGTCAGGTTTCCTGTCTGTAAGATGAGACAAAGACCAACTCTTTTAGGGGCCTCATACAAAATTAAAGGAAATAATACTTATAAAACCTGATAGATGAGAAGTATTTAGTAAATTGAGGTGTGTTGTCTTTTTCCCTGCTGCCACCCCAGGGTAACATAGCTTCATTGAACCTGCCCTGTCCCCCTTCACATAGCTAAGACTAGCTAGAATTTTCATTCAGATTTTACTAAGAAAAGAGTAGTAGAAATTAAATAGGTCATATAAGCAGTAAATATTAAGGTATGATTATATAACACAGGTTTCTGATCTTGTGGTATGTAGCTCATATATGATTTTGTGAGGCATGCAGATCTGTTTCATCTCTTTCCTGTCTGCATGATCCTATCTGAAGTGTCCCTTACCAGATCTCAGAGGGGGATCCTGTCACACACATGGTCCTGATGAACAGTGGCCGCATGCTCTTAGCACTCTATCAAGAACACCTTTACACGGTCCACACCTTTTGGAAGCTGTTTAGAGGTCCCATTATAGACAATTCTCTAACCAGGAAACTAGTTGAATTGGATATGGTGTTCTTGCCTGAATGTGACTTATGAGAAGAAGAATTTCCCCATTGCTCTCATTCCCAAAGGAAAATCCACCCCCACCACTAGAATCGAGAAGTCTTTTTGCCATTTTGACTTTCATCATGTGGTCAGCAATTGACTTTGACATTCATAGCTTCAGGAGACTGGCATAAACATGTTTAGGATCCTTAGAAACCTGAAGAAATTATTTTCTTTAAAACTTTTTTATTGTTCTTACATATGTCCTTTCAAAACCCCACCAGTTATTATATTTCCTTTTATTTTCCATAGACATGATTTTGCCAGTAGTCTGTAACTGAACAAAAATATTTTTTTTTAAAGATTTTATTTATTTATTTGACAGAGACACAGTGAGAGAGGGAACACAAGCAGGGGGAGTGGGAGAGGGAGAAGCAGGCTCATGACCTGAGCCCCAGGCAGACACTTAACGACTGAGCCACCCATGTGCCCTCCAAAATATTATTAAACTAAGAGTACATTATTAGGTTCTTGCTGAACTTCGGAATTCTGTTTCCTAACACTTAAGGAAATAAGCCTATCTTCATGTTTTTCATAAGGGGAATTTAAATAAGCAAGAACTTTTTTTTTTTTTTAAATAAGAACTTTAAAAAAATGAGACATCAGGCAGCCTTAACCTTCATCTTCCCCTGTGCTAACAGAAGGCAACCTTTCCCCTTAGAGATAAACAGGATCAGAAATTGTGCTTTATAAATACTTACATTTTATTTACTATTTATGTGTCCTGTATGGTTTTTACCAAGCTTTTTCTTAGTAGAATCTGCCTGAAAATTCTAGACATAGTAATTTTTGAGAAATAATTCTGGTTACCTCATACTCTTGTCATATTTTTCCTTATGACAAGCTTCATTTACTTTCAACAATATTTTATTACCAGCTTATTCTGATTAAGGTAATTTTTCTCCTGTGTTCTGTCTTGCAATGACTGCAGTGTTTATGCTATATAGTAGACTCTCTGTGCTTTAAAAAATACGTTACTAGATTTCAATTTTTCCAATATTGTCAAAATGTTTGAATTTTTTAATAGTGAAATGTTCTATAATAGAAACCAGGCTAATTGTGATTAACTGGAAAGAATTAATTGACCATGACAGGGTTTTTGCATCTCTCCCTCCAGTTGGCAGTATCCTATCTGATCTCAGCATCCTGCTACGCCTCTCAGGGCCTTCCTCATCCCCTCCCCGTGAGTCCAGCACCAAGATCAGTGGCCAGAACTGCCCCGGAATAGGTGGGGTTTACTTGCAAAAGAAAATCCTTCAGATTACCAGGAGCACAGCCAAGAGAACAGACAGGACCGAGAAGGCCACTGAGGAGAATAGAGACAGGACAAGTTGTGAGAACACAGCCAGAAAAAGAATGACATCCCTGTTTAGAAGATTTAGGGAAAGAACTCTTTCAAGGGAGAGACTAGCCAACAGCAAAAAAGAGGACGCAAATCACCATCAAGCTACAGAAAGCTGTGAGAAAGTGAAGGATGTTAGAAGCAACATCAAAGATGAGAAAGGGAGTGACATCTTCAATTCAAATAGCGGAGGCAACCGTAACATTTTAAACTGCTTTAAACTGCGATTCAAGTCTAAAAGGAGAAAGACAATCTGACGGAGATCCTTACTTAATTTTAGTGTTAAACTTGTTTTCATTTATTAATGTAAATGTAGCTTAAGTTATTTATCAAAGTTTAGGCAGACAACTTAGTGTAAAATATGATTTATAGGCATTTCATGATTAGTATTAAAGGTACTCTAGCAACAAAGTCGTATTTATTTAAAGTGCCTTATTTGTACATGTTATTTTACTAATGTGAGTAAAATTTATACTCTTCTTTTCTGTAGTTGGCTTTATTTCCTGCTGATAGCGGCTGGGTCTGTGAATGAAATAAGTAGAGGTACTTTTTAGAAATCAGTATTTACTTTTGCATTAGAACCCCCAGTAATGATCTGATCACCACCTTTGCTTTAGAGAGTTTTATTGCTCTTATTACTCCAACTACTTTACAAGCTAAAGGAAAAAGAAGGCAAGAAACTGTATCTTGTCCACATATACTTTTTATTTCATTTGCTTTTCATATAAATCTCTGATTCAGACAGGAAAAGGAGATAGTCTGACATAGCAAATGAAAAATCATTTGGAAATTTGTTAAAAATACAATTACTGTGTTCTACCACGAACCTCATAAATTCAAATTGCCAGAAAGAGGCCCAAGAATATATGTACTAGTAACCTTTCCAGGTCATTCTTAGAATTGATTGTAATTGAGAAACACTGATCTAACAGACATAGGGATGTAATTTTTTTATTATGTTAATCACCATACATTACATCATTAGTTTTTGATGTAGTGTTCCATGATTCATTGTTTGGGTGTAACACCCAGTGTTCCATGCAGTACGTGCCCTCTTTTTTTTTTTTTTTTAAAGATTATTTATTTATTTATTTAATTGAGAGAGAGAGAGAGAGAGAGAGAGAGAGAATGAGAGAATGAGAGATAGCACGAGAGGGAAGAAGGTCAGAGGGAGAAGCAGACTCCCCGCCGAGCAGGGAGCCCGATGCGGGACTCGATCCTGGGACTCCAGGATCATGACCTGAGCTGAAGGCAGTCACTTAACCAACTGAGCCACCCAGGCGCCCCGCGTGCCCTCTTTAATACCCATCACCAGGCTGACCCATCCCCCAACCCCCCTCCCCTCTAGGACCCTCAGTTTGTTTCTCAGAGTCCATAGTCTCTCATGGTTTGTCTCCCCCTCTGATTTAATTTTAAAACAGTAAAGCAAGTGTATGCCCCAGGTTAAAAGAGCAAAGATTTTTTTTTCTTTCAAGGAAGAATTTTTATATTTTGTTTTTGTTTTTAATTTACCAAATCCATTTTCTTGGTCCTCTTGAAAATTGACCAATCACCTCCTAAATAGGGCACTGAGAAATGGCAATGTTGAGAAGATCAAAACCCTGGCTTATCTCAACTTGTCCTGTGCCTGAGGGCCCCATAAGCCACAGAGAAATAACCCGTATTCTGGCTCTTCATTTTTCTCTCTGATATAGTTACTGGGACTACTTAATGTGGTTAGTGTTCAACAAATTTTTTCTTTGATGACTTGAGTTATATGTGTATATAAAGCCTATAGTTTTTCTTAATGAGATTTTTCAGGATTGTCCTAATGGTCATTTACCTATGAACCTCATTTTTCCACTGAAAAGGAAAATAATTGTTTGCTTCTTTGAGACCTACTCCTTGTTGGGATTACTATGGCATTTCCTTTTATTTCTAAATAAGTTTGCTTTTCTAACAGTTATCAAAATAGACATTATGTACATTTAACTGTCATGCTGCAGATTTATTTTTAGATGCTTCTACATCATTCCATCTCCACCCATTTATTCCAGAGAATGGAAAAGAAAATCTCTCTTGCCGTATGTGCTGTGCAGTAAATCATAGAACAATTTAAAACAGGCAGATGCTGTTATTTTCATGACACATGTTTATAAATGTGTCAGTTCTGCTGTTTAATGCAATATTCTGTAAAGTTGGTGAAGAAAAAGGAAACCAGGTATAAGATCAAATCTATAGCTGACACAGTTTATTTAAAAATATGAAAATAATTGCTTTCAACTTGGGGCAAGACTCCTTAGGTGACATAAGCAGAATATCTGAGGTAAGTATATGTAGTGTAAAAAGCAAAAATACTACTCTTTCTCTGGAGTCTTGACTCCTTCACCCACCCTTACCTCCAGGTGGTATCCTAGACACTCAGATCAGGCCATGAAATATTTATGTTAATCCAAGAAGGGGGCACAGCATTAAAAAGAAGTTGAGAAACTCAAGATGTCTGCTTTTTAATATTTTGAAATACATTTAATGCCTTCTTATTTTATTAAATGTTTGTAGCTATGTGAGAGCCCAGGGCAGATATACATTTGGACTAGTTTCCTAAGTAGTACTGGGTTTCGACTTCGTATTGCTTGAATTTGGAGTCGGGTTGGTACAGTTTAGGTAGATGGATGAGTGGATATGTAGGGGAGTGGGTTTAGGGAATTGGCATCATTATATCTACACAGATGGAAAATGAGATTGCTGCTTACTCTTTTTTGTTTTTCTTCATCCTCTCCCTGACCACATATCCCCTCCCTGATTCCTTGTTTTGTAGTTTAATCACTTGTTTTCTCTTGTTCAGGTTATACACTTATACCGTCAGCTAAATCTGACAACTTGTCTGACTCCAGCCATAGTGAAATTTCTTCACGATCCAGCATCGTGAGCAATTGTTCTGTTGACTCCATGTCTACAGCTCTGCAGGATGAACGGTGTTCTTCACAGGTTGTGGCGGTCCCTGAGTCCACTGGGCCTTTGGAAAAGACAGAACACTCCTCAGGGATAGGAGATCATACTCAACTTGGCCCTGGGTAAATATAGTTGCCCCTGTTCATACCACAAAACCCAAGCCAAGTGGCCGCTCACTGCAAACCGCGCTCCCCAACTTGCCCTTAGATGATATCCCTGTCCCCGTGTGGTGGTTGCAAGGGGATCCATAAAATAATATGAGGGCCAAGCATGCATCTTCTGTCTTGAGTATGCAAATAAGTGCTAGTTTGAAAGATGAATGGGTGTTCATTTTTAAAGTATTTACTGAATTTAAGTGACTTTCGGGCATCTGGGTGGCTCAGATGGTTGAGCATTTGCCTTCAACTCAGGTCGTGTTCCCAAAGTCCTGGAATTGAGTCCCGCATTGAGCTCCCTGCTCAGTGGGGAACCTGCTTCTCTCTGTGCCTCTGCCCCCCCTGCCCCGTGTCTCTCATGAATTAATAAAATCTTTGAAAAAAAAAGGAAAGAAAAAATGAATTTAAGTAACTTTCTGTCATGTATGTTTTCAATTTAATAAGAGCTCACAGTGAATGTGCTATTGTTAGGAGGATGTGGTTCTTGTGTTGTGGCTATTAAGTTAGAGAATGCTCAAAAAGATTGTGTAATGGGAGGTGTTCCCAGTGCTGTACCCATTGTAGACAGGTTGGGGGACTAGGGGTCAGTCCCTGATCTGAAAGTGTGATTTAGGGAGTAAGAATTATCAGCTAGCAGAAGTCCACAAAGTTTTTTGGTTTTTGTTTTTCTTAAAGTTAACTGTATTTTTCTATTTAGAATCAGGCAATATGGAAATCTTTGAGAAAATTGATTCTAAAATGATTGTTAAATCTGGTATTCTTTAATATGAAAAAATTAGGATAGAGTGAAGTATTAGCAAATTTGTAAAGGTTTTTAAACTATGATTTTCTAGACCAAGGGTCAGCCAACTTTCTCTAAAAGTTAAATAATATCAGACTTTGCAGGTCATGAATTCCATGTTGCAACTGCTGAACCCTACCGTTTTTGCTCTGGAACAGCCTTAGACAGTACAACTCATAAACAAATGGGCATTCTGTGTCCCAATAAAACTTTACTTACAAAAATAGGCTGAGGGTCAGATTTGGCCTTGGGCTGTAGTTTGCCCACACCTGCTTTAAATTGTAAATGAAAGGTTTGTAAGCTTTTTTTTTTTGTTGGGGGGGCCAGTGGGGGACGAGGAGGGTAAAGGGCTGATCGTAAACATTTCGGGCTTTGCAGAGTACATTTTTCTCACTCTCAAATTCTTTGGAATATTTTCGTTTTGTTTAAACTCTTTAAAATGTAAAATACCATGCTTTGCTCCATACATGCCATTCCTCCATATCATACCATTGGCTGAATTTGGCCCCTGAGCCCTAATTTGGGGGCCCCTGCTATAAATAATAACATTCATTTTACGGTTGTTAGTTGGTTGGAGAAGTTACTGTTTACTTGGCACTGTATTAGGCTAACCTCAGAGTTACATTGAAAAACCAAACATGGTTGAGAACAGGTAGTTGAGAATTCTTTATTCTGTATTCATGTAGAGTCTAGCAATATGTTGATCAAGAATGAAAACGTATACTTAATTTTATTCATTTCAAACCTCATTTTTCATTTTCATTTAAAATCAATTCAGGAAAAATTTCTGAGGTAACTTAGCTTAAGTATTTGAGTTTCTTCCATGTATATTTCTAGCTAAGTATGAACATTAATAGTGGAGATTAATTGATTACGGTGTCATTTTTTTTTCACAAGATTATTTTGGCATTGAACACTTATGATGCATGTTTTGTAGTCTTTTGTAGGCAGTAATACTTGGATTGGACAGAAGAAGGTTTTTCCAGTAAGCCAGTAAATTACTTTTAATTGTATATCCCCAATTTTTTAGGTGGACGTTGTCAAAGCCATCTCTCGTCAAGAGTTTAGCTGTCTCCTCTTCTTTGAGTAATGAAGAGATTTCTCATGAACACGTCATTTTAGAAGCAGCGGATAGTGGTCGTGGAAGTTGGACTTCCTGTTCAAGCAGCTCCCATGACAACTTCCAAAGCCTTCCAAACCCAAAAGGCTGGGATTTTTTGAACTCTTATCGACATACCCATTTGGATGGCCCCATTGCTGAAGTTGAACCCCCTGACTGTGAGCCCTATTCCTGCCCTAAAGGCTGTTCTAGAACTTGTGGTCAATGTAAAGGAAACCTAGAGGCTAATCAGATGAGACAGAGTTGGGCCTCCTCCAGTTCTCTGTCTGATACACATGAACCAAACTATGGGACAGTTAAACGGAGAGTGTTGGAGAGCATCGCACCTGAGTCCTCTGAAGGCTTGGACCCCAAGGATGGCACTGACCCAGTTTACAAAACTGTTACTTCAAGTACAGAAAAGGGCCTGATTGGTAAGTTCTTTGTTCCCTGTCGTATCTGTGGAATTTAGAGATTAAGTGGCAAAAAGTGGCATTGGGATATCTTGGCCCAAAATTTTACTCTTGGAAATATTTCTTCTCCAGCCTCTCTTCCTGCCCTCCACAAACAAATTATTTTCAAAAAGTTGATGATTTATCAAGGGTTTGGGGGCAGGTATTCAAGCCTATTAAAATGAAAGGGCTGGTATGAAGGTAATTAATTAAGGTAACAGTTTCATTTGTGTTTTGTTTTTGAGATCTCTTTGGTTTCATTGAGGAAAGATTGTATTACCATGCAGTCCTAACGAAGGGATTATTCTCTTTGTCACCTCATAAATTGTTTGGACCACAATTGCTGTGTATACATGGTAGAAACTTTGAATCTGACATTTTTAAGTAATAAAAGTGAGGAAAATTGTGATAAAAAAGGAAGTCCAAAATATTTTTCAGTATACCCTCCTAGCACACGTCCATGGGTATGCCAACTCCTGTTGTAGGTTCCATTCTGACCACACCCAGCTTTTGTTGTATGTATCCTTTTAGTATTTAGCCATCAAGTACATTTTTTTCATTTCTTCACTGAATTACATAAATATTTAGATATAATAGCCCCTGCTTTTCTATTTATATGGAATGACTGTACTTTGAATCAACTGTATAACATATTCATGAAATCAATTTAAATTACTAAAAATGTGAAATATGTGCTGATTTTTATAGCACATTTATAGTACATTTTTACTTGTCAAGTTGCGTTATAGATTGGGGTTTTTAGCTTGTTGATTTTTTTCCAAGGATTTTTTTCCAAGGATTTTTTTATTAAATCCTTCTGGGTAACTGCTATATGGGTATCTAAACATGTGTATGCAAGGATATGAAATTAATCTCCTGTCCAATTAGGAAACTAGATTTTTAAAAATCTTTGATTTCATTTATAGATGACTCTGGGCTTAAATTCTTCATTCTTGTCTTACTGGTCTTGCTGACTTCTCCATCCTGTCCCTGCCCCATCCTCTCAGGTGGGAATGGAAATCGTTTAGCAGGACCTTGATACTCCATTGCAGATTTTGCTGGTACAGTTGTAGAAGTTTCAGTATGGACAAACCTTGTTGTCTAAAAAAGGAGTTAACATTAGAATTATCATTGGTCCTTTTTTTTTTTTTTTTAAAGATTTTATTTATTTGACAGAGAGAGACACAGCGAGAGAGGGAACACAAGCAGGGGGAGTGGGAGAGGGAGAAGCAGGCTTCCCGCCGAGCAGGGAGCCCGACGCGGGGCTCGATCCCAGGACCCTGGGATCATGACCTGAGCCAAAGGCAGACGCTTAACGACTGAGCCACCCAGGCGCCCCATCAGTGGTCCTTCTTAATTTATTCTGCCCATATGTAGGTAGTGTTTGTGTTTTAAAAGTTACATCAATCAGCAAGGTCATCACAGCCTTTTGTCCCTTAGGTCCTGGGAATTGGTCTAATTTCATGGAACTTCTGCTTTCTTGAACCTATTTCTGAAGCTTTTTGAAACTTTGCCTTTGTCTCATGGTCTACAAATGCAGGGAAAAGGATTTTAAGTCATATTTTTTTTTAAAGTCACAGTTATTTTGAATGTGCACTGAAAATCACAGAAACTTAAGATGGATTTCCTAAAATTATGGCTTTTTTTTTTTTTCTTTTTCACTTGGTCACAGATCAGAAGTTAGCAGTAGGTCCCTTGAAGGAATTAGGTCTTCTGTACCCGGGAAGTTCATGTTGTTGATATGGCAGGACCGACAGGTAGTTTCCGCAGGAGTACCATAAAGCAATGGTTCATGTCTCAGGGACAGGGTGGACGGTCCAGATGTCATTTCTGCTAAAATCCTCCCAGTCAGCAGAACATAAGAATGTCTCTGACCATGTCGTCCCCAGGGCTGGTGTCCTTGAAGAACCAGGCGGCCGTCTCTGAATTGGGGGGGCTCCACTGCAGAGGAGAACTTGTCACCGTGCCCCTTCTTTCAACTCTCTGTCACTCTAGTTTTGTTTATAAGACCTAATGTGATTTATGTGTTTGAAAAACAAGTTTAAATATTGTTTTAAATATTATATTTTTAATCTGTCACTGTATTCAAATATATTTGTTTAGTCTATTTTTGAGTTCTCTTTTGTCATTGTAATAAGTTTCAGTATGTTTTTTTTTCATTTCTTACATTTTCCATTAACATTTCCATTGCTTGTTTTTCATGCCAGTGTACTGTGTCACCTCACCCAAGAAGGAGGATAGGTATAGGGAGCCACCTCCCACTCCTCCAGGATACATGGGGATTTCTTTAGCGGACCTAAAGGAAGGACCCTACCTACACCTAAAACCTCCAGATTATAGTGTGGCAGTGCAGAGGTCAAAGATGATGCATGACAGCCTCTCTAGACGGCCACCAGCTTCCCTCGGTAGCAGCCCCGTGGCCTGTGTTCCATCGAGGATTGTAACTCAGCCTCAGAGGCATATTTTGCAGCCGTCCAATCCTAAACTAGCAGATGTGACTGATGCAGATAGCGAAGCAGATGGTATGTTGACAAACTACCTTAATGGGTCTTAAATGAATTGCTGAATACATGAATTGGTGTTTACTCTGTTATTTCATATAGTCATTAATGTTTACTTTTAAATGCCTTAGCAATCTCTGTTAAAAAAAAAAAAAATCCCTCAGTATGATGGTATATATCTTAAATGGAGTAACCTGCATATTTCTGTGTGCCCAGTACCCTTCTTCCTGCTCACATAGGGTCTTCTTCTATCTGACCAACAGCAGCTCAGTCTGATACAGTCATTTTGAGAGGAGGCACTTGACCTTAGTGGAGCTGCGTCTTACGTTAAGGCATGAAAACTTCAAAGTGCCTCATTACCTGAAATCATGCTGTTGGCATAGCTCCTCTTACCAGTGGAACTCTTGACTGACTGCAGCTGGGGCAACTTTATTAAAAATAAATGAAATTCTATCCCTTCAAGCAGTAATGAAGCGACAAGGAAGCGGGTAGGGCATTGCCGTCTGTCAGTCCACAGTGCCATCAGCACTCATAATGTTGTAATAAAATCTGGGCCTTGATGGGGTATTTGAGAGGATTTCTTTGTTGAGAGTGACTAATTTTCTAAGCAGGTGACTAGATTTTAAGTTGATCTTTATTAATAAGCCTCATCTACCACTTAATGGTGTCCTTACTGTTTTCAGAAAATGAACAGGTCTCAGCAGTGTAACCTTTGGAGGACCTGCTTGAAGTTTACCGAAAGCCATCGAGGAAGGAGTGGGCAGAAGCGCCTCATGATTCCGCAGGCCGTTGTTGCCAACGAACAGCTTGCCGCCGCTGCTGACCCAGAGGTCTCTTTCCCTGTACTCTGAGCGATGACCTAGCCCCAAATGATGCTTCCTCTTATTGAATCCTTGCAGATGCAGTTTCCTCAGCTATGGATGTTGTGCCTGGAAACCAGTCTTCACTTCGCACACCAGACCTGCCTTGGGACCACAGTTACTAGAACAGGTTCAAACTCAGAGTCCTCCCTATGTATATCAGTATAGATTTTTCTTTAACAAGTTATTTTTAAGATAGTAGTTTAGTAGTTTTTCCAAGCCATAGCTTGGGTTAACGGACAAATTCAAAAATGTCTGCCAGTACCAAGGATATTCTTGTGTATTTGAAAAGTAACTTATTATTTGAAGTTTTGTGGTTTTCTTTGTTTTGGGGAGCTGTCATTAGCGGATGTTTATGTTTGAGGCCATTAAACTGTCTCTGGTCTGACCAGACTGAAGTCATCTTTACAGGATGATACACTTAATCCGTATAGAGATGAACTTGATCTGTAGCACCAGTGCAATGTAGGGTCGATCTCCATTTGAGTGGGATAGGAAGCCATTTGTGGTTGAGGAGTTAGGAAGGAAGATACTGCAGTCAGCTGATTTGGAAGGCCAAATGAAGCTGCCATGGGTTTTCTTATCGGTCCTTTGGGACAGGGAGGCTGTGATTGGGTGGGTAGCCACCCTCATCTCCAAAGAATGAAATTTTATCTTAACATGTATACCAGTCCTTTCTGAAGTGAAAGTCATGCTGCATCTAACTTAAAGTATAAATCCATTAAGTAGAAAATGAGTTCAGGAGAGTTCTGCAGAAACCCAAAACAAAAATTTTTCACTGCTCAAATGTGGAGTTCTTTTTTAAAAAGGAAATGTAATTATTGGTGTGTAACCATGGAAATGAATTCATCTGCATGTATGTTCTGCAGCCGCCCCTGCACCCCATCTCAGCATGAGGCTGTGTTCAACCCTGAACAACCCTGCAGCCCCCAGCTGCCAGCAAGAAAGCTCATGAGCACACCGAGGTGATAAGTGGTTGAAAATTTTAGGGGGGACAGAGGAGTTGGGAAATGATTCTCTCTTGGTTCTCAGTTTAGCCCTTGAGAGTAAAGAGATACATATTTTTAACAGCCTGTTGGGCATGGCGCTCCCAAGTATTTAATTAAAATTTCAGTAACTGTTTACTGGATGACCTAGACTTTCCATATTTTTACTAATTACAGTGTTTTCTATATCTTAAGTTTAAACTTAATTATTTTTTAATGTAAATGTAAGTGAGAGCTTAATAAACTTCTGTGATGACTACCAAAAAAAAAAAAAAGAAAAAAAAAGCCAAAGCCATTCATGTGCACTACCCAGATTAACATGGAGCCAAGATGGGTTTACTTCTGAATGGTTGTCCATATGTGAATTTATAGGATTTAGCTGGTTTGTGATTTCCCTTTTCAAGAGTTTGTTCTCATTTTTCCCTAGCTGTCTCTTCCCTCTCTCTCTCCCTGTCCCCTTCATTTTTTTTTTTATAGTAGGCTCCACGCCCTACATGGGGCTTGAACTTGTGACCCTGAGATAAAGAGTCACGTGTACCAGCTGAGCCAGCTAGGCGCCCACCCTGCCCCTCATCCCCTTCATTTTAAAATCGTAAATTATTTCCAAGTGGTCAATGGCACTAGTTTGTCTTTTCCATCAAAATGACTCTCTCTTCATTTTAGGAAAAATAGCTTATCTGAAAAATTCCTTTGGGGGGAGAAAAAAAAAACCCATGAATTTGAAACTTAAAGCCTTAAAAATCCACCCTCCTGGTGTGTTAGAGTGAGGCTAATTGGCTCTATAGCTTTCTTGTTCCATTGACATGGAAAATGGCCTGGATCAAAAGTCCTGGTTTGAAAGTCACACTGTAGTGATTTAACCTATAAACACTGGTCCTCTGATAACAAAAAAATGTCCCTTCACTGATTGACATAGTAGTGTTTTCATGTCCAGGGCAAAACAAAGAAAATGAAAGATACTTCTGTTATAATCCCCTTTTTTGTCAAGTTTGGGTATTCTATTTTATATCCATTACCCCAGAAAAAATGTGCTGTTTGCACAATATCTGTTTATTTGCAGGTGTTTGAAATCAAATGGGAGCCTTACCTGTCTTTGTCCTTAATGGTGTTGAGAATATCTTGCACAGATTCAGAGGATGTGATTTTGACTGCACCTTGTAGCTGCCTTTGTTTTCCTCTAGCTCCAACTGTGAGTGTTGGGGTAAGCCGATCACAGTGATCAGGAACTAAAGCCAAATGCATTGTAGTTTGATCTGTGTGTATCCCCTAAAAACTCGTGGAATTGTGATTTTTATATCTGAATTCTAATTTAGGGTACATTTCTGCCTTCTCTTAGTTTGTTACATGACTAGAACAAGAGAAGCCTTAACCTGTATTTGCTCCAGTTCTAAGCCCCCATTTTTGTTTTTGTTTTTATTATAAATTTATAACTTTATTGAAGAGACTAGTGCCCTCATCCCACCTCAACTCTGAATCCGTCAGGACTTCCTGAAGCAGTAAATCCACAGTGCAAAGTTTTGCCAGATAAGTTTCAACAAAACAGTTTTATTCATAATGAAAGATTTGGTCAATTAGTAAATCCACTATATACTTCCATAAAGATTTATTTTAAGTAGTAGATTCTTCCTCCAAATGATTACTTTGAATCTGATCTTTGGGGAGGAAAAAGTCTTAACTGGTTTCTCGTGAGGGTGATAAGTCACACTGTGGTCATCAGTATAACCTCCTTGAGCATCTCCCAGGCCGGAAATGTGGCAGTAATCAGGATTTCCAAGAACAAACCTAATTTTTATAAAGTGTTCTCTTCCCTATAAAAAGAGGAGAAAGCGTTTCCTTGTATACTTAAAACAATGATAATTGTTATTCTGATATATTTTGTTTCTAAAAAATGTGATATTAAAGTAGATGTATCCCTTTAGCATTAACCTTAAAGGCTAGAACCGAGGGATGAATCTTCAAAAAAATGTCACAGTACATTTTCAAATTTAAACTTGAACCCCAGTTCATCTTTAGCTTTTGTTGTGCTTTTTTAAGGCTTCTTTATTTTTGATACACAGAATGCAGTTGTACTTGGTCTTTTAAAATTGAAATGTGAGCTTATCAGAAAAAAACAGAACTGCACAGTTGTAATAATCAAATGCAACTATACTGCACAATTCAGTGATTGTAAAGTATCCTGTAACGAGCAATGTTTGTCTCCTATTTTTTGATACCTCTTAAACTTATGTCTTTTAGAAAGACAGTGCCTCTGTATGCTTTTTGTATTTTTACTGAGTGTAAATATTTGTTATATTTTTGGTTAAGAGAATGTAAAAGTACCATTTATTATTATCATATCTACTAATACATTGGTGGAATCAATAAAGGATCTACATTAACTTTCTCTGCTCTTTATTTCATACACAGATAAAATAATTACACCCAGTCACTCAAGAGGGCCAGTGTGGGGCTAGCATTGGTGTGAAGGCCTTATTTTTTAGGTCCCCAGAGAAATAGGAATGATCCAATTATTTTCGACTTTGTAGTGTCTATAAAATACCTAATCTCTTTTTTGGGGTTTTAAAAAGTGTGTTTGATGACAAACCAAATAACACCGGCTAATCCATATTTGGGCTTGTTTCTCTCTCAGAACAGGAAAGCCCAGGGCTGACCGAGTGAGTGCACAGTGCTCTCGGGGACTTGGGGCGGCATTTACACCGCCCGACATCGCCTGGGCCTCACAGGAAGGGCAGAGGGGAAAAGGGGCAAATGTGTGTCCCTTTTTATAGCAAAACGGCAGCTTTTCCAGAAGCTGCACTTAATATTTCTGCTTTTATCTCACTAGTCAGAAGTGGGTCCCATGACCAGTGGATGCAAGAAACTTGGGAAGTGAGTTTTCCTAGCTGAGCCATCGATGGCCCCAAAATAAAAGTGGGAAGGAATGGCTGTTGAATGGGCACCTCTCTTGGTCTGCCGGCGCTCCCCTCGTGGCAAGAAATGCAGCAGTTTCAGGGGATCAGGTCCTAGGACCTCGGCGAAGGAGGAAATTTTGCTCTAACTGGAAATTTTTCCAGTTCTCACTCTGTGCCTAGGGAATGTTACTTCCATGAGAGGTAAGGCTTCTGCCTCCTCCCTGTTAACCCCCTCCCAGCACATACACCAGGTTTTCCCCAGGCCAGTCCTTCCCCTGACCATCTCTGCACAAGTGTCCCTGGTTCATTCTTTTACTTCGACACACAAATGCAGTAGGTTGAGTGCTGGCTACTTAAAAACATCTAGCCCTAATCCCTAGAATTTGTAAATGTTACTGTATTTGAGAAAAGGGTCTTTGCAGATGTAATGAAGCATTCTGAGATGAGATTACGGTGGATTATCTGGATGAGCCCTTTATGCCAAGACAAGTGTCTTTCTAAGGGAGAGACTAGATACAACAGACCTTTGGAGAAGGCAGCATGAGGATGGCAGAGAGGAGAAGCCACAGTGAAAGAACACCAGCGGCCTCCAGCGACTAGGAGAGACGAGATTCTTCCTTCACACCTCTGAACGGCACCCTGATTGGGACTTCCGGCCTGTTTTAATTAGGACACCCGAGTCCTGCGGATCTGCTATGGTAGCCCTAGGAAAGTAATGCGCGTTTACTGTATTTGTCTGATATTGGCGACCTGGGACCGGTAATTAAAGGATGTGCTAGTCCACAAGGACACCTCAGGACCACCTCCTCCCATCCCCCCAGAAGCATTTGATAAACCAAGACGAGGGATTGGCCACCCCAGGGGCATCCCCTGCAGCAGCTCAATGTTTACAGAAGGGACACTCCTATCAGCCTTGCCAAACTTAATATTTTCCAGTTTTCTCATTTCATACATTGTGACAAATGTGGTACCTTACTCTGGTTTTAATTTTAATTTCCACAATGACTTAATGCAAATAAGAATCTTTTCAAATACTTACTGGCCATTTGGATATTCTCTTTGGTGAAGCGTCTTTTTAAGTTCTTTTTAAAAATAGTGTGCTAAAATATTGAAATATAGTTGTTTTATAATGACCTTGTATCTAGCAATCTTTATTCTAGGTTTGTGATTCTTCGGGGTTTTTCTCGATACTCCTCTCATGTGCTTATAATGACTTTTATTTTATTTCCCGGTCACGGTACTAGTTAGTCCCGCGTTGAGTAGAAGTGGTCCGGGTGGAATCGCCTTTCTTTGTTCCTCACCTAAGGGGGGAAACTTTCCGATTAGCCATCGATCGTAACGACTGCTATAGGGTTTTTGTAAGTATTCTTTACGAATTTAAAGATGTTTTATTTATAATTTGCTAAGTGTATGTGTGATGTAGCGAAATGTCAAATGCAAAATTTTCTTGAATCTGTTGAGATGATAGAATTCTTTTTCTTGTACCGTTACGTGTTGTTAATGGTAGATTTCCTAGTGTCCCTCCCTGTCCCACCGCTGCTCCCCACTTCACCTTCCTCTTTGCTAGAATAAACACCACTTGGTTATGATGGGTTATTTTTACATATTTCTGGATTTATTCTGCAATATTTTGTTTAGGAGTTTACATCTGTGTTCGAGAGAGATGGTCTGTAATATCCCTTTCTTGTAATACCTTGTTAGCTTTTGGTATTAATGTCAAACTAGACTCTTAGAAAGAGCTGGAAATTATCCTCTGTCTGTTCTCAAAGTTTCTGGAAGATTGCACTCTAGCCGCTTACACCTCTCTGGACTCTCGCCTGTCTCTTCAGCTCTGGAACACTGATGAGCTCCTCCTCAGTTTCCCCTTCCTTGCATTATGGCCTGGAAATTTTCTTCGGGTGGTAAACTGGGGCAGTGGTAAGGCTCAGATCTTGCTTGCGCTTTCAAGGATTGGTGTCCTTCAGTGCCTGATGTCCAGTGTCTTAAATGGCATTGTTTTATATTATATGTTTTGTCTGGTTTTTTAGTCACTAGAGGCATGAGGGTAAAGTGCCAGTTTTACTGCATCTTGACCAGAAGTGGAAGTTCGTATATAAAAATTGAATATAACTCTCTCAGTAAATAACAGAAGCAGACACACATATAACCTCCCCACTCTCCACCAAAAAAAATCATTAAAGGATATAGAAGACAAGAGCAATACAGTTAACAAACTTAATAAACTAATGGACTGCAGAACACTGAATCATTAACTCTAAAATATATACTACTATTTCTAGATGAACATGAGCATTGATCAAAGTTGGCTCCGTTAAGCCATAAAGAAACTAACAAATTGCAGAAAGTTGAACTCCTGTAGAGAAGGTTCTCTGTACACAATTGAACAAGAAATTAGTAACAAAAATTATAAAAATTGGATGTTAAGAAATGTTTCCCCCCAAAACCCAGTGGAAAGTAGAAAGTTTAACTGAATGAAAATAGAAATATGAATATCAAAACCTTTTGGTTTGAGGTTGAAGCCATACTTAAAGGGGAAGTTTATAGCCCTAACTCTAGAAAGGCTAAAAATGAATTCCTTCTTCTCAAGAAACCAGAATAGTAACAGCAGATTAAATTCAAATAAATGAAAGAAAATAATAACAAGGTAATGAAATAAGATGCCCCCAAAAGGGTCAACAAAGCACTAAGTTCTTTAAAAAGACTAATAAAATTGCTAATCTCTTGGGAAGGACCAAGAAAAAAGAAAAATGGCAAAACTATCATTAGGAATGGAAAAAAAAAAGGAAAAAGAATATTTATGATTAGTGTCATTAAAGACATGAGACACTTTGAATAACTAAAATGTAGATGAAATAAATTCACAGAAAAAAACAACTTTGCAAAACTAACAAGAAGGAAAATTCAGTAGTCCTATAGCTGTTAAAGGAGTGGAATCTCATTTTACAAGCCTTCCACAAACAAAACTGAAGGCCTGGATGGCTTTATCAAAAAGTTGTGCCAAAGGCTTACAGAAGAAATACTGTTGATTTTAACAAAATCTCCAAAGTGGGAAGGATTTCTTAAATAAGATCCTTGTAAGAAAACTCTAAAGGAAATGGCAGGTTTATCCTAAATACCATTTTAAAAAAAGAGAAGTCCATACAGTTGGGAAATACAATGTAATTCATATACCCTTCAAAGACCAGTATCCAGAATAAAGTACTTCTGTGTGCACAAAGAAAAAGCACATTCACTGGGAAAACGGGCAAGACTACAACGCTACATAAAAGAGGGGAAATTGTCCATTAAACATGGAAAGTTGCTCAGTCCCGTTATGAAAAAGTACATAGGTTTGGGATTGATGCCGTGGAAGTGTTAGCTCTGCTGCGCTGTACTTGGACTGTGGTGGCAGATGATCAGGGGCAGAAAGCCCTCTCCTTTGCAAGAACAAAAATGTGGACTAGAATGGGGAGCTGTGGTAAAATACATTGGAGCCACCAGATGGCACCACATAACCATGTGTCCCTTGTGGTCTTTGTCTTTAGAAAGGTAAGAGCAAGGTAATTTTTTTTTTTTAAGATTTTATTTATTAGAGAGAGTGCTCAAGCAGCGAGAGGGGGAAGGGAAGGGGCGAAGGTAGAAGCAGACTCCCCCCTGAGCAGGGATCCTTCATGGAGCTCGATCCCAGGATCATGACCTGAGCCGAAGGCAGATGCTTAACCAACTGAGCCACCCAGGCGCCCCTAATTTCTTGGCCATCTTTCCAGGTATGTTTGAAATTTTTTTGAGAGAGTTCCCCTCCACAGAGGTAATGAAACTGAAACATTTCCAACCAGAAAATAAAGAATTTTAGATTGTAGTTGGATAAACTTTGGACACTTGTGAGTGGACAGTAAGGATACAGCTATTTCTGTATACATCGTTTGTGCATTTGGACGTAGGATCTGGAATACTTAATGAGTGTTGGTCTTTTCCAGGGCTCCTAAGGGAAATCTTCCAGAAAACACAAATGGCCCAACTCTGAACAGGAATGAAAAGCAGGTAATAAACACAAGAACCGGTCAGACTTCTACAGTCTATACTGAGCGGACGCCTACTCCATAGGCTCCTGGCAGCAATCCGTCTGCTCTGACCACCTGGTGTTTTTGGTGGTGTTTATTTTGGCCATTTTGGTAGATATGTAATGGTATTCTATTATGGTTTTAGTTTTCATTTTTCCCTGGTTATTAGTGGTGTTGAGCTCCTTTTCATATATATGTGGGCCGTTTGACTTCTGCTTTTATGAAGTGCCTTTTTGAGTCTTTTTCATTTTTATCAATTTGTAGATATTTCTTATGCATTCTGGATATGACTCCTTTGTCACATCTGTGGCAAACATCTTTTCCCACTCAGTGGCATATGTGGTCATGATGAAGAAGGGAAGTTCTTAATTTTTAAACTAGAGAAATGTATTACTCGTTTCCTGTATGGTTAGTGCTTTCTATGTGATCTAAGAAGTCTTTTCTTCTTCCACGTTCATTAACGTATTTGTGTTACCTTTCACATACTTCAATGTTATGCCTTTTCAATGCAGCTCTACAATATATCTGGAATAGAATTTTGTGCGTAGTGTAGAGTCAGGTTTCAAGTCTCCCACCCATTGATTGTTCCTGGACTGTTTGTTTGTTTTTTTAAGATTTTATTTATTTATCAGAGAGAGAGCATGAGCAGGGGGAGCGGCAGAGGAAGAAGCAGGCTTCCCTGCTGAGCAAAGAGCCTGATGCGCGACTTTATCCCAGGACTCTGGGATCATGACCTGAGCCGAAGGCAGACGCTTAACCGACTGAGCCACCCAGGCATCCCCTTGACTGTTCGTTGAAAAGATAAATCCTTTGCTCCGCTGCTCTGCATTGCCATCTCTGCTGTGAGTCACCTGGGCCACAGTGTGTGAGTTTATTCGGGGGTCTGTGTTCTGGTTTGCCAGCCTATTCTTCCATTCCTTAATACCGCATTGTTTTAAGTGCTCTAGCATGACACTACGTACCGATACCTGGTAGAGAAATGTAGCTGACCCTGTTCTTTTTCAAGAATATATTAGCTGTTCTCATATCATTTGTATTTCCAGATAAATTTAATGACCAGCTTATCAATTTCCATACAATTGCAATTTTGAATGGGATTTTCTTGAAATTATATAATAGTTTGAAGGAAATTAACATTTTTGTAAAATTTAATCTTTTGGTCTATGAACCCAGTGTATTTCTTCATTTATTTAGATTTTCTATAGCTCTCCCTCTTTCATTGTTTTGGTTTAAGGACTTTACTATTTTTCATATAAGATTTCATGTTCTTAAGAGTCTGATGTGTTTGGAGGTCCCCCCTGCTTTATTGAGGTAAAAATTGTGTGTATTTGCGTTGTATGTCTTAGTCCATTTGGGCCGCTGTAACAAAATACCATGGGCTGGGTGGCTTATAAACAGCAGAATTTATTTCTCACGGTTGTGAGGGCTGAGAATTTCAGGGATCAAGGTGCCAGCAGATGCCCCGTCCTTTGAGGGCCCATGTCCTGGTTCATGGATGGTGCCTTCTTGCTGTGTTTTCACAGAGAAGGGGCTTCTTCTATAAGGGTAGCAGTCCCACCCATCAGGGCTTCACCCTTTTGACCGAATCACCTACCACAGCCCTCGCTTCCTAATACCTTCACTTCTAGGGATTAGGATCTCAACCCATGAATGAGGGTGGGGCATAAATATTCAGTGTATGGCGGCATACAGGGGTACAACGTGATGATGTGATGTATGTATACATTGCAAAACCATCACCACAATTAAGCTAATTAACATATCTGTTACTTCACATACTTAAAATTTGCGCATGGTAAGAACACTTAAAATCACCTACCTTAGCCCACTTCATGTATGCCATTTGCTATTACTGACTACAGTCAGTATGCTGCACAGAACCCCTCCGTACCTTACTTATCCTGCATAAATCTCTGTACCTTCCCGCCCCTCCCCCTCAAGCCCTGGCAACCACCACCTTCCACATACAAGGGAGATGGTGTGATAGCAATCTTTCTGTGGCCTGCTTACTTCACATAGCATAATGTTCTCCAGGTTCGTCCATGTTGTCACAAAGGCTAGGATTTTTTTCTTTTTTAAGGCTGAATAATACTCCTGTGCACATACCACATTTTGCTCATCCATTCGTCAACAGACGGTTGTTTTCAGATCTTGGCAATTGCAGATAATACTGCAGTGAATGTGGGGGTGCAGACATGTCCTCAGCCAACACTCAGCAAGGTGGAGCCTTCCGTTCCTTGGGGAATTAATTCTAAGGAAATCTGAGTGAGTTTGGAAGTGGCTTCCTCCCTCACAAAGCCTCTAGATCAGAGCAGAGCCCAGCCAACACTTCCGACTCCAACCTGGGAGACCCTGGGGGGGGACCCAGCCAGCCTGGGCCCAAGCTTCTGACCCACTGAACTTGTGCTATTTTGAGCCATTGAGTCTGTGATGATTTACAGCAACAGGTAATAACTAATATATTACGTATTAGCTGTATATTCCCTGTGCCGTAGTTCTCTGTGCTCAAACTGGTTACCAACAATAACCCAGGTCATTTTTATTGTTGCTCTGAGGATGAAGTGAGTTAATCCATGTATAATCCTTTGGTGGTGCCTAGCCACCTAGCAAGTGCTCAGTAACTGTAGGATGTGTTACTACGACCCTCCCCCCGCCTCTTTCCCCTCCTCACACTTCTGTAGTTCTGTACCTTAATTGTTCCACTTCATCTTTTCTAGAATTTCCTTTTTTTTTTTTTAATAAGATTTTATTTATTTGTCAGAGCACAAGCAGGGGGAGAAGCAGGCTCCCTGCTGAGCGAGTAGCCCGATGTGGGGACTCAATCCCAGGATCCCGGGATCACGACCCGAGCAGAAGGCAGATACTTAACTGACTGAGCCACCCAGGCGTCCCTCTAGCATTTCATTTCTTTGCCCAATAGTCTTAGCTGGCCAACACCTCCTTTATCTGACAACTGCAACTATTCGAAATATAATCCAGATGCTCCCATAACTAAAACCAATTCCATGTAGAAAATGCACTGAAGTTATATTTTTGACTTGTTGGTGAGATTGAGCGCTTCCTTGTTTTCTAGGTTAAAACACACTAGGAGTCAGAATTTTAACTAGTAAGTGGAAAACTAGAAGGGAGACACACTTGTAGCGAGAAGAATGTGAGGAAGACCCCCTGAGAGGGAAGGGGCCTGAACACAAAAGAGCAAGGTAAGGCGGGGCGGGCTGTGCTTCAGGGATCTGTAGGGGTGTCACTCAACAGACCCAGTGTCAGGGTGGCTAAGACACTCAACCTCAGTGTATTCACCCTGGAAATATATATTGGAAATATATAGTAATTTTAAAGATTTCTTTATTAAATAAAAGATCTCTTGTTCAACTACAAAAAGACAATTTAAAAATGGGCAAAGGACCTAAAAGACAGTTCTCCAAAAAAGATGCACACATGGCTAATACGTGCATGAAAAGATGCTCCACATCAATCATGAGGGAAATGCAAATCAAAATCATGATGACACATCACCTCACACCCGTTAAGATGGCTAATATAAAAACAAACCAACAAACCAAAAACGAGGTCGCCTGGGTGGCTTAGTCAGTGAAGCGTCTGCCTTCGGCTCATGTCATGATCCCAAGCGTCCTGGGATCAAGCCCCGCATCGGGCTCCCTGCTCCGTGGGAAGCCTGCTTCTCCCTCTTCCACTCCCCTGCTTGTGTTCCTGCTCTCGCTGTCTCTCTCTCTCTGTCAAATAAATGAATAAAATCTTTAAAAACAAAAACAAGTGTTGGTGGAGAGGTGGAGAAACTGGAACCCTGTGCCCTGAGGGTGCTCAAAAACTTAATACCATGTGATCTAGCATACTTGTAGGTGGATATCCCAAGGAATCGAGAGCAGAGTCTCAAAGAGGTATTTGTCCACCCCTGCATTATTCACAGTGGCCAAGAGGTGGGAGAGATGCAAATGTGGTATGTACCTGAAGTGGAATATTATTCCACCTTGGAAAGGAAGGAAATTCTGACAGTGCTACAACATGAGTGAACTTTGAGAAAAGATACTACGCTGTGAATGAAGCCAGTAACAAAACAGGAATACTGTTTGATTCTGCTGATGCGAGGTACCTGGTAGAGTTAAGTTCGTAGGCGAAGAGTAGAAGAGCGGTTCCCAGCAGCTGGCTAGGAGGGAGAAACGGAGAGCCACGGTGCAGTGGGGTAGAGAATTTCCATTTTGCAAGATGAAGGAGTTCTAGAGATGGGTTGTACAACAATGCAAAAGTGTGTAGCGCTCTTAAAATGTACACTTTAAAAGGGTTAGGATGGTAGCCTTTATGTTTGTGTATTTTACCACAATTTTTTTAATTGCCAAAAAAAGGAAATCCAACCCAAGAAAGATGAACAGATGAAATACTTGTGGTAGGCTGCAGCTGGACAGGGCAAGGAATCAGGCAGCGAGGGAGGGAGGGTTTCAGCTCCTATGAGACCAAAAGTATGTTTAGGGCAGTTGCACGTACTTAATAAACCCAAACTCCAAATGATCCCGCCTCCTGTGGCTCATCCATAAAAACCCCCTAGGGTATGAGAGGGCAAGTAGCTAGTCAGCACTGAGACTGCAGCAAGGGAAGACATTCACAGCGAAACGTGACCTAGGGTTTGAACCGCAGCTTGTCACGCACTTCCATTTCGTTAAAACTCTAGGGCTTCATCATGCTAAGAAGCAAGGAAGCTTTAAAAATTATTATCACCAAGGTTAGGCATTTTTTTAAAAAAGATTTTATTTGTCAGCACAAGCAGGGGGAGCGTCAGCAGGGAGCCTGACGCGGAACTCGATCCCAGGACCCCGGGATCATGACCTGAGCCGAAGGCAGACACTTCACCGACTGAGCCACCCAGGCACCCCCAAGGTTAGACATTTAAATCTTAATTGAGCTCATGGTTTCCTTTGAGAGGCAGAGGGATAGACAAGATGGGGCAAAGAGCGCTCTCTGTTCCAGGAAGCCCATGGAAGGAACAGGTGTTGGGTTGTGGTCCGGAGATCGGCAGGGACCCAGGTACTCAGGATGGCAAGAGGTTCAAAGTCCTGTGTGGGCCACTTAGAGCAGCACGTTGAACCTTCTTTCTGGTCTCCCACCTCCCCAAAGCCTGCAAGCCCACTGTGGCCTGGATGTCAAGGCAGACACTACTGTTAAGCTGTTAATGGCATTCTGGGTTACTGCTTCATTTCTTTTCACGATTTTTTATTTTCCAATTTAAAAGATGTTCTGTGCTGATTCCTCCTGAGTCTTGTCCTGGTTCCACCTTTTGGGTGAAAGAACAGAATCCTCTCATGTCTACCGGGCCTGGAAGGTCACTGAGTCTGGGCTCCCGATGAGCACAGTTTTGAGGTTGCAGAGCCAGGTGTCCCCCCTCCACCCAGGGGATGGGGAAGGAGAGTTAAAAGTCCAGCACAGGGACGTAGACGTCTTTTACCCTGTTGTCTTTCCTGTAAACGTCTGTTCCATGAGAGGTAAGTGCTGAGGCCCTATGTGGCCTTCACCCCTTGTTCTGGGCCCATTCTGCCTTCTGCCCTACAACCTTCCCTGCCTTCCTTCGTCTTGGAACACTTCCTCAAATGCCTTTTTTAAGACAACTATTTCTTCCCCAAGGCATGGCGTTCTGGTGGGACTTGAAGCCACAGTAACCCTCCCTGGGTGCGCGTGCGTGCGTGTGTGCGTGTGTGTGTGTGTAGACATGACTGCAGGTGGGCTAGTGTGAGGCCTTCCCTGGATTCCCTAGCATGTAGATAGAGGTCCATCCCTGTATGCCCCCACGGCATTCCTTACCAACTATAAGACTAACAGACCCAGGTAGTAGCCGTTTGACCTTGAGCAAGTTCTGTACCCTCGAGCCGTCAGGTCCATCATCCGTGAAATAGGGAATAAAAGCTCTTTAATAGGATGGCTGTGAGAATGAGTGGAGCCCATGCCTAGCACGAGACTGGTGTTTACTAAACTTCTCTTCCTCCCCTCTGTCCACTGCCCAGTCCTTAAGTAGCCCCACAGCCAAGCACTTCCACTGAGCTCCCCTTTCCCTCCGCTGTCAGGCCAGGTCTGTAAAGTGCTTTTGGCATCTGGAACCCATGAATAAGCCAATCATTGAACTTGTGCTGGAGATATACCTTCTGTGTTTATTTCTTAGGTTGGAAAGAAAATAGAGGTCATAATCAATTGTGTACTATTTCAATAGGATCGTATGCTGGTGATTTTTCTTTCACTAGACCTATAAATCCTTGTTTTTAGGAAATAGGGTGTGAGGAACATGGCTGGAGCTAGACTGGAACAGTTCTTGGGTTCTCTGTTAAGATCTGAGAGCCGCAAATGGCCAGCAAGGCAGGAGAGCAACTTCCACTGATTTGACAAACGCAGAGCAGAGAACATGATAGGAGGCCAACCGAAATCCAAGTCAGGAAGATCATTGAGAGGCTTAGTTCAAGAGAACACGCTGTGCTTGCCTCTCACTGATTTCCTGGAATGACTGGCCGGCCGCCCTTGGGCTCCCCGCTCCTCTCTGCCCCGCGTGCCCGGGAAGCCCCGTGTGCACGTCAGAGTTGGCACGTGGGGATTTTCACATGGGATGCCCTGACCAGATCTGCGTGTGACCACGTGTGTGACCTGTGAGGCCCCACTGGAAACCATCAAGTGGTCTTTATAGTCTTCCGTGATCGGGTCATCCCCGGAGCCCTGCTCCGTACCTGCGCCGCGAGGACGCTGTGTCAGCGGGAGTATCTGTCCGCGCGTCTGGCGCAGCCCTTGTAACCCTTCTGCCCGTGTGTGCGGAACTCCCGCCGCCTGAGGAACGGACACGGCCTCGTCCCGGGTCTGCGGCAGTGGCCCAGTAACCTGAGCTGCTGACATGGCCTCTTGTGGGCTCTCCGGTGCATGTGAAGGGCATGCTCCTGTGAGCCTTCTAACAGTAGATGCCAATCCCGACGGCAGCATTTCTGCGGGCACACAGCGGCCGGCAACGGAGCCTGCGGATGGGAGCACGTGACTGGGAGGGGGGGGTGTCAGGCCCCCGAGTCCGGAACCGGCGTTTCTCAGCTCCATGTCCAAACTCCAAAACAGCTCTCATCGTACCCTGGCAACACTCGGAATATTGTACCTGGTTTCCCTTCTCTGTTTCTCCACCCTGCGATTGCCTTTGGAGGCTTTCTGTGTATCTGAATTTGACTACGTTAGAGAACTTCTATTTAACAAACTCATTAACTTACATAAAATACAGTATTTGTCTTTTGTGCTTGGTGTGTTTCACCCAGGATAGTGTCTCTCTTCAGGGTTCATTCATCCAGGCTGCAGCATGTCAGAATCTCCTTGTTAGGCTGGATCATGTTTATCCATTCAGCCACCGGTGGTCACTTGGGTTGCTTCTCCTCTTGGCTCTTGTGAAGAATGCTGCTGTGAACATGTGTGCAAATCTCCCCAAGACTCTGCTTTCAATTCTTTGGGATATGCACCCAGAAAGGGGACGGCTGGATCATATGGTGGTAGTATTTTTAATTTTTTGAGGAACCTCCATAACGTTCTCCAGGGTAGTTGCACCATTTTTCATTCCCACCAACGGTAGCACAGGGTCACAATTTCTTTGCATCTTTACCAACACCTGTTATTTTTCTGGGTTTGCCCTGTGTTTGTGTGTTTTTAATCGTAGCTATCCTAATGGGTGTGAGGTGGTATCTCATTGTGGTTTTGATCCTATTTCATTCACAATTAGTGATGTTGAGCATCTTTTCATGTGGTTATTAGCCATTTGTGTATCTCTGGAGAAATGTCTATTCCAGTCGTGTGTCCATTTCTTAATATTGTTGAGTTGTAGGAGTTCTTTATATATTCTGGATATATCCCCTTATCAGATGTACGATTGCAAATATATAGTCTCCCATTGCATGTAACCTTTTCATTGTTACATTTTTTGATGTACACTTTTAATTTTGAGATAGTCCATTTTACATATTTTACTTCTGTTGCCTTTGCTTTTGGCATCATATACATCATTGCCAAATCCTGTCAGGAAGCTTTTCCCCAATGTTTTTTCAAAAGTTTTGTAGTTTGAGGTCTTAAATTTACATCTTTAATCCACTTTAATTTTGGCATATTGTGTAAAGTTCTGCTATGGTCTGAGTGTTTGTGACCCGCGCCCGCCACGACATGTTGAAATGCCCTTTTTGATGGTATTAGTAGATGGGGTCTTTGGGAAGTGCTTAAGTCATGAGGGCAGAGCCCTCATAAATAAAATTAGTGCTCTTATAACAGAGACTCCAGAGAGATTCCTTGTGCCCTTCCACCATGTGAGGACACACAAGAAGGCCCTGGCTCTAAACTAGGAAGAGGGCCGTTGTCAGAAGCAACCATGCTGGTACTATAATCTTGGGTTTCCGAGCCTCCAGAACTGTAAGAAAGAAATTTGTTGTTTATAAGCTACCCAGTCTGTGCCATTTTGTTAGAGTAGCTCAGACAGACTGTGACAAGAGCCAGCTTTATTCTTTTGCATGTTTATATTCAGTTTCCCAGCAGCATTTGTTGAAAAGATTGGCCTTTATCTGTTGAGTGGTCTTGGGGTCGTCGTTGAGTATCACTTGATTAGCATGTTGAACATACACGGAAGAGTTTTATTTTGGGGATCTCTGTTCTGTTCTATTGGATTCCATGGCTGTATATGCCAGTCCCTTATGGATTTAATTACTGTAATAAGTTTTGAAATCAAGTAAGAGACCTCCAGTTTGTCCTTTTTCAAGATTGGCTCTTCAGGGTCTTGAGATTCCATATTAATATTAGGATGGGTATTTTTATTTATGCAAAAAACGCCATTGGGATTTTGATAGCATTAAATCTGTAGATCATCTTGTATAGTACTGATATCTTAACAGTAGTAAATCTTACAATCCATGAACACAGGATGCCTTTCCCACTTTTGTGTCTGTAATTTCTTTCACTAATGTTTTATAGTTTTCATTGCAGTCTCTGAACATCTTGGTTTTATTCCTAAGTATTTTATTGTTTGATACTATTGTAAACAGAATTTTCTTAATTTTTTAGATTGTTAGTATTAGCATATAGAATCATAACTGATTTTTGTGTGTTGATTTTGAATTTGCAGCTTTGCGGAGTTTATCTAACATTTTCTTTTGTTTAGTGGAATCTTTAGGACTTTCTACATAACAGATCATGCTGTCTGTGATCAGAGCTAATTTTACCTCTTCCTTTCTAGTATGGATGCCTTCATTTCCTTTGCCTGCCTAACTGCTGTGGCTAGGAATTCCAGTATTTTGCTCAATAGAAGGGTGAAAGTAGGCAACCAAGTCTTGTTCCTGATCTTAGAGAAAAAGCCTTCAGTCTTTCACCGAGTATGTTAGCTGTGGACTTTCCATCTACAGCCTTCATTTTGTTCAAATATTTTTTCTATTAATAGTTTGTTGAGTATTTTTACTGTGAAACTGTTTTGTCAGATGCTTTCTCTGTACTTTATCATATTGGTTTTTCCTCCATCATTCTATAAATGTGTATTACACTGATTCATTTTCTTATATTGAACCATTCTTGCATTCTAGGAATGCACCCCACCTGGTCATCCTGCATAATCCTTTACAGTGCTATGGAATTCTAGTTAGTATTTTGAGAATTTTTTGCATTGCTTTCCTCTTGCTGCCTTTAAGGCTCTCTTTCTTTGACTTTTGATAATTTGATTATGTTGTTTCCCCTTGAACAACGTGGGGGTTAGGGGCACTGACCACAACCCCCACCCCATGTAGTCAGAAGTCCACATATAACTTTTGACTCCCCCAAAACTTAACTCCTAATAGCCTATTGTTGACCAGAAGCCTTACCAACAACATAAATAGTCAATCAAAACATTTTGTGTTATGTATATTCTATACTGTATTCCTACAATAAAGTAAGCTAGAGAAAATGCTATTAAAATCACCAGGAAGAGAAAATACATTTATATCTGTCCATGTTCATTTAGCTCACTGAGCATACATAAGACCCTTGTTATAAATTCGTCAAGTCAAAGGTCTGCATCTTTTAAAGATTGATTTCTAGAGATTTTGTTCCTTTGAACGAGCCATGTTTTGTTATTTCTATGTCTTGTGATCTTTTGTTGAGATTTGGACATTTGAAAAAGCAGCCACCTCTCCCACTCTTCAGAGACTGGGTTCATGCAGGGAAGACCTTCACTAATCAGCCCAACTTAAAGGCTCATGGTCGTCTCGAATCTTTGCTGGGGCTGCATCTTGCCTGGGACTGCACGTGTGCGTCTGTTCCAGTTCCCCACATACCAACCAACTGCTTTTACGTAGCTTCATTTCCATAAGAGTCTCATTCCTGCCCGTTCCCAGGAGACTTGAATTTCTTTTCTGTTCCTCTGCCTGTGATCGCTTGTCCCCAGACATCCACGAGTCTTCAGAACACCTGTAGTTCTCACCTCCTACCGTGCCCGTGCCTGTGGTCCGCAGCCTCCAGCCTGCCTTCTTTCCAGCAATGTTCTGAGTCAGGCAAGACAAACGAGTCCCCAGGCAAGTAAGAAAGTTACAAGCAAGTTTCATTCTCTACCTTGAGTCCCGAGGGAGAACAGGATTGGGTGGTTTCCTCGCAACAGTGCATGGGCAGGACAGGGACCAGAGGCCAACCAAAAGCCTCAAAATTTCTGACCATTTTGAGTGGCCTTTTCTGTTAGGTGTTTGCTTGGTTCGTGCAGCTTAACTGGTTGCTAGCATTCTCATGAAGCTATTTTTCGTCCATCTATTATTTGGTGTGTCTGGAGTGGGGCAAGGGCCTGAAGCTTCTTACTCTGCCATCCCCCTGAAGACAACTCTCTAATAACTTGTTTAAAATGTAATGTTATTTTGTTTTATGTTACTAATAAGAAATTGGTAGTATAAAGAAAACGAAATCCGAACAGGATAGACTGGAATTACATGAAAAATAAAAGTCTCCATGCCCACTTCTAACATTCCATTCCTACTCACGGCCTTTGCATTTTGAATGCTTCTGCAGGTCCCCCCCCCTTAATTGTAAATAACATAGACATAGTTTCACTTCTTCACTCATCAACTTTGAATCCTACAATCCTACAAATGATTTTATGCAACAACAATTGGAGGCTTGCAATAGACTTCCTTTTCCCTCATTCCAGTTATGGTTTTATTTTTACATTTAATTTTTTTTTTTTTTAAAGTAAGCTCTACATCCAACATGGGCCTCGAACTCACGACCCCAAGATCAAGAGTTGCATGCTTTACCAATGGAGCCAGCCAGGCGCCCCTCATTTGTTTTAGAACTTAATTTTTTCCTAGTTTTATTGAGATATAACTGACATGAAACACTGTTGTTTATAACCGTAAGGGGCAAATACTTGATGCACTCCCAGTACGTACATAAAGGAGATTAGCACTCGTGCTCTCCATGTTTTTCCCTGCCACCATCTTCTGAATGTGGTCAAGTTTTCCAAAATGTCCTTTATGTTCTGTGAAAGTAGTAGTCTTTTATGCTTTGATTTTAAAAGATTTGAATCCTGTGATGATGTACCTATGGGCTCTTGAAGACAGGCAATTATTTGTCACTAAACCTGTATCTCTCAAGTTTTCTTAAATTTCATTCAAAACTTTTAATTGCATGGCTGATGTTGTTCTAGGAGCTTGAGTTACACTTGTCATTAACTCAAAATCATGTCTTAACCTTCGGACAAGTTTTTACTTTATACTAGAATATCAAGAATTATCCTTTTTGCTTTTTGACAGTGTATGTTTTGTCACCGTATTACTGAGATCGTCTCAGTTTCATACCATGGTCTCAGCACGGTGATGTTTTAAAACGCAACTCTTTTCCAGTATCCTCAGCTGTCCAGACCACTTCTCATTTTCTGACCTCTTTTAGAATTTGTTTGGCTTAATGTCCATCTGTCTGCACCCCCAACACTAGAGTGAAAGCTCCCAGAGGCTAAAGGACTTTGTTTTGTTCACTGCTCTATCCCCAGTGTGTAAACAGAGCCTTGGGCACATGATGCTCAAGAAAAAATTTCTGAATGCACAAATCTTAACAGCTATTAAATGGTACCTATTTAATTACGGTTCTTAGAACCAGTTCTCCTAAAATCTTCCCACTATTCTCATTTGGATAGATTGCCGTCTGCGTCTGCTTCAGATGTCAAAGTCCTGAGATACCTTTCAATCATACTACTTCATGTTCTGCTGGTTCTTGCAGAGCATACTCTCCAGTAGGTATTTTCGGAAAGGGTGGTGGCAAAGTTTCTGACTGCTTGCTTGCCTGTTCGTCTTTATTTTGCCACCTCACCCTCCTCGACAGTTTGGCTCTAGATAGAATACACTCGTTCAAAATAATTGTGTCTCCCCAGTATGAGTAAGGTGCTCCATTATCTTCTAGAGCTCACTGTTGCTACTCAGAAATCTGATAATCCTCAGAAGAAATAATCAGAGAAATAATTTCCCAAACCTGGATACAAGTCTTCCGAACAAAAGGTTTATTGAACAGGCTGTGAAGTGGGAAAGTATAAATGATAAAGTTTTTTGAAATCTCAAAACACAAAGCTTGAAGAGAGCATTTCTTTTTGATATTCCCTCCCCTTCAGAGCATTTTCCTCGCACAGGTTGAAGCACTGGAATCCTCCATTTCCTTTAACTTCTCATCCCTCAGATGACCTCGCAGGCTGGTTTTTTTGAAATGTCAGGTTAGTCTCCTTGAGGAGTATCAGACTGCTAACTCCTGAAGGTGATGGTATCAGGAGGCTGAGGTGACCGGGAGGTGTGTGACAGGGTCATGAGGGTGTCACTCACGAAGAGATGCCCTATGAGGAGATTCCTGGCCCCTTCAGCACATGAAGATCTGGGGAGTCTGCAGCCTGGAAGGGGCCCCTCATGTGATGACCACACTGGCTACCTGATCGTGGACTTCCAGCCTCCAGAACTAGGAGAAGTCAACTTCTCCTAGTCTGGTGTATTTTGCCACAAGAGCCCCAAAAAAGACACTATCCAAGCAGCAAAAATTAGATATAAGCAAAACCTGCAGAAATTTGTGAAAAACCCAAAAATTACATTGTTTGGAATTTGGAATCTGGGTGGCTGTGCTCAAAGCAGCAACGATGATTCTTACCTCTTGTCTGTGCTGTTCCTGAACAGGGAAACAATGATAAAGATACCCAGAAACTGCAACAAAAATGTCTGTGGGCCGTGCCTGAGCGGTCTGCTGAACACAGTCGGGGTCTGATGTAAAGAAAGAATCAGCCGGCTCCAAAACCTGAAAGGCCCAGACGTCTAAAGGATAGATGCACTGAGGCAGCTGCAATTAATAAAAAGGTGACCAGGTGAAGCTCTGAGGATTTTTAAAGAATAATCTTACTTGCCGTTCCTTGAAAGGACCAAACCCCCAAATTTTTAAAGACCCTTGCTTGGGGGGGTCCTTTATGTGCCCCCAAAGCAGCGATCAGTGCGTTTTTCGATCTAAAGCTTCCCCCACCCCCCGTGAACTGTAAAGGCTTCCGTGGAGCATGGGTTGGAGTTGGCCAGTGTCTTCGCTCTGCTGCCGTCACCTTCCTGTCCGACTAGCATCACCCAGCGTTCCGTGCCAGGACCGCACCCCCTCCCCGCTGCTTGTGAGGCTTCAGAGCAAACATCTGGCTCTCCTTATTCTGGTAGGAACTTCTTTCCTTTGGGCATCAAGGGGCAGATAGAAACGGTTGAGACTGGGGGATGAGGGATGGGGTCCCAAGCAGCCCAGAGGCTGTAGCTACCTGGTGGAAAGCACCGAAAACCTCATAAAAATGAAAAGTGAATGTAAAGTCACATCAACAGGAGTTGTTACTGGAGACAGTAAACCGAAGGTAACATTTCAATTGTTTTCTTTGCAGTGTGCTCAAAGCATATTTTAAGCAGAGGGTAAATAATTTCCTTCCTGTCGGTTTTGTAGATTTTTGCATTTCCACGAGTTTTAGCAAATTCCCAACTATCTCTCTAAAGCACAAAAAGGATAAATCTATAAAAACAGATAAACTTATGAACCCTTGCACCTTTTATTCATGTCCTTTGAACACGTGCTCAAAATAGAATTTCTGATAAACCACCTTCAGTTTCTTCAGGTACTTTAATTAGGATGCCTTATTGTTTCTATTTTATCAATAGTGGAAAGAACTTCATCTTAACCCAATTACCTCAGAGTCTTAGGCCATGAAATGAGGACAAAAGTTAAGAAAATTTCTTGAAATATTATTTTTCTCACTGGCATTTCTACTTTAGAACCAACCAACCTTGGCACATTTCATGATACAGCCAAACCTAACGGACCTATGCACAAGGTCCAACACAGTGAGGAGTTTCTAACTAACTGGATGTATTTGGTGTGTATATACGTAGTCTTTCTCAACTGTGATGTTTGGGGATTTGGGGGGGGGGGGTGCTGTCCTCTGCACCACAGATGGTTAGCAGTCCCCCTTTCCTCAAATTGTGACAACCCCAACTGTCACCTGCCTGCAAACTTGCTGTCATGTGGGAAATGGTCCATGATTGCCCAATACAGTAGCTTACAGCTTTTAAAAAATGATGGTTTGTGCATGACAGTAATCTTAAAAATACAAGCATACTTAAAAATATGCTCTAAGTGAATTCTAGTTCAAAGGAAAAACCAAACCAGGATGGAAAGAAAACATTTATTCAATCAAAATCAATACTTTCTTTTAATATCTACAAGCCAACACTGAATGAACACAATGTACAAAAAAAGTATGCTTATATTATAAAAATATGTCAATTTTATCTTCTGGGTGCTGAGCAGAAGTCATTTTAAACAAAATCAAGGCAAACTTGCTCTCTATAATGAAACTGCTATAATTTAATAACAAAAGTGAAAGCTAATATATACTCACAAAATATCTTTAAAGGCGAGATAATGCTGCATTGGAAATGCTGAATCCAATCACCATAGTGAACTTTTCTTATTGGCACCACTTCACGCCTACATCATGGGAAAGCACCTCTTTTATAGAATGCAGATCACTAACAGAATCCAGGGCATTGGTTAAACCTTCATTCAGTTTTCCGTGCTAATTGTTAGCATGTAGTACTAACAGTCAATCCTATTTATTTAGATTCAATTTTAAAATGAGACACATGGCCCAAGAGTTACAATCTGCGGATGATGTGGGGAAACTGCCACCCTTCACACTCTTCAAAAGCCTCCCTAAAAAATGTGTCCAAGGTTAGTATATTAAAATTTTTTGTCATTTCTTCTTGCATTTATTGGCACCTTCCTTGGCATCTGTTCTTGCACACAGTGTGGCTACTGTAGGTCAGTTACACGCTCTTACCATGGAGGTACGCTCCAGTACTCACTGGAGTATTTGGTCCACACAGAAGTAAAATCAAGTGAGTTCAAGAAAAAGGAGCAGGGCTCTCTGTATTGTGAATCCAGGAGTTATAGGACAAGTATGAAAGTTCTGCTAATTTTAAAAGTCAAAACAGACTAAAGGGCATCACTATGGACAAGGCCCAGAAAATCCAATCTGTCTTGTAAGACCTTGTACAAAGCAGTGTCCCTGGCAGGACACAGACTCTGGCTGAAAAAAAACGACATGGGTCCTCAGCAAATCCCAATCCCAGAACGCAGTATCCACACAGTAAATTAAACTGCAAACTGCCTGTTTTTCAATTACTAAGCATGAATATTTCCTCGACAGATTCTCTCTGGGACTGACACCTATGAAGCCTCCAACTGTAGGAATACAAGCACTCTATTCGGAAGCACTACTCTCCTGGTTTGCCTATATAAGCTATTTATCCAGTTACCTGGTTCGTAAGAACCTGGGACTAAGATGCAAAGAAAAGAATTATTCACCAAATTTCTTAGCTGTCTACATTTTCATCTAAGTCCCACTTTTCATCTAAGTCCCATTTGCTGCATAAAATATTAATCCTAAATGTAGTTAGGACTGTATTGGACAGAGGATTTAAACATTTTAATGAGAATACATACACCACGCCCTCAGAGAGAAGGGAAAGTACTTACAGAAATATCTGAAATACACATAATTTATGAAGAATAAACATTTTGGAGCCTGAGCAATGGTTTCTCACCAATGTCCTAACAAATCACCATACAGATTTTCACTGGCAACGATTCAGCCAAGTCATTATATTGCTCTGGGTTAACTTCCACGGCCCCAAAACAGGTCTGAATATGGAAAGGCCAATGACTCTGCAGTGAGTAGTACCGGCCAGGAGTTAAGTTAGTGGAAACACATGGATCCCATCATATTAAAATAACAAGTAAAAACAGAATGAGTACACAATGAGACTGGATGAGGGCATCACCACAACACTCTGATACACAACCACACCTGTTCACAAATACAGGTCCTCACTCTCAGAATAAATATATTGAACATTTACAACCAAATGAACACCTTATGAATGCCAGATTTTAGTTCTAAAATAAGCTACAGGTCACCTTTGTGTGTGTGAAACTGACGTGACTCGGTGCCACAGCTAATCCCTCTCTAACGGCAGCAAAGAAACACTCATTTCTGGCCTCCCATGGGCTCCCAGACAAAGCAACTTCATAAAGCATGCGGATATTGATTCTGCTCAAGTTTCAAACGAATAAAAATGATCATTGTGCTTGTGGATGTCCTACCTTCCAAAATATACAAACGGTGACAAATTAACAAAAGCAGGTCCTACCTTACCAACAAACTCATAAGGCAGAGGGCTGGAGATGGAAATAGAAACATTTAAAATGGGAGAAAAATGCAAAATAGTGCGAGCATTCACAAAAGAGACCATACTATCAGATCCATATAATTGATAAAAATGAAGCCACGATTCAAAGTCTGTGAGTCCAAAGGCATGCATGCCAGTCGAAGGAAATGCAGGGTTCATCTGACGACAGCTTCTGCAGAGCAGAACAAGAACGTCTCACTGGAGGAATCACAACAGGGTGAACAAGATGCCATCACACTTCTTGTTTGTATTGGAAAAGGAATCACAACAACAAATTAAAGAGTGAAAAGAGAAAACAAATTCACAATGACCTATAAAACCAAAAGAAAAATCCAAATTATTTTTACACTTTAAGTTGTCTTTATTTAATTTGTAAAGTTTTCAAAGATTTATCAATAATGCAGTCTAAAAAACATAAAGGTACTTCACCACACGACATTCCCCAAAGTACCAATACTCAAAATAGTAATTTCATTCACGTTTAAAGAATGAAAGCCTCCTCCCCACATGGTTGTCTTACAGCACTGTGTTCTTCGTAAGAAAAAGAGCAACCGAAAACTATTCAAAGTGCCTACAACCATCCCGTGAAATACTGAGCAGGGTAAAATATGTTTGCCTTTTCCAGTGTATGACCCAGGTACTCACGGGAGCCAGGATTCGGGGCTATCCAGCCTTCGTATCCACAAGCTGCATCTGCACGCTGGCAGACATCCCACCCCCGTAGCCCCCCTTGGACTGCATCTGGTTCTGAATGGAGCTAACCTAAAATAAGACAAAAACAGAACCAAGTCAAGAACTAGGGACAAGACAACTCCCTGATTCTGGCCCTCAATGTTTTAGCTAAGCAGTTTTGAGAAGGATACTTTCTATAGAAAAAAAAATTCTCTTTTTACAGACTTAAATTTCTGATCGCCCTTAGGGAAATCGTGAGGCTACTAAAAACACTTCAGCCCTCAACTCCCTCTCCCCACTTAGCAGTAACAAAATACCTGTTTTGTAATTCACAATGTACTTGGTAACATTTCAAAAACAGAAGTATACAGATCAACTCCAGTTCTTGATCACCTCCATTACTTAGAATCAAACAAAAATAAATACAAATGAAATTGGACCAGCCAAAGATAAATTTTTAAAGTCCCATGTGATAAAATTTACATACCTGATACAGCCTTAAAGAATCAAAAGACTTGGAGGGTAGTCCAAATTTAGTCATTGTAACTCTGGGTTAAGTATTTATCCTCTCTAAAGATCTGTAAAACAGTTAACGTGATAATCTCTCCTCCCCACCAAACAGGGCTATTTTCCGATGGGCTGTAAGGTTCTTCTCTTACTTGGTGGAAACAGGCAAATTAACTTATCGGCAAGCTAAGAAGTGCCCTTAGTGGACCAACATTATTCCAATCTTAGTTCATACCAACTAGAAGCAGATTGTAAGTAGACAATCAGGCTAGAATGCTAGAAAACGGGGCTGTGACAAGGTGCTGGAGGTGCTGACCTAACAATGCTGAGTCAGAGCAGAGGCAAGCTGCTCAACGGGTCCCTCAGCTGTCCATGGTTCCCTGGGGGCAGGGGCTGGGAACAACATCCATTACTTAATCTACTTAAATACTCACGGAGCACTTGATAGAAAATATGACATGGGAGGTGTTTTCAATGGTGATCCTGAGTCAGTACGGTTAAGCAAAGTAGGTAAGGTTTGCCTATTTTCTGAGCAAGGTAGGTTTAAATATATTCTAACAGAAAAGCAAAATACAAAATGCATAGCTTCTTTAAATCCAGAAGGGTTTCACTGACAACATCTTACGTGGAACATCTCACTCTAGTGATATCACATGTGTTCTGGCCTTAGCTATATTCACATTACTCAAATGACTACTTCAGTTAAAAGTATTAAAAAACACCTGAAATCTATAGGCCTATTTATTTTCAGCAACCTTGCTCAGTCTGAGAAGGCTACAAGCATAAGCTATCAGTTCAAATTCATTTCCTGTTCCTTTCAGGTAACCTGTTTTGTGGCACAAACTTGATTTTACCCAGATACCAAAAATTTCCCACCTAACATGTTACCTTTTCTAGATATATCAGGGCTATTTATAAAAAGTAACATTTTTGTGTTTTTACATAGTGCATTCATAATGTCATGCTGATACTAAGCAAGAAAAAAACTGGTTTTCCTCCAAAAGTCAATGGCTCAATTTCAAACTATAGAATTTGGATTTTCTAATGGATTACTTTTGACTGTGTATATATTATATTTTAACACAATAAGGCTATTACTAAAAGAGTCATGGGATCCTTTTCTAGTAAGAAGTTAATATGAAAGGTAATTTGGGAAGAACAGTGTGTTTACAGGAAAAGAGAAACTCCCAAGTCATCTGCCCGTTCAGGAATCCAGTGTGGCAAGGCTGTCCCATCTGCATCGAGCCAGGTACCTCATACAAGGGGCTCAGCTCTTAGGACAGACACTTAAGGCAAGCTACTTCTGTGGATAAACAACATTTAGGTTTTGTCTCACTCTGTGCAATACTATTACTGCACAGAAGAGGAGTTCTCTCACCAAATCAGACTCATACCAGTTACATCTCTCCACTCATGTAACTTGCAGGGAACGCGGGGATCACGTAACACTGAACCTAACGCAAGTGCCTCAAGCAGCACCCTGGAGACATGGGTGAGTCAGAGGCTGCGCGTCACCGCACAAACAGAAAACCTATCAGAGACGCACTGGGTTCTAATGAGCTCAAACACTTCATAAAAACACCTATTCCGTAAGCCGAGCAGGCTGCCTGGACTCGGCAGGTAGATCTACTAACAGCGGAGGGCCTGTCTGGATCCAGCTCAGCTGAAGACGCAAACGTGGATGCCCTGCAAGAGACCGTCCTCCAGTCCTAGCTAAACTGATGGCAATAAGAGTCCCCTACATCCATGAAGGGCTCCTTGTGCAGACAAAACGCCAAATAGGAATTTTAAAAGAAATCCTGAAATGTATGTGAAACAGTATTTAAAAAGTTAAATACCAAAAACTAAAAATTTAATTCATTCTGGAGTTTTTAAAAAAACGTGAAATGGGGAAGAACACATTTGTTGAATTAAAATTCATCACATATAATAAATTTGAAGCCATTCGCTCTACTTGTATGTATTATAATAACCCTATTAACAAAAGTCATAGGTTCTCATTTGCTCTTTTCATTTCATGCTGATCCAGGAAACAAAGCTACTGAATTGTATTTTGACAGCAACCTGACACCTCTTGCATTTCCACAAAAGCAGTGGAACAAAACAAAGTACTTTTCCTACAGATTTAAAGCAAACAAGCGGTTTCCTTTCAGGAAGCTACACATGTTATTCCTCTGCTTACCTAGTAACTGATGTGACAAACTTCTCTGCCGTATCCAGGATATCCATCTACCTATTTTAAAACTCTCTGCTCTCTTGTTAAGTCTTTTGTTAATTCTGTCCAGTAAATAAGTATACAATGGATAATTCTGTATTCTATATAAAAGCCTTACTGACTTTCTGGTTCTAAACGCTTTAGAGATCATTTAGACACATCTGTTTACTTTAGATTTGGGGGAAAGAGGCTCCCGCTACATGGTGGCTTACTACTTTAGGGCAAAAATGAGGCAGAGCCCTGACACCCTCACTTGTCACTGCTTCTATTATAGCGCACTGTGTTGTTAGATGAAAATTAAGGAGTAAACGAGTTCAAGGGAGTAAATCTAAAGTGTGTTTTGGAATTCACTGAGATCTCTATAAAAGAGCAAATACACACAAGTATTTACATTAGTTATGAATAAATCACATTCTAATATCAAGAGAAGGCTAGTCTTTTATAAGGTAAATGCAATAAACATGTTTGCGGAAGGCAACTTAATGAATTTGAGAGAAAAGAAATTAAATATTACTAACAGGCTGACATCCACATCCCTTTTCAAGGAGACAGGACAGCCAAAGGGCTATTAGCTATCATTCTAAACTCAACACCTTTTAAGTATTTTTTCAGGAGAAAGGTAGAAATATATGCATAGTTTAGCAAATTAGAGGAGAGAGTAATTTCTCATTGCTCATTTTCTTCTACGTTCATGTTATGTATTTATATTCAGTGTCTACAAATTCACTGAGCACTGTATAATCTTTAAGAATGTATGTACCTGTCATACAGGCGACATAGGTCTATGCCCCAAGACCCCATCTGCATCTTCCACCAACACACTTACTGAATTCATTCCACTGAATAGGTCTCCCGATCCTACATGAGCCGTGTGCACAAAATTCGTTGGCTCTCCAATCATACTTCGGTCAATCCGCCGGCGCCTTTTCTAAAATACAGGGAACAATGTGTTGAGAAATGATTTTATTAGCAACATACTTACTCTGTTGGATTTATTTACTACGGATGAATGATTTTAATGACCATAATATGATTTCCCCAGGATATCAGGATCCCGACATCTTGGGGCTGTCAGGATTACCTCAAGAGAGGTATATGCACACACACCCACAAAATGATTGGTAAAGCAAAACAACAGTTATTGTTTAGAACTGAAAATACATTATTTGGCCTAGCTCTGGCTACTGACTTATTTGTATAATAACTATTTAGGTTTTATTGTTTTAAAAAAAAATAACTAAAATTATCACCACTGACCCTTATTGTTAGCAAGGAATACAGTGTGATTTGAGTACAGCACTCTTGATGTTAACATCACTTTCTAGGTTTCATCATTAACAAACTGGCATTAGGGACGCCTGGGTGGCTCAGCTGGTTAAGCGTCTGCCTTCGGCTCTGCTCATGGTCCCAGGGTCCTGGGATCGAGCCCCACATCGGGCTCCCGACTCAGTGGGGAGCCCCTCAACCCCTGCTTGTGTTCCCTCTCTAGCTGTCAAATAAATAAAATCTTAAAAAAAAAAAACAAACCTGACATTTTGATGGTTTTTACTTAGATTACACCCCCACAACCATTCCACCCCAGAATGAATCACCTGCTCTGTTTGGAGGAAATGTGGTCCCAATCCGTTCACTCTTCTCTGGTCTGAGCTGGCTGGGCGTGAAACCCTACCCAAACTCAGTCTACTAGGCTGGGGCTTAGCGACCCCTCCTCATTTCTGACAACCACCTCTTACAGGGTACGGAGTAACTTCTGCTACCAGCTGTAATCCTTGCCTCACCAATATGCCCATTCACCTCATTAGCGGGAGTTCCTTACCCTGCTGTTTTACTGATCATGAGATCCTTCCAGGGACAAAGGTTATCTTCAGTCAGTCCCACGTTTTCCATGACCCCTTGGATACTGTGAGCTAGCGGAGAGGAACACACTGCACTGCTGGCTTAGTGTCCTAACACCAGTGCTGCTTCTCCCCCTTTACTTCCCTTTGAACAATATACTGTTGTCTCCCACTACTGAAATGCTGGTGTAATCCTGATAAATCCTAAAAACTTACCAAGACAGACCCAAGTGACAGCACCTCAGGATTAAAACACAATTTTCTACAAAGCCACCAAAATGGGGAGTTCATACATTAATTTCAGAAGCCAACATACATTGTTTTACCGTCCTCTAGCTTTTCCGGCTGCCATTCAGGATCCCAAAAGAAGCCCGAGTTTTTCCTTAGAAATATTTATGTTCATCCTCACAGCCCAACGACAGACAGTGGGCTATCTCCAAGTTCATTGGTTTCTCCATCCAGTGCGTCTATCTGAACACAGGTTTTACTGTATCTTGGAGAAGTTTTCTTCTCTTATGTTTTTATAATGCCGCTCGTGTTCCTTTCTGCAATTTGTTTCACTGTTAGATGAACAGTGGATTATATTTGTGTGTGTGTGTGTGTATAATCTTCCAATTTTCTGGTATTTTTATCCAATATTTTTATTTCTCTTATAGTTTTGCTATATTGAAAACTAACTTTACTTGATCATCCTCAGGAATCCACAAATTTTTTTCTTACAGACCAAGACAGTAAATAGGCTATTCCATGTGTCGTAGCTTCAACTCCACTATGGTCCTTGGGCCACAGAAGTCGCTATGGACAAATGCATAAACAAAGCAAGGGTAGCTCCATTCCAGTGAACACTTACTCATGGAAACACGGAGCAGGCTAGATTTGGCCCACAAGCAGTAGTTTGGAGACCCCAGCTCTAGAAAAGTTTTTTCAGTAGCAGCTACATACTATTTTTCAACTACAGTTATTTTTTTTCAGAAGCTCTGTTATGAAATGACATCACCGCAGTATTTTTTCATCTTTTGAGTATTTGTATTACAGGTTTTCATTTTCCCTCTCAAAATGCTTGACTGTATGAATTACAGTCTGTAACACTAACAGCAAAATACTCTCATTCATTTACTTGAAGCCCCTTTTTCAAGGGTTGATAAGAAATTCAATCACTCGGGGGCGCCTGGGTGGCTCAGTCGTTAGGCATCTGCCTTCGGCTCAGGTCACGATCCCAGGGTCCTGGGATCGAGCCCCGCATCGGGCTCCCTGCTCCGCGGGAAGCCTGCTTCTCCCTCTCCCACTCCCCCTGCTTGTGTTCCCTCTCTCGCTGTCTCTGTGTCAAATAAATAAATCTTAAAAAAAAAAATTAAAAATATTCAATCATTCGTTTGGGGCCTTGCTCCCTAATTATAGAAAAATTTCAGGTTCAGAAGGTGTCAGTGAACCAAGAGAGGATCCAGAACCTTTGTCTGTTTTCCAGTTTTTCTGTTTGTCAGCACAAGGCACGGACTTCTGCCTTCATCTCGTATGTTGTCACTTCAGGTGCTCTAAAGGTACCTCAGACTCCGTGCCCCTCAGCACCGACTCAAAACCCACAGCATCCTTGGACTGGGGACACCCATACCAGCAACGCACTGGTTCCCCCAGACTCTGTTTATCTATTTCTACCCAGTCCATTCAACACACTTCCCTTCACACTGCTCTCTTCTAGGATAACACAGCACAGATGAGCTGTAAGAGGCAAAGCTGCCTTCTCTTTTAGAGGATTAAGGTAAGGAAAGAAGATGCTAATAGCACTTTTGCGCCTTTTTTCTTCCTGGCTATACTGTTCCATTCCACTGAATCTGCTTTGATAGAAAGTTGTGGGTCCAGGCACATCTAAATTATCTTCACCATCAAAAGATAATTTTCTCAATACCTGGGCCAAATTGTTGGGGTTTCTTCCCCAGTGAGCCCCTTGACTGACAGTTAAACAGAAAGACTTCTAGCTTCTTGGCACCCTCCACACAGCAGGAAAGGGTGGATGGCTCCAGTTGAAGAAAAAGGCTAGCAGTGACGTTCCAGGGGATAATGGCATCCATAGGCCTGAAGACTTTTCCTCCTCAGGCCTTGTGCAATCCACTTACAGGTGCAACAGCTCCTGATGGTGGAGGGTGCCACATGGCTCAGCCAGAAGGCCCTCTCAAACAGGTTAAGGGATGGGCACATTTCAGAGAGTAAGATCTATTCCACGACACTGGGAGTCTTGACCATCCCTTGCCCTGTGAACACATAGGAGCAACTTCTCAAGTTCTATCTTTGTAATTTCCTCTGGACGGGTGTGTTCAGGGCTTAGCAAAAGGCTACACTTGGCCCACATCTCCTCATTAAGTGATTTATTCTAACAACTGAATTACTGAAGGAAAATGTTGGGGGCGAGGAATCACCATGGGGCACTCAGGCCACCACCCAACTCCCCAGAAACGTTTCCTGAAAGGAATTCATGAATGGATCAGGTGGTTAATCAAAATCAAAGACTGTAACAAACATTCTGAATACTGAGGAAGGATGTTTCACAGAGACTACTCTCATACTGAAGGGCAGAGGACAGATAATTTGTAAATCTGAGAACAGTGAATACATTTTCACTTCAACTTTACTGAGCCCAGAGTCAGGCTTTCCCCTTTCACCTTGTAAGGTTTCTTCATGCTATTAATCTGACACTGATGTAAGGTACAGAGGTTGAAGCTTTCAGTCCTTCCCTCCCTAATGACAAGACAGGTTGTTTTTTTGTTTTGTTTTGCTTTTTAAAGATTTGAGAGAGAGAGAGAGAGAGAAGGAAAATGAACAGGGGAAGAGGCAGGGAGCCCGACGTGGGACTCGATCCCAGGACCCCGAGATCAGGACCCCAGCGGAAGGCAGATGCTTAACGACTGAGCCCGGGCGCCCCGTGACAAGCGGGTTTCAGAGGCCCGTCCAGGCCAGTCCACAACAGCCACAGCTTGCACGCAGGCTGCAGGAGCCAGACAGGCCATGACAGTAACGCCGGGGGGAAGAGGTTACTTGGATTCAACTACAGGCGCTGAGGTGGAAAGAACTAGGTAGATGTAATTCAGCGGGGAAAATCAATAGCATTTGGTTGTTGCCTGGATGTGAGAAGGGAGCGGCAGAAGTTAAGAAAATGCACAGATTTCCCATCTGAGAGGAATGTACACAATTCACAGGAGCAGGTAACACTGGAAGAGGGGGCAGGCTTTAGGAAGAAGATGAAAGAGGTGAAGACGCACTGAACTTGAGGTATGTCTGAGACATCCAAGTGAAGTTATCAAGAGGGCGAGCTGGATACACGGACGTAGGATTCTGACAGAGGCTAAACTAGACAGAAGAAATCAAGTCTCACCAGCACAATAAAGAAGTGCACAGAGGAACCCTAAGGTGGGGTGGAGAAAACTAAGCCGTCAAAGGAGGCTAAAGAGAAAATGCCTGGAGGGGTTAGGCAAACACAGCTGAAAGTGGGTGAGAGGTCAGATAAAGACCAAAGGAGTGCCTGTGGGGGGGGTGGTGGAGGACTTCTGAGGGGACAGACGAGTGTGCAAGAGGCAGGGAATGGAGTATCGAACCCAAACAACTGGAGACAGTCTGGCCGTCTGGACAGGGTCAAGAAAGAATGGGCTGAGCTGAAAGAGGAGGAGAAGAGGACTGAATTTTTGCCTTCAAAAGATGAGAAAGACGATTTAAGCTTAATTTCTGATAAGATCCAGTGAAAGAGTCTAAAAGTAGAGAAAAATCATCATCACCATGGTAATATTCCAGGGAGGGTAAGAGGAACAGATCCAGACACAGGATGACATGTTCTTTGCATTTGTATTATAACATTCTTAACCTAGATGCTAATAATTACCTATCTCAAAATACAAAAATGTACTACTTTTCAGTCACTACGGACACTTAAAGAATACGACACTTCTGTGGTGTGCTGTATTAAGAATACAAGACAGAGACAAGATTTAAATCACGGGCAAACAAGGGGAATTCCAGAGCTGGGCCTCTGCAAAGAAAAACAGGAAATGGTGCACTCGCTCTGATGCGTATTAACTGTTGTCAGTAGCAGAGTCATCGTTTTTCCTGGAAACATTCTTTATAGGGTACTCTATTAAGAATGTCAACCTTCTGAATAATTCTTGCCATCCTTGAAATACTGTTATTCTGCATAAGGTCAAGGATTATAGTTGTGTTAGCGAGGAGACGAGGGAAAATGTCTCTTCACATTTACTCAATGTTAATGATCCCTCTTATTAAAGCAGTTTAATCTTAGAGATACATACTGAAATATAGTTTTTTTTAGATTTCATTTTTAAGTAACCTCTATACCCAACAAGAGGCTCGAACTCATGACTCGGAAATCAAGAGTCACCAACAGAGCCTGCCAGGTTCCCATACTGAAGTATTTTGGGATGAAATGTGATGTGCCGAATTTGCTTCAAATTCTCCAACGGGGGCTAGGGGGTCACAGATACAACAGGATGCCCCCCAGCAGCAACCTCTGAAGCTGGGTGCTACATACATGGGAGGGGGAAGGTTCTCTTCCTTCTATTTCTGTGTATATTTGGTAATTTTCCTAATAAGTTTTTCAAAATAAGTTTTTCAAGATTTTAGTTTTCTCCTACTCTTACAACTTTACACAAAAACCTAGTTAAGTGTTGCTTACTAGTAAAAATTGTGTGACATGAGAATGAATAATCAATTTCTCTCTGATTTCCACCAGAACGGAGTTTTGTCCTCATTCCTTGATACAATTCTAAAATCATTCCCTATCTACTTCCTGTCTTCCTCCCCAAAGTATTAGGAGATATATTTTAAGTTTTTGAAAACTATACTGCAGAGCTACCATATAATATTTGGCTAGCAGCTACAGCATCAATTTAGTTTGTGCCATTCATATGCATCACTCATGCACTCCCATCACAGGTTTCCTCTCTGAAAATAAAATTACAACTGAAAAACAAAAATGGCTTAAGCAGTAAGGCCCAGTGGCAAGGTGTCCACTGTACTCAGAGCTTCCACAAGATTTCTCTACACTTTTCTCAGCTCTGCCCTCCTGTCAGGTTCAGTCTCAGGCTGGTAGCCAACAGAGTTGCAGCAAATCTAAGGCCTTCCATTTGTGTTTAAAGACATAGAGAAAAATAGCACTTTACTAAAAAACAAGGCAAATTTCCCCTGAGGTCTCCACAGAACTTCCCCTGGCATCTGGGTTCTAAGCCCTGTCTTGAACCAATCCCTCTCATCCAGAGAATGTCTTCCTTGAGCCAAACTCTGGAGCCCAATCACTGCTGAAGACCAGCAACCTCTGACAAGCAGCACAGACCTACCCAGGGATCACTGTGGCTCCTATACAAGAGAGGAGAGGGAATGGATGCTGTGCCGGAATGATAATACCAATCTAAGCATCTGTCGTGAAACCTTAAAATTACTAGTCAAATATTTATTTCCAAAACCTGGAATGGCGCCTGAGTGGCTCAGTCCGTTAAACGTCGGACTCTTGATTTCAGCTCAGGTCATGAGATCGAGCCCCATGGCGGGCTCGGCGGGCTCAGCGGGGAGTGTGCTTGATTCTTCACCTCTGTCCTTCCCCACGTGTGCACACGCTCTCTCTCAAATAAATAAATAAATAAATCTTAAAAAAAAAAAAACCTCTGGAATGTACAATTTAATTACTCTGAGAATCTTCTTCCAACAGATCCCTCTTCTGTGGTTTCTCACTTCCCTCTCCTGTCTACTTCCACCTTTGTGCTATTATTTATCTTGTGTAAGCCAACATTCTCCCTAATATCCTCTCTTTTCTTCCCTCTTGCACATCTTATTAAGGCTATGCTGATGACTAGTGAGCCTATTTTCTACTTTTCTGGGCTTGAGACTATACATTCAACGGCTTACTAACAAATCCAGAGGACATGCAAGCTTCCCGAGTCCAACACTGAACACTTACCCTTCGTGAAGCCCATTCCTCCTCCCCAGTCCCTGTTTGGTAAACAGTATTTCTGCCAGTATTTCCAGCCAGGTTGGAGGGCTGTCCCTCACACACTGCTCCTTCTCCCTCACACATGATCGCATCCAATTAGCAAAACATCCTGTGGAGTCAGCCCATTTCCTCTCCTGGGCCCCACATTAGTGTCACAGCCTTATTCCAGGCCCCTAAGCCTCTCACCTTCATCCCTGCAGGAGCCCCTCACTTGTTTGCTTCCAACCTCCTTTCTCCTTCCAGTATGCTTCACCCTTCACCTTTCGGACTTGAGAAAGGTACAAAACCTACTGTTACCCATTTCAAATCACTCAATGGCTTCCCAAAACTTCCAGGATAAATTCAGAACTCCAGAGCCTATGAAAATTCTGTCTCTCTCGCCAACTTCATCTTTAACTACATTCCTTCAAGCATTCTAAGCTTTCATCTGCTATTTCAAGATCCTACATACACCGTGCTCTTCCAGAACTCTGCCTGGAGGAATCTTTCCTACTGCTCTTTAATTTCACTAACTCAGGCCTGCCTCCTTTATACCCTCGAATCTGGGGTTACTCCCCCTCAGTATTCCCGGACTGCGTGTTCACCTACCAAAGTAAAACTGACATCTCACACTGAATTTAAACTGTCCCCTGGATGGTAGATGTGCTCCTATACAGGCAGCCACATAAAATGTGAATCCACAAGGGCCAGCACCCTATAAGGCTCACAGCAATTTATCAATAAACTTTTTATGAATGAATAAATTTATGAAGTAATAGTAATAGTGTGGCGCCCAACACAGTGCTTGAACTCATGACCCTGAGATCAAGACCTGAGCCGATATCAAGAGTTGGACACTTAACCGAATGAGCCACCCAGGCACCTCAACAATTCATGTTTTTAAGGCATAATTTTTCAAACCCATTTCTGCAGCAATATAAATGCTCCCTCCCAAAATAAAATAAATTCTCCAACTCCCTCAGATTTCTTGAATATTAACTAAGTATAGCTTCTAGCAAAACAGTGATTACTTAATCACCTAAATGATCACATAACTTAAATCACTTAACTTAAAACTTAAAACTTCCTCCAGGACTACTGTCTGGGCAAGTTAGTGTGCAAACACATGCCACTTCAGAGCAATTTAGGGCCAGGTCCCAGAGAGTAGCAGGAGGCTTTAGGTAAAAGCACAGGTAGGTACTTCTAGAAACCAAGAGAGTAGAAAATGAATGTGCCAGGTGTCTGACTGGCTCAAAGAGCATGTGACCTGATCTCGCGGTTTTGAGTTTTGAGCCACACGTTCGGTGTCAAGATTACTAAAAAACAATAAACTTAAAAAAAAAAAAACTGAACGTGCCTGCCATTTGGAGTAGCGAAAAGAGCTGGTACCTTCAGGTTGTAAGACAGCATCACTTACACCAAGGCAGCCTAAGTAAATGAAGAACTGAAAAAGAAAGATACGCTACTGACTTAACTTGGTGACCTAGACAAAGTATATCCCCACCTATGTATTTTATCAAATAAACCCATGGTTCCCAGTAAACACCCAAGGGCCCCACACAGTATTTTCAATTTGAGGGAAAAACAATGATACTCAACTTATGTAGGATACTGTATGAACTAGTAAATCAAGAGAATTCAAAATTTCAACATTATGAAAGAGAGCTTCACCTACATCCACCTTGACTTCAGTGGGTACTTTCTAAATGATTAAGTTCTTCTTTCCAGCTTATCTCTTAACTCAAGCAAAAGACTCTGCGGAACCAAAACTACTCCCTCAAGCAATAAGGACTGAGCCAGCAAGACCCACGTGACTGACTCCAAGACAATGATCAACTTGACCTTCACTGCCCACCTGCACGCACTCAACAATCTCTGTCCCACATTTTCCCTATATAAACCTGCAGGCATTTTCGGCACCCTGGATAGTCTTTGAGATGTTAGTCCACTGTTTTCCCGGTGTTGGGAGTCACTGAAATAAATTCCTTTTACCACCACTAGTCTATCTGTCTTTGGATTTTGTCAGCAGCAAATGGCCAGGCCTGGTCTGTTTGAGATTGCTAGAGCCAGGTGCTCTTGCCACCCTCCACTCTGGCTACAATGAGAGCATCCACTCTTTTTAATGGCACATCTCTCCAAAGCAGTGCTTCCCATAGTTGCTGTGAAAAGAACCCAAGCACTGTACAAGAGAAAACATGGAACTAGAAAAGAGGGTAGTGGTCTTCATTCTGATTCCATGCTTTGAGAAGTTGTGTAATACCTAACAGGCACACAGCCTGTAAGTCATCGTGATTATATCAGAATGAAATAAAAATTTATTTTTTCTTTTAATTTGTTACATTTTTAAAGTCAACCAAGATGTTAGGACATAATGTTTATTGCATTGTCCACACAAAACTAGTTACCAAATCTGTGAAGAATTTCTCTTGGCCTAGAGATGCCATGAAAAAAGTTACTCAAGTGTTAAGGGCACCAAAAACAAACTCTGGGAGCCTCTGAAGTAAGTTTATTTTTTTGAAATATTGACAGTATAATTAGGCAACAGGCATTTCTAAAAGTTATTTTTTTATGATACTACTGACATTGACTCCCTGGATACATGAGGGGACTCTGAGAGGCCTCCAACTGTCTGACCAGTTCATGTAACAGAAAAAACAGACTAACAAAAGCTATAATATAAAAATGGATTTGACATTCTTTGTAGAAAAGGAAAAGTGGGTCTTCGCTTACACAAAAAATGACAATGACTTTCATAGTAGTAATGTCAACCAATGCCTTCACCGCAAACCTATTCCCACCTAGCGATTGGCCATCACTACTTAAGACCCGGCTCGAACTCAACCTTGGAAGTTGTGGTCACTGGTTATTTCTTGACCTGAGCATGCAGAGAACAAGGCTCATGTTTCTATCACAGCACCTAAAACACCATTATGATGTACTTAGAATTTGATTTTCCTGCCATAGTAGCTCTTTTAGGACCACAGCTGTGCCTGACAAAGATCAGACAATAAATGACTGCTGCATGAGTATAAGGCTTGTAGAGAAACAATGTCAGCTCAGTTCTCTAAAACCTACTGGTCTTATCCAGTATCCAGACCAAGTATTTTTTAAGGACCTATTTTATATGGAAGATGTTTAAAAGGGGGTGGAGGGGAAGATGCAAATTCTAGTGAAGTTTAATTTCTGCGCAAAAAAATTCCCCTCTGCCTCACAAAAATGCTGCGTCCTATAGAGCTCAACTGGCATCACTATTTTAGTTTTATATCGGGGAGAACCTCAAAAGCAGTTGTTCTCAAACTTTGTGTACATCAGAATTCCTGGAGTTTGTTAAAACGCAGGTGGCAGAGCTCTACTTGAAGAATTTTAAATCCAGCACGGTTGGGGAAGGGCCAGGAATCTGCACGTCCAAGTGATGCTGATGGCTCAATGGTTTAGAAATAGTGGCTCTAAACACTTACAGTTGATTTTAAAATGAATAATGGGTAATACTTAAATGTCTTAACTACATGCCACGCACATTTCTAAGCACTTTAAACACAAGAACTCAATTGCTAATACCTTGAATAGCAGTATGTGATGTTTTAATACTACCTTCAAATCTCAGTGCCTCTGGCAAACTCTCACTTAGTATCTTCACGTTTGCTCAAGTCCATGCTTTATACTCTCACTTGTTCACCTGTTATCCTCCCTGAATAAAATATTGCAATTTTTGTTTTTTTAATTACTTAGAAAGCCATTAGGTTGAATAGTTTTTCTCACTAAAAATAAACAACTTTACAACAACCATGCCACCAATTTTTTTTTTTTTTAATCAATAATTTTTATCAAACAGAAGAGGCTAGGGGCGCCTGGCTGGCTCAGTCAGTAAAGCATGAGCTCTTGATCTCAGGGTCTTCAGGTTGAGTCCCACATTGGGTTTTATTTACCAAAACAGTAAGTAAATAAAGAAAAAAGAGAAAAGCATAATCACTGTAGCAACACGGAGGAAACACTTCTGAACCAGCCAGGGTATGCCCTCTGGCTCAGCAGGGAGGAGGCAGACACAAACTCCCATCTCCCAGTCTTTCCCTGAAAGATACCTATTTGCATACTTTAAAAGCTACTGTCTGAGTATCTGGCTACTACTGAGGCTGCATCTAGGTGCTAAGATCCTCCTCTTTAGGACACTGACAGGTCTTGGCACATCCTCAAGGACTAGAAAACCACTAACAAAGAGGTTACCTAACCACAAAGTTTAAGAGAGAACCAAGAAGTTGGGCTAGGCTGAAATGATAAACTTCAACTTCTACACAAGACCAGTCCATCATGACTGGGAGAGTCATATGGCTCTTATATAATGGACAGAAACCAACAGCAAGTCAAGGAAAATGAGAAAAGAGAAGAATATGTTCCCAACAAAAGAACATGATACAACTCCAGAAACATACCTTAATGAAATGAAGAGATTTCCCTGAAATCACTAAGTGATTTCAAAATAATGGTGATAAAGATGCTCACTAAGGTCGGGAGAACAACACATAAAAAGAGAAACAATTTCAAAAAAGAGAAAATACAAGAGCATACCAAAGAGAAACCACAAAGCTAAGGAATAAAATAAAAACTGAAAAATTCAACAGAGTTCAATAAAAAACTAGCTCAAGTAGAAAAGAGGATCACCGAACTTGTAAAATATTCCATGTTCATGGATCAGAAAAATATTAAGTTCCTATTATCCAAAGCAATCTCCAGATTCAACACAATCCCCATCAAAATTCCAGTAGCATTTTTCTCATAAATAGGACAAAGCATCTAAAGTTTGTATGGAACCCAAAAAAGAACCTTGAGCAGCCAGAGCAGTCATGAAAAAGAAGAACAAAGTTGGAGGCATTACACTGCCTGGTTTTGCACTATATTACAATCAAAACAGCACAGTACAGGCATAAAAGAGATACAAACATGAATGGAACAGAAAAGAGAGCCCCCAGGTAATCCGAATCCCATATATGGTAAAGTCGTTTACATCAAAGGAGCTAAGAACACAGAAAAGGGAAAGAACACAGTCTTCAATAAACAGTGCTGGGAAAACTGGACAGCTAGCTACATGCAAAAGAATAAAATTGGACCCCTAGCTTATATCATACCCAGAATTCAACTCAAAATGAATTGAAGGCTTGAACATAAGACCTGAAACCGTAAAACTCCTAGAGGAAAACATAGGTGATAAGCTCTTGGAAATTGGTCTTGGCATTAATTTTTTGCATTTGACACCAAAAGCAAAAACAACAAAAATAAGTGGGACTGCATAAAACCAAAAACCTTTTGCACAGCAAAGGAAACTATCAACGAAACGAAATGGCAACCTACAGAGAAAAATTATTTGCAAATTATTTATATAAGGGGCTTATATACAAAATATATAAAGAACTCATACAACTTAGCAGCCAAAACCCCAACAACCTCATTAAAAATTGTGTGGAGAATCTGAACAGATACCTTTCCAAACAAGACATAGAGATGACCAACAGGTACACGGGAAGGTACTCAACATCAGTAATTATCAGGGAAATGCAATTCAAATAATAAGATATCACCTCATGCCTATTAGAATGCCTATCATCAAGAAGACAAGAAATAGCACATGTTTGCAGGAATGGAGAGAAAAGGAAACCCTTGCACACTACTGGTGAGAATGTAAACTGGTATAGCTGCTATGGAAAACAGGTTAGAGGTTCCTAAAAAAAATTATAACTACCATGTGATCCAGCAATTCTACTTCTGGGTATATACATCCGCAGAAAACAGTATCACTATCTCGAAAGGGTACGTGCCCTCGTGTTCACTGCAGTACATTTATAATAGCCAACAGGCATGGAAACAACCTAAGTGTACAGTGATGATGGATGGACAGAATACAAAAATGTATCGTGCATACACATGAATATTACTCTGCCATTAAAAAAGGAAGGAAATCCTACCATTCACAACAACACGGATGAAACTGAAAGGAGGGCATTATGCTAAATAAAGTAAGTTAGAAAAATACAAATACTTTATGATCTCACTTATATGTGCAACCTTAAAAGACCAGACTCACAGAAACCGAGAACATACCAGTTTTTCAGAGGCAACTGGCTGGAGTGGAGGGGTGGGGTTAGGGGAAATGGGTAAAAGTGGTCAAAAGGTACAAACTTCCAGTTACAAGATATTAAGTTCTGGAGACATACAGCAGCATGGTAGATGATCTAGTGTACAGCAGTTAATGATACTGTATTGTGTATCTGAATGTTGCTAAAACAGTAGATATTAAAAATTATCATAAACAAACATTTGTAGCTAATGTGAGCTGATGGATATTAGCTGTACTTATTATGGTAATCACTTTCCAATACAGCTGACCCTTGATTAACAGGAGGTTTCAACTGTGCAGGTCCACTTATACATGGATATTGTCTGATAAATACAGTATGGTACTATCAATGTATTTTCTCTTCCTAAAGATTTTCTTAATAATATTTTCTCTTACTTTATTATAAAGATACAGTATATAATACATATAACATACAAAGTATGTGTTAACTGTTTATGTTATCAGGCTTCTGATCAACAGTAGACTATTAGCAGTTAAGTTTTAAGGGAGTCAAAAGTTATACATGGATTTTCGATTGTGTGGGGGATCAGCCTCTACCTCTGAACTGTTCAAGGGTCAACTGTATACGTACATCAAATCCATTACACTGTATACCTTAAACGAATATAATGTTATATGTCAATGTTATGTATCTCAAAATTGTAGGGGAAGAAAAGAGCCACTCCTACCTCATAGACTGGAAATAGTCGGCTCCATGTTCTCTTGTAAGAATTACCTCTAACCATTTTCATTCCTTACCTCTGGACCTTAATCAAGTTTTCTACAACACACTTCAAGTGTGAGTCATGGTTTTATCTGAATAATGATCTGATAAATCATAAGCATACCAGGATGATTATACAGAGCTCTTATATACCTATTTACAGGTATCACTGATGATTTGACCTACCCAATCTACTATCTCCCATCTGTTTCCATGAGCCCTTTTACTGATGAGTCAGAACAACTCTGAAGGTAGTCTGTAAATGATAGTATGTTATACTCTATTAATAGTAAGGAAAACATTAGAGCAAGAAAAGTTTTTGCGATAATCATTAGACATAAAAAAGCAACCTTGGAAAAAAAGGCACTGTTATCATGACTTAAAATATATAAAAATATATGATTCATCACAAGATTTTATTACCTGTTAATTAATCAACATGTATCTAATGAATTTCAATACATTGCTCAAAATGACACAACGCTTACAAATTTAAGGGGAAGGGGGGTGAAAACCATGTGAATAAACCATGTAAGATAATACAGAAAGCCTCTACCTTTTATTCATTATCTTTGATAGCGCATTTAATATGGCACAAAATTCAAAAGGGCTTACCAGACCCTAGCTTTGCTAAAACCCTGCCAAAGATATATAACTAGCATTATGTCTTTAGCCTTCTTTTACTTCTTCACTTCTGTTATTCTGTCAATGTGAAATATTCTTCAAGTTTATTCCAGTATTTGGTAAAGAGATACAAGTTTCTGACAGTAAAGCTATCATTTACCAAAAGATAAAGAGTGGTTTTTTACAATTCCATATCTTTAGCTCCTATTTTATTGATTTGGGTAACTTCTTGTTTTCATACAGTAGCTTAGGGTATTCCAGACCTACAACAATTTCTTTATTGTTCTTAAAGGATTTGAGGCAGCTTTTTAACATGTTTACCATAATGAGTAACAGATATCCAAACTGACCAAGTGAGAGTTATCCTTGTGCATAAATAGACATCAATCTTTGTAGCGGACACATGCCATTTCTTTCTGCATACTTTTTGTTCTGGAAACACCAGTCTCCTTTCCTTTCGGGAAATCACCTCTTCCCAAACCCAACCATATGATTTTGATAGGCTGCCAACGACAACAGTCCACAGCCCTGATCGCAAGGGTGTGCATATGACACAAACTGCACCAGAATCCTTCACTGGGAAGGACTAACGCAGGCAGAAGCCCTTTGTTCCTCATGGTTGTTAAACTGAGATGATGAACCTGAAGTTGAGGGCAACCATGTTTCCTATGAAGAAAAACACTGACCTCCAGTCAGAAAGTAAGATGCCAACATGCCAAGAATCAAGAATGCGACAGAGGGGAGTCCTACCAGTGCCCCAGGCCCTGGATACAGAAGTTTAAGAAGCCAGATCCAGCTTTCCCGTGACTGGTAATGTAGCTGATAGAACCACCTGTGGAAGTCTGGTTTCTAAGATCATAACCCAAAACCTCCAACAGGTTAAGGGACAAAGTGAAGAAAAACCAGGGGTGAGATACTGCAGAGACTTCAATATCTAGTAGCCTACTTTAAATTCCATATTCTCATAGTTAGGTCAAAACTTCTAAAAACAGTTAAGACTTTTCAGTATACCAACTTATACTGTATCTTCTACTCTGGGGACAATAAATGGTAATTCTGTTCCTCCGGCTTCTAGATCTTGGTGCACTCACTGGAATGCCAGCAGTAGCCCTCAGGTCGAAGGACTTATATTAAGGAGCCATTTCAATAAAAGATGAGAACCACACCACAGATCACCCAACCAGAGCTACAAGCAAGGGATTATCTCAAAGTACAGAAAGGCAGGATATTCCATGCTGGAAGTATTTACAAATGGTGGGTTACTGAAAATCCAATCCTAAGTAGAGACCTCTTTATTTTGCCCTTTAGAGTTTAGTAGGTAACTAACCTTTCCCCCTTTCATTATAAATGCTGCAGTTGGTAACAGATGAGAAGTTTGCAGGAGGCCCCAAAATTTGTTTTTAAAAGGAATCTCTAAGCAAGTTTATAGTGACCTTCCAAGGGCGAAATTGCTAAAAGCAAAACTGAAAGAACTAGCTGTTCTCATCTCTCAGTGAGAAACCTGAAGTGAACATGGGGAGTACTTTTTCTCCTTCTATTTAAAGTTAATATCTGGATTAAAATGACACATTGCGAGTATGAAAAACTGAAGCACAAAATAGGTTTAAAAAGTAATCTGAAATCAGTTTTCTAAGTACTAATGACAGATTTTTCAGTGCTTTTGAGTATAAAAGCCTTTACAACACTAGAGATCCCTGCCACCACGGATCCACCTGAAACTGTTTCTGTACACAGCATATGCAAGCATGTGTGTAGGCATGCATAACATAGCTAACTTTCGACTGGCAAAACACCTTGGATATCACACAAAGAACATGTGATGTAATAAGACGGCTTACACTGATTTTAGTACAGTGAGACCTGAATTGGACTTCCAGCCTCTAAGCATACATAATAAATTTGTGTTGTTTTCATCTACTTATTGCGTGATAGACAATCTGCTACTGCAGCAGCAGGAAATTCATGTTCCTAGGGAGGTCGTATTACTACATGAGGTTTCACAGCTCCTACTAAAGCACATCTCAGAATCTTGTCCAGGAGTCTTTTCTTCTCCTGTAAGGATAGTTGCTCTAAAATAAACATCTTAGTTTCAGAGAAAATCCTGTAATTCCTCCCACACACTCTGTGAAACAGAGAAAGATCAAATGTTTATATTAACTTTTTGTAACTATGGTTCACATGTGAGCCAAGCAGTGTTCTTTAATTAATTTCTTGGTACTGTCAATGTTGAATTGCTTTTTCTCTGCTTCACCTTCTGTGAAACCCATTAATTGTTCCAACACCATCCATAAATACCTTACAGTACAACTGGTTAAATAGCTAAATGGCTAGCCTATATAGTCTGAAATCTCACTAAAGGTTATGGGTTTTTTCATTCAATAGGCCTTCAACCAAAAAATTTGTTGTTGATGTTGTTTCAGTTCAGGAAAATGTTCCTGTACTGTTACTTTGGTAATTTATTCTTGAAGGAATTCTAAAGAGCAACATGGTTTAAAAATGCTAGGCTGCTTCTTGTCAATTAGATTGTGGCTGCCATTCAGCCAATTCCTACTCTGTCAACCACTTTTTATTATCTCTCATCCATGGTTATCTCTTTATTCTCTTTCTCTTTGTGAGTTTTATCTTTTCATACCTGTTTGTTTTTAAAACTCCTTTAATGTAAAGTGGGTTTCAGGATAAAAGAAATGGGGGAAGTGTGTGTGGGGAAGTCCAACATTCTCTCTTATGTTAGACAACTGGATCTCTCTTCCTGGTAACTGCAAACCAGACCAAAATCCTTGTGGCAAGAGACGAACTCTTCAAACTTGGAAGATTCTCTTCATTTCAAATACAATGTACTTAGAAATAATCAATGGACATAAAAACAAGAAAAAGAAAAAAATGTTTTTAAATGAGAGGAAATCGCAATTTATCAACTCAACATTCATAGTAAGAACAGTCTAAGCTAGGCACTACACTAAGCACTTTATATCTTACTTGATACACTTAACCTATTATCTACTTTAATATATTCAATCCTAGGAGTAGGGATTATCATTCCTGTTTTTCCTATCATTATTCCTATTTGCAAATGTTAATCTCCTCAAGGTCAAACAGTAAATAAGTATTGGCACTGGAATTCAAACCCTTATCTGAACAACTCTAAACGCCACAGAAAACCAGGTTATCATATGAAGAAAAGGGCGGGGGGGAGGAGTTTGATTTTTCATAACTACCCTTAACTTTGGGGTTCCTAAAAATGAGATCAATTTCCCATAGCTGACCACTACTGAAAGCACATTTCTCTTATGTTCCTTACTAATTTTATCCATTCTTAAAGTGGGCAAGAAAATAGTACGCAGTAATAGCTTTTCTGTGTTTAATAAACAGTTCTGTTTACTTAATCTATATACAGAACTCACTCAGCTAATATTTTTTCCAGTATTTTAATGCCTTTTGAATATATCTGCATACGAGTACGTGCAGAAGTATTTGTGTATGTTAAGATCCCAGTGAGGAAATTACCCAAGTAGACACACTGTAATAACAAACAAAACCAAAATCAAAACCAAAGAGGGAAAGAAGGAAAAACGCAAAGAAGGAATGAAAATGACAGACACGTATATCATTAATATATGTGAAAGTATTTGAAATAAGAAGGTCTATAAAAATGGTAGATAATAATTAACATTTGGTGGTAAGGAAAGCTTTTGAAAATGCTGAAACTTCTGGTTTCATGTTAACTTATTAAAACTACTGATGTATATTTGCATACGTTCATACTTCAATTTTATACCCAATATATGTATTCATTTCCATTTGGATATAAGTTATGGAAACACACACCAAAAAGAAAACCAATCTTAAGATGCAAAGGCTCCACCATTAACTCATCAGTCTCAACTTACTTTACTAGTTAACAGAGTTTCCAAATCTGCATGTGAGCATACACAAGCATCTGACTAGATGTCTGTATGAAAATTATTTTCAGTTCACAAATGAAAACAGAAAACAAATCACATATAAAACAAGTAATGTCTTACCTTCTAAAACAGCGGAATTTAAGCAAAAAATTAGCTTTCCAAAGAACTAAAAGTTAGTTCAATGTACAAAAGCAAATAGAACCAGAAAAGTAAGCACCAGAAAAGCCTTATCTAAAAAATCCGAAGAATTTTTTACTATGTACAAAGATGGTAAGGGACCAAACCAACCTTTAGTGTACTTGGAACTTAAAGGAGATACAGCTGAGATCTTACAATCTGTCTTGCATATGGTAGCTGCTAATAAAACTTATCTGTAATATTTTCTACCCATTAGAAACAAGTTTTTGTTTAAAGATTTTTGTTTATTTACTTGAGAGAAAGTGAGAGAGATTGTGCACAGAGGCAGAGTGAGAAGCAGATTCCCCGCTGAGCAGAAAGCCCAATGCGGGGCTTGATCCCAGGACCCCAGGATCATGACCTGAGCTGAAGGTAGACACTTAACCAATTGAGCCACCCAGGCACCCTACAAACATGTTTAAAGTAGAGAAGGATAAGAAACAGAATGGTTTTGGGGCGCCTGGGTGGCTCAGTCGTTAAGTGTCTGCCTTCGGCTCAGGTCATGGTCCCCGGGTCCCGGGATCGAGCCCCACATTGGGCTCCCTGCTCGGCGGGAAGCCTGCTTCTCCCTCTCCCACTCCCCCTGCTTGTGTTCCCTCTCTCGCTGTGTGTCTCTCTGTCAAATAATAAAATCTTTAAAAAAAAAAAAAAAGAAACAAAATGGTTTTTTCTGTGTGTTTACCTCAGTGATGAACATATTCTTAAGAAGTGCTTCTAAAACTGTTCAATATACTATAAACATCATAAGTATCTGTCCCAGATAATTAGTACAATACCACTTATAGCATTAGGTTCCATAATTTAAATTCTAATTTCTCCTTAGTCATAGATTACATAAAATTTGTATAAACACTTCATTTTTCTACAATAATGAATACTTTGACTTTTTTTATTAATATATAATGTATTATTTGTTTCAGGGGTACAGATCTGTGATTCAACAGTCTTGCACAATTCACAGCGCTCACCATAGCACATACTCTCCCCAGTGTCCTTCACCCAGCCACCCCATCCCTCCCACCGCCCACCACTCCAGCAACCCTCAGTTTGTTTCCTGAGATTAAAAGAGTGTCTTGGTTTGTCTCCCTCTCTGGTTTTGTCTTTTCATTTTTCCCTCCCTTCCCCTATGATCCTCTGTCTTGTTTCTCAAATTCCACATATCAGTGAGATCATAGGATAATTGTCTTTCACTGATTGACTTATTTCACTTAGCATAATACCCTCTAGTTCCATCCACGTCATTGCAAATGGCAAGATTTCATTTTTTGATGGCTGCATAATATTCCATTGTGTATATACACACATCTTCTTTATCCATTCATCTGTCAATGGACAATTAATGAATAGTTTGTTACCTGCCTAGTATACTCATTTTTTTTAACCACTAAGATAATAAAATTTGTGTTCCTTAACAGTATTATTACTTTCTTTCCTGTTTGTATATTATACCAAAACAATGTGAGAATGAGAACCCAATCCACACTAACTCTAGACATATTAAGACTTAATCTTCTTCATTCTTGCTGTTTCTAGGTTTATAAAACCCAAGATTCAGTAAATCAGAACTTATGCTGCTGATATTTTAGAAGGGCCTTTATTTTAGCCATTTTAAGAATTCACCACCTCGGGGGCGCCTGGGTGGCTCAGTCGTTGGGCGTCTGCCTTCGGCTCAGGTCATGGTCCCAGGGTCCTGGGATCAAAGCCCCGCATCGGGCTCCCTGCTCCGCGGGAAGCCTGCTTCTCCCTCTCCCACTCCCCCTGCTTGTGTTCCCTCTCTCGCTGTGTCTCTCTCTCTGTCAAATAAATAAATAAATAATTAAAAAAAAAAAAAAAAGAATTCACCACCTCGGGGCACCTGGGTGACTCAATCAGGTAAGCATCTCCCTTAGGCTCAGGTCATGATCTAGGCGTCTTAGGATGGAGCCCCAAGTCGGGGCTCCCAGCTCAGCAGGAAGTCTGCTTCTCCCTCTTCCTCTGCTCCTCCCCCCTGTTTATGCTCTCTCTCAAATAATCATCTTTTTTTAAAAAAGAACTCACCTTATGATATGATGCAGACTTTCACACTATTTACACAAAGGACACAACTTATAATTGAAGACAGTGTTTTCTAAACAACTTAACGATATCCCAGATGTGGTCAGATGACTTGCAAACAACAGACCGTTAAAGAAATGTTTCAGTCTTCATATAAGCAGCCAGTTAATACAAGCTCACAGTACTTAACATGACCTCCTAGATGAGGAAGGCTTTCTATAGGAACATGAGGATATGGATTTTCTAACCAGCAGACAGAAAAAAAATTAAGTTGGGGCTTATTTGTTATATACATACATACTTTTTAATTATTTGGCCACAATGGGCTTTTTCCCCTCCTGGTTCACCCAAAAAATTCTTCCCGAGTTCCCTTTCCTTTTCCTTTTAGCAGTATTTTTAATCACAAGAAGATGATACAATCTTGTTTTTGAGCGCCAGAGCCCCACGATCTGACCCGTCTGTATTATACCCTGGGATATGCTCACTGAGGGGTACTCAAAATGATCTGCTGGGAAGTAAGAGGAAAATAAAAGAACTTTGATTTTCATTCCCCCTTTTTTAGAATTAAGCTCTACTGGGGCGCCTGGCTGGCTCAGTCAGAGAAGTGTGCAACTCTCGGTCTCAGGGTCGTGAGTTCAAGCCCCACATTAGGTATAGAGATAACAATAAATAAATAAACTTAAAAAAATTAAGCTCTACTAATATTTGATATATAGGTTGACATGGATGCTTGGTGGCTACTGACTACAAGTATTTCTACAACACTAAAAGACAAAATAGAAAGCACTGAATTAATACTTATCCATACTTGAAACTAATTACAAAAATGAAAACTGCTACAGGATGTCTTAGCTTAATGTGCTTCAATTTATCTAAATGTGTCTCTTTTAAAGATTTATTTGAGATAGCAAGAGTGCATGAGTGAGAGAGAGCACAGGTGGGCAGGGGGGCGGGGGGCGAGGGGGGATGGAGACAGGCTCCTAGCTGAGGAGGGAGCCTGTGGTGGGGCTCAATCCCAGAATCCTAGGATCATGACGTGAGCTGGAGGCAGATGCTTAACCGACTGAGCCACCAGGCGCCCCCATCTAAATGTGTCTTTCTGTACTCTTACAGAAGTGATCTTATCCTAAAATGAAAGTAGAATATGCTGATGAACAAAAGTTTGAAGAGCTAAACTAGAGAATTATATTTCAAGAAATCTCTGATTTCTGTATAATCCTGAAGCTCACAACGGTAAAGTTGACGAAAAAAGGTTACTTTTCGCTCCCTTATATTAAAATGCAAGATAACACAAGGTTAAAACTTCAAAGAGATGCCATTACTTTTCTCCCAGACTGATAAAAACATAAAAGTCTGTCAATACCATGTGTTCGTGAGGATATGGAACAATGCTACACTCAAAATGCTGGTGGAAATGTAAAATGACAATACCAAATTAGAACAATTTGGTCTGGCATGGTAAAAAGGACTGCCCTTAGACTTCAAAGCCACCGATTCCACTCCTACGTATACACCCTAAAGAAACTCAAGCATGTGTTCACTAGACAACACACTCACAGAAACGCACAAAAGCATTACTGCTAACAACTCAGGTTTTCAAAAGGACTATACTGGATAAATGTACTATGGTGTAGTCATACAAGAAAATTTGCAAGAAAAATGAAGTTTAGCTACCTGGATGAATATGGACCAATCTTATAAAGTTAATATTGAATTAAAGAAGAAAACACAAAAGATTACAGAAACACAAAACAAAACACAAAAGATTACAGAAAACAAAAAGATTACAGAACTCCATTCAAGTTAGAACAGGTAAACTAAATTACACTGTTCAGGGATACATACATAGATTGTAAAATAATAAAACACATCAAGTACGTGATTACTCTAAGAACGAGGATAGTGTTGCCTCCAAGTGTTGGAGCAGGGGTATATTTGGAAAGTACATTAGGAGGCTTCTAGGGTGGTGGCAATGACTCATTTCTTAATTTAGGTAATATTTTCTTCCTAATATTTTTGTTTCACAATTATTATATGTTTAGATGTAAAACAAACATTTAAATGATTAATTTTTGGTGTAAGAATAAGGTGGCTATATTAAATAACAGTCATTTACAGGAATAAATACTGACATATCTATGGATAAAATTATATAATGCTTGGGACTGGTGTTCGAAATAATAAAGGAGAGGCAAAAGTGGATGGAATGAGATGAACAAGACCACATAAATGAAATTGTTAAAGCTGAGAGACGGGTACATGGAATTCATAACCTACTGTCTACGTTTAATACTGATTATTTTTGCTGTTGTTCTCCCCTCTTTTTTAAAGATGTATTTATTTGAGAGAGAGAAAGAGAGAGACAGTGCACGCAAGCAGGGGGAGGGCCAGAGGGAGAAGGAAATAAGTAGACTCCCCGCTAGGTGGGGAGCCCGACATGGGGCTCAATCCCAGGACGCTGAGATCATGACCGGAACCAAAATCAAGAGTCAGAAGCTTAACAAAATAAGCCACCCATGCGCACCCCACTGTCATCCCTTTTTAAGTAACTAAAGATGGCAGCAATTATCAATGGCTTGCTAAGAAATGGCTTGTTGACTTTGAGGAACAGAGTAAAAAACTCCAATCTAAACTGAACAAAGATCAATTTAAGAAAAGCATTAAGCAAAAATGTCTAACATTTACAAACTTCTAAAAGCATTGTAACCTCTGAAATTAAATGGCTTTCTACTACCTTCCCCCACTCAACCCCAAACTTGAACGCACATGAAATGCTAGGGACACTAACTGACCAGTGCTTCCTAATTGGTTAAAGGCAAAAACCTTCCACTCTACCCTCATGTCAAGAGCCTTTCTAATTTTACAAATGTAGGGATCCAAAGGGGTACGTGCACCCCGATGTTTATAGCAGCAATGTCCACAATAGCCAAACTGTGGAAAGAGACAAGATGTCCATCGACAGATGAATGGATAAAGAAGATGTGGTGTATATATACACAATGGAATATTATGCAGCCAGCCAAAGGAATGAGATCTTGCCATTTGCAACGACGTGGATGGAACTGGAGGGTGTTATGCTGAGTGAAATAAGTCAATCAGAGAAAGACATGTATCATATGACCTCACTGATATGAGGAATTCTTAATCTCAGGAAACAAACTGAGCGTTGCTGGAGTGGTGGGGGGGTGGAGGGGTGGGGTGGCTGGGTGATAGACATTGGGGAGGGTATGTGCTATGGTGAGCGCTGTGATTTGTGCAAGACTGTTGAATCACAGATCTGTACTTCTGAAACAAATAATGCAATATATGTTAAGGAAAAAAAAAAGGAGAAAGGAGGGGGGGAGGGAATGAAGGGGGGGAATTGGAGGGGGAGTCGAACCATGAGAGATGATGGACTCTGAAAAACAAACTGAGGGTTCTAGAGGGGAGGGGGGTGGGAGGATGGGTTAGCCCGGTGATGGGTATTAAAGAGGGCACGTTCTGCAGGGAGCACTGGGTGTTATATGCAAATAATGAATCGTGGAACACTACATCAAAAACTAATGATGTAATGTATGGTGATTAACATAACAATAAAAAATTTAAAGAAAAAAAAGAGCCTTTCTAATTTGTCTTTAAGCACATATACACAAATTCAGCTTTCTTCTCAGGATATTAAGTACACAGGGAATACAAACCACCACACCCCAAAGCAGCTGACTATGAGGAAACATGGTGGCCACTCCTGAGGCAGTTTTAGGGCATAAAACAGTCTCAGGAATTTCTAGATTTAGTTTATAATGGAAACATTTAACCAGTCCTCTGCAATACCTTTCTAAAAAGTAGGGATAGTTTTCATTTCTCAACCGATAAGGATAATTTCCTTTTTATTAAGTAAATTCAACTATTAAGTGTTTTGAGATTATTGTGGTTAATTTTACATGAAATTAAACAAATCAGGAGCACGTACATTTTTGTTTTCAGAAAAAGGAATGAAAATAACTTTTTTTTTTTTTTTAAAGATTTTACTTATTTATTTGACAGAGAGAGACACAGTGAGAGAGGTAACACAAGCAGCGGGAGTGGGAGAGGGAGAAGCAGGCTCCTCAATGAGCAGGGAGCCCGATGCAGGGCTTGATCCCAGGACCCTGGGACCATGACCTGAGCCGAAGGCAGACGCTTAACGACTGAGCCACCCAGGCACCCCGAAGATAACATTTTTACCATACTCATACCACGTATGTGGCATATGGAATATGCTTCGTGAAAAGAGAGGCTCTAAACAAATGTGCCATCTGAGGTCATTAGAACACAGTACCTATGGAGATGCACCCCACTTGGGCTCCTCTACTTTATATAAATAACCTGAAATCATACAGTGCCCTCAGCTAGTTTCCTCTAGCGGCTTTCCACAGAATTGTTGGTTCATCCTCTCAGGCTGCAGTGATGGCTTGGATGCTTGTCAGGATGTCTACGGTCTTCTTTCAATTCCTAAACATCTAGTGACGCATGCCATCCTCCTTCCAATTCCTCAACCATTCCCCTTGAGGAAACCTCAAACACTTGAAAACACGGAGGACGATGCTGTTTTGTTGTGGCCAGTCCAGCATCATCATCACACACAAACTATAGGTTAAAACTACATCAGAATAACAACAAAAATGGCAGAAAGAAAAGCCACGAAGGGAATAAAAGGCCTTACTGCAGAACACTCTATAGGTTGATCAAGAATCAATGGCTGTGTGTGCATTATGGAAGAAACTCACTGGCCCAGAGTAACAGTCTGGTCAGTCAGGGCTAACTCTCAGTCTGAGCTTAGAGTAACATTCAAACCATTGGAAAAAGAGTATGTTCTACTTGGTTTTTTGCTCAAAACCATTCAATGATTTCCCATTTCATAAAGAACAGATACCATAAAGTCTTTTCATGGCCTGAAAGGCCACCCATGAGCAGGCCCTTAGCAACTTCTCTGAACTTCTCTCCCAGCACCGACCCCGGGGCTCACAGCCACTCGGCTTTCTCAGATGCTCCTCTCTCTCGCACACAAACTGCACGTCCAGAGCCCTTGCACTGTACTCTCTAGTCTGACTAAATGCTCCTCTGAGTATCCTGTGCCTTATTCCCTTACATCCTTCCGTAAGTATCACTTCACCAGAGAGGCCTTCCCTGAACACCCTTAACACCCCTATTTCTCCTTCTCCATCTTCATTCCCTGCTTTTCTTTTCCACAGACCACTTATCATCACCTGACATCACATACACTTATTTATTCACTAAGTTTCTCCTCCACTAGAGTGAAAGCCATGACGGCAGAAACAATGTCTGCTTGACTCGCTGTCATTTCATCAGTACCTAGCTCACTGTAGAAATCCTGGAGCATCAGTATATGCACGAACATATGGTGACTGTGTGTATGTGTCTAATTAAAGTAACACATTTCAGAGACAAAGAGCATTACAAAATACCATGAAATGAAAAGTAGGGGAAGGATGTAATTGATATTCATTGTTTTTGAGGCTACATTATAAGTTTATTACCTTGATTGTGGTGATGGTAACACAAGCATGTCCAAATTCATCAGATTGTATAATTATTTGTAGTTTTTGGTATACCAATTATACTTTAATAAAAGTCCACCAGTACTCCAATGTACAACAATAAGTAGGCAAAGAATCACTACAAACCTATAAAGAACTGACAGATCTTTTCAGTTTTAAAAAAAATTAAATCGCAAGGCAGCAACCACCCACTTTTAAATTTATAACTTGAGCTATAATTAACAACAGCAACTACAGCATTTATAAACTACAGTTAACTTGAAAAGTTTGGATTGCCAAGGCTCAAAAAAATTGGGACTCTATTATACTTTGTACTGTGCTGTGCTAAATTGAAGGAGTAGGAAGAAAAAGTATGATTCTTATGCCACTACACAGAAAAATGCATTCTGTTTTCTTCCCATATTGGGTTGTTTCTTCTTCATACATGGAATGTGCAAGAGCAGGGGTGGCAAAGAACGAGTGGGAGAGTTGGCGTGCAGCACTTTCATTTCAGTAAATACTTCAGAAAACTTTAGAGATGACCAAGCAGCTTTCAAAAAAGGCACTCCTGATACTGTCTCATAGAACTGCAAGGATCTGTTTTTGTAAACTGTAAACATACATAAAATTATTAGTGCACCCTTAAAATGTTTTTCTGATGCCAGTAAGCAAGCTATTCCTGTACTATAATAACCACATGGCCCTGTTAAGTTTTGTGTTATTTTTCTCAGCAGGCCAAAAAGAATAAAAAAAATCACAGCCCATTGAATTCTTATGGAGTATTTCACACAATTATGTATTATTGAACAATAACACAATACTGACATATGTATACAAAAAACTCCAATTGTGAATCCTTTGTGCAGCAGAAAATGTATTTCTAAAGTCTCATATTTGTAATTCCAGGCCTTCTGCTCCTGTTGTTTACACTCCTAATCTATGTTTTCCTATTTTAGCTATTGGTGACTATACCTACATCCCATACTGCACCAGGACTCACTTTATTATATACATTATGAATACTGGCAATGAAAAAAATCAATCTTAAAAAATGCAGCAATATTGGGGCACCCGGGTGGCTCAGTTGGTTGAACATCTGACTCTTAGTTTTGGCTCAGGTCATAATCTCAGGGTTGTGAGATGGAGCCCTGTGTTGGGCTCTGTGCTCAGCGGGGAGTCTGCCTGGGATTCTATCTCCCTTTCCCTCTGCCCCTCCCCTGCTCTCTCTCTCTCTCTCTCTCTCTCTCTCTCACACACACACACACACACATATACACACGCGCGCGCGTGCTCTCTCATGTGCTTTCTCTAAAATAAAGCAATCGATCTTTAAAAAAAAATAAAATACAATACAATACTGACTTCTGGTTTCCGGTGTGGCACATAAGGACTTTGTAGTTTCATGGGAACATCCACACACAAGAAAAAAGCTGAACTAACTGAAAACCACCAACTCTTCTCAGATCCATTAGAGAACTGAGATCACAGAGAGAACCACTGCTCCCAAAACCAGACAGATAAAGAAAATCACAACTTATCGGAGCAGAAACCCAAGATGAGAAACTTCCAGGTATCCAGGACCAGTGTAGGAAAATGTAAACTGTATCTGATGAACTAGTAGAAGAGGAATGTATAGGAGTTTGAGAGTTAAAAACCGCAGGGGGGCCCAGTCTTAGTTTTACCTCCAAGAACTCCACCATATTCTCAAATGAAGATCAGAGTAACACCTCCTTGTGCTTTGGCAAAGAAAAAGGAAAAACAGACATTCTTCAGTAAGGAAGGGTATTCTGTTCTTCTCAACAAAGCCACCCTTGGGGCGCCTGGGTGGCTCAGTCAGTTAAGTGTCTGCCTTCAGCTCAGGTCACCATCCCATGGTCCTGGGATCGAGCCCCGCCTCGGGCTCCCTTCCGGGCAGGGACCCTACTTCTCCCTCTCCTGACACTCTCCCTGCTTGTGCTCTAACAAATAAATAAAATCTTTAAAAAAAACAAAACAAAACAAAAAAAGCCAACCCTCAAGACACACTCTTTTACCAGAGCTAATGGGCTGGGGTTTTACCATAAACTAACCAACTCCAGGGAAGGGAAATATCCAATCGCCAGCCAGCCTAGCCTTCCATATAGAGAAAGAGAAATACCCAATTCTAGTCCCTTCTAAGGTTTTTGCTTCAACCAGGGAGTTCAAAACAAAACACTAAAAAGCACTTCCGGAAGTAACAGCCCGGGGGCTTAGGCTCACTAGAAAACTGAAACCTAACCACAACAGTACATAATGCTTCTCCCCCCACACCTTATCAACACATCAATATGCTTCTATAGAAGAGAACAGAACTGAAAGGAGGAGACATTTCAGACCTTATTTAAGAAGTCTCCAAGTAAACCCAAAGAAAACAAGGCACAAAAACAAGGACACCAGCGGAAATTTTATCCTCCTGACACCTACAGCTTCAGTAAACATGGCCCAACACTGAGACAGATAAACATAAAACCTCATGCTAAAGGCCTGTTTACCTTAGTTCCTTTACTCAGTGTTACCATACGTCTTTTAACAAAATATTACAAGGCATACTAAAACAATATGGCAATAGAATTTAAAAATTCCCTAATTTAAAAACTGGTGAAAATTTAATCCTTGGTAGTATCATTGATAACAAATTACACACGATAACTTAAATGTACAGGTAAACACACATTCACTAAAGTATAAACTCATATTATGCTTTAATCAGAACCTTTCCCATTTCCTTTCTCCCTTTCTCACACATCACTGGCACTATTCAACATTATGCTGGAGATCTTAGTCAATGCATAAGATACCAGGATAAGACATTCACTCATCAGAAAAAGACTAAAAAAAATAACCTGTCACCATACAAAGGTATTTTGAAAATATAAACTGTTCAGTAAGATGTCTGGTTAAAAGATTAGTGGATAAATATTAATTTCCTATATACTAATAAAATTTTATTAGGAAAGGTAATTGAAGAACAGAATTTGATTCACAACAGTAAGGAAAAAACCTAAAATATTTAGAACCAATCTAATAAGAAATGTGCATAATTTTAATGATGAAATTTTTGAGCTTTACTAAAAGAATATGAAAAAAACTATATAAATGAAAACATATGCCATGTTTCTCAAAGGGATTGTTCAGAATTCTGAAGACATCAAATCTCAATTACACTCTACATACAATGCAATCGTAAACACCTATAGTATTAAAAATACGCATTATGAAATACTTCATATAAAGAAAAAAGATAAAGAGAAAAATCTGATAAGGGACCACGGAAGAACAAACCAGCTCACAAAACAAGACATTACCAATACAGTTGAAAAAAGATCTATGAAAGAGATTTCCTCTATGATATAGCAAAAATTTACTTAGTAACTACAGCAATTGAAACAGTATGCTGGAGGCACCAGTGTAAACACATGCATGAAAAAAATAAAAGACTTCAGGAATGGACCCTTCAATAGAGGAAAACATGGCATACAGTAAAAGTGACATTCCAAATCACTAATAAAAAGATTATTTAATAAACTGTAGGTAGCTGATTAGCATGAAAGAACAGACCCCTACCTCACACCACACAGAACAATCTTCCCTATTTCATGGACCAAAGAGCCAAATGTAAAAAACAAAATTATAAAAGTTGTAAAAGGGGAAATGGCAAAGTAAGTAGCACAAGGATTCTGCATCCCACCACAACAAATGCATTGGCAGAATCTGTCTGATAGAACTATTTTAGAACTCTGGAGTCTGTTGAAGGTTTGCAACCTCCAGGGGAAGATAAACTACATTTAATTTCAGTCAATTTCAGCTCTTACTACCGTAGCAGCTACCCATCCCCAACTCCTAGCTGTTTCCTACAGCAGCTTACACACATCTTATAGAGCCAGGATGGGCAAAAATGAACCCCTCCTTCAATTATCTGTGCTTCTCATCATCAAGGAGCAAAGGAGGTGGGCAGTCTTTGCACTTCCCCCTCTAGTTCGGTCACTTGTAGGGGATTTAAAAGCCAGCATCCTTTCTCCTCTCCCTCCAGTGCTCTTCATTTCTCACTTTTTCCCCTTCTGGGAGCCAAACATGAAAGACTAGTACGTTCAAAAAAACACTGCATACTTGAGGAAAATTACAAAGTGACTGCACATGCCCAGGAAAAGGCTCAAAAAAGATCTGAGAAGACTTCAAGATTACACCTCATTCTTCCATTTATGTTCTTACAAATGTAAATGAAACAGTATAAATTCACTCATTGGGCCAGCCAGCCAGCTAACCAACTGGCACGTAAAGCTGCATGCTCCAAGATAATAGATTTGATCCTGAAAATACAAAGTAAATCTGGTCAGAGCCCCTAAAGAACTAAAAATGTGGTGGAGAGACTGTAGAAGTTATTTACCATAAAGAAGTTCTAGGCTATAATAGAAAAATAAAGTAATGAGCCAGTGGGAATACACATGAGGTAATGACTAAGTCAGGAAAAAGCTGACGATTATACAGAAGTGACATTTGATCTGGGCATCTTAAAAGATGAACAAAAAATTGACTTGGTGGGCAAGATTTGGGAAGAGGCAACAATGTGAGTGCACCAGTTAGAAGCACAAAGGTAGGGCACGCACCAAATGTTACCTAAGACCGATTACTACCTATAGAACTTGGAGCAAAAACTCTATCTATTCCAGCTGAACAATAAGGGTAATGGTATCTACCTCAGATGCTTGCTGAGAGGAAAAAGAAGTGGTAAGTCAAGAAGGATGTGAGCAGTCTGGCTGCCACATCTTCTACCCACTGACTTTCAAGGCTGACTCCACTGTTTTACCTCAAGTCGGGGTGTCAACCCCTCACTGTTCCTCTAGAAGCCATCTACTTGGTAGAGGAGACAACCTCCTCAGCCAGGCACAGTTCTTGACACTCAGTATTTACTCAAAAAAGTTTTTTTTTTTTTTTAACCGGATGTTCAGAGTTCCATGAACTCCTTTCTGACACTCCTGAGATCTGCTAGGGTCCTGACTCCCAACTTGAGAACCAGCGGTGTGTTTAACAAGCACCCCACCCAATCCGTACACATATTACTTCATACTTACAGGCTGAGGCTGTTCTGCAATACAGCAGTTGAAACACAACCAGAATTCACTCATGCTTATAGTCCACGGTATAAATGAGCACCAGTGAAGTTTTCAAATCTTAGCTCGGGAAGCTTCAAAAGCAAGCTCCTCTGATATGCTGAATGTCCAATGATGCCAAAAAAAAATAATAATTTTATTACTTCTCTGTATTTTTGTTCCTGAAAGTCAAGTATCTTATACAGTCGATTTAATGAAGAAAGTCAATCTGTTTTCCTTTCTTTGCTTCTCGTTCTACAGATACTCGTTTCTCAACCACCAGGAAGGTATAAAAATTGTTGTCTTGACTCAGGGCGTCTAACAGGTAGTCTAAAAGGAAGAAAAATAGAAGAAAACAAGTTATTTTACTTAGCCTTAGATGATTTTTTAAATCTGTGACAAAATTAAAATTATTTCCCCAAAAAGCATTAAAAAAAATTAAAATTTTAATACACTGATATTCAACAGAATTTTCTGAACACTTTGTCAGGTATCAGGAATATGGCAGTGAAATAAGAAATCCCTGCCTTCATAGAGTATCCTACTTTATGACTATAAAACTCTGAATTATTCTAATAAGTTTATTTTTTTTAAATCACTAACTAGAACAGTATGATAGCCATACAAAAGTCTGAAATTCCAAGAAGAAATACTGATCATTTTCATACAGGTTTCCTCACCTGAACCTCTATTCTCAAAGACAACCCAGGAAGTAACTGGTAGAGCAATCAACTCTTCTTAGACAATTAAGCAGCTGTAACTCATCAATAACCATCAATAAAACTAGCAGCTTCTCCAATGAAGTTGAAATTGAACATGAAAGATGGACAGGGTCTAATTTTGGCTTCATTTTGTGAATTAAGACATTAGATTCCTGCCACCACCATCACCAGAATCAGTGTCAGTAAAAATAATTTTTTATATCTCACCGGTAGCTAACCAACTGAGTCATTCAGAATCCATGTCAGGCTATTTTCTATGTGGAGCTGGGCAAAGAGTGAACCTATCCTTTCTTCGTGGCTGCCAAGCTGTTGACTTTAAGAAAGGCCTTTGCCAAGTAAATTCCAAACTTCATGTAGATGACTGTTCTGAGATAATAATGCTGACAAGCACAGACAAGAGAGAGGAGGAAGTCTAGAAGACATGAATCTCTGCTTCCACTCATCCCTAAGACCAGTTTGACCTATGCACCTGAGCTTTGGTTTTTGTGAGGCTGTGTTTCTCTCTTTTTAGCCTGAAGCCACACTGAAGTGGATTTCTATCACCTGCAGCCTAGTACAACCATCAAGTAAAGATGTCCATTAGACCTCTGGATGTACAGTTCTGAAGCCAAGGAAAAGACCTGGAATTACCAGCAGATCATTAATGAAGCCATGAATCCTAAATTCTTTTTTCTTTTTAAGATTTATTTGTTTTAGAGAAAGAGAGAAAGCAGGCGAGAGGGGAGAGGGAGAAAGAGAAACCCAAGCTCACCGACACTCAACCAACTGAGCCATCCAAGTGCTCCTGAATCCTAATTTCTAAGGAAAGCTGCATCATGAAAAGCCAAGAGGGTCTAAGAGAGAACTCTAATAGGATCATTTAACTATGGGTAGAGGGAGAAAAGTCTACCAAGAATATTTGTCTATTACCACAGAGAGAGAGAGAGAGAGGAGGAAAACCAGTTACTGTGGTGTCACTGGGGCCTGTTTCAAAGAGGAAGTTGGTAACGGTTTTAACTGCTGATGAGATATAGCCAAGACAGAGAACTGTCCATCAGAATGGGCAGAAATACTTGGTGGTCCTGGTTACATCAGTTTCACTGAAGTAGTGCGGGCAGAAATCAGATTAGAGAGAGTTGAGAAGTGAGTGAAGGGAAAGAAGCAGAGTCAACAAATGTAGGAAATATTTCCCAGAAAAGACATGGTAGGGTGGCAGATACAGTGAAGAAAAGAGCCATCCCAGAAATGAAAAGACCAAAGATGCATTAATGAGATTACTCAGAGTGTATTAACATTTTTGTCCCAAGTAATCAAACATACCACATATTTATCAATCTCTGAAAAAGATATAGTCCATTTATAAGCTATCCCAACTATAAATCAGTAAAAGACAGCTACATTACAAGATCACACACCCTGAACATTAAGTGAAATAACACTCCTCCCTTTTGTGTTCTCCAAAGCCATGACTGGAAACCTGGTAAGACACGAATTACAGTCATCTTTATATTTGTGGATGAAAATCTTCAGTAAAGATAAATGCATATACGTTTAATGTCACAAACGTGGGACTCTGATTCTACTGAGTCCACGGGACAAGTCCCCTAACATACTACAGGAAAAAGGACAGGTTAAGATTTAAGCCTATGTTCAAGGAGGAAGATCAGAAGGAAGAAAATTTACATTCTTGCCATAGTTAAAATTCAGAACCTGGAAGATTTATTTTCAAGCAGGGATGAACATTCCTCATCTCACCCAAACTTCCAAAACAAAGAAGTTGCAGTGTTGTACTGACTTTGTCCAGTGAACTAGATAAATACTGTGAAGGTTCAGAAGCTCTTACTTCCTTCTCAGGAAGAATCTAAGAGGAAAGGGTTAAATTCACAATAACAGGAACATTATTTAGAACATTATTTAGTGTTGCATTTAGGAAGTTTAATTCCACCTTGATCAAAGACCTCAGGCATTAAGAAGTCATTGTGCCAGTTGTAAAATAAGTAAGTCATTAAGATGAAAAAGACACAACATAGGGAATATAGTCAATAATACAGTAATAACTTTGTGTGGTAACACACTGTAACTACACTTCTCTCCTGATGAGCATTTCATAATGTATATAATTGCCAAATCACTATGCTGCAAGCCAGAAACTACTATGTCAACTATACTTCATTACAAATAAAAAAAATTTCTTAATGGAAAAAAAGACGTCATTGTGAAATGACGTCTCTTTTAACCAATTCTATCTATGAAAACAAATATACCTTTGTTTAAAACTGAAAATTCTTTATGCTCATCACTGTTGCAACACAGACATAGAAAAACTTCAAACTTATTGGATTTGGAAATTTGATGTTGAAAAAATCTATGGTTTAATTTATTCTATTTTCTTTTTTTTTAAGATTTTATTTATTTTGAGAGAGAATGAGAGAGAGAAAGCATGAGAGGGGGGAGGGTCAGAGGGAGAAGCAGACTCCCTGCTGAGCAGGGAGCCCGATGTGGGACTCGATCCTAGGACTCCAGGATCATGACCTGAGCCGAAGGCAGACACTTAATCAACTGAGCCACCCAGGCGCCCAATTTATTCTATTTTCTTATCTACATATAAAGTCAGGCAAATTTCTTTTTTATTTGGAAACTGTTTTCCAGAAACCATCTTCAAATATTAATTTTGGATTGGGAGGTGTAGTTTTTTTTTTATTTATTTGAGAGAGAGAGAGGATGAGCACAGAGGGAGAGTGACAGTGAGAAGCAGACTCCCCACTGTGCAGAGCCTGATGTGGGTCTCGATCCCAGGACCCTAAGATCATGACCTTAGCCAATGGCAGATACATGACCAACTGAGCGACCCAGCTACCCATTCTTTTTTTAACTTAAGTGTTCTTTCTGTTTAATACTTAAAATAAAAAGCTTCCTAATATACAATCCATAATACTTTATCACCTTTCCTTGTTCCAAATTCAGACCTCCTTCCCATTTAGAGTAAAGCTATTCATTAATTTGTGAATTTTAAAATATACAATTTCACACTCACATGTACCTTGGAAAATGACATTCACAAGACTTCCTCCTCCCTCGTGTTTAGTTGAATAATGATTTTTAAAAGTGCAATAATTTTTGCCTCATTTTTGGAAATAAGACAGGATATACAGCTTAAGTTATTTCCACCTAGATAATCGTGAAATGCACTTTCAAACCAAGCAGGTGTTTGCAACTCCACAGCTCTATATTTGTTAAGTAAATATATGAATCTAAAAATGTCTCAAACACGCCTTGGAATGTCATGCAAATACATTTCCATCTTCTTCCTTTTCTAAACAAACTTCCTTGTCACAATTATTTTTCAAAAGTGCATACTTAAAACATTTATATATGAACACCTGGAGAGAAGTATTAAATTCATCACAAAACAATTTCACTAGTAATATATAAACTATAGTTACTTTCATTTCTTGAGCTGACAGTTGCTTAAAACATTTCCATTTTGAAAACCTTATACTTTTAAAATCTTAAGACAATAAAAGGAGTGTCACTTTGCAACAACATCAACATCTAAATTTGGCTTTAAACACAGCTCAGCACATTCCACACATATATATAAGGGGTCAGACTGGTCTACAGCACCAGACGGTATTTCACAAATGCACAGGTTCACAAGACAAAATTTTAGAAAAGCTTAAAGTGAATTATCTGGCCATTCTGTGACTGGCAGTCTCCTTGAATTAAAAGCTCAGTCTCCTGGCTTTCAGAGAAACTGGCATGAGTTAAAAAAAATTGTAGTAGTACTCTCCACCATCAGCTTCCTCTCCTTACATTCTGCACTTGGATAGCTTTTCATCTCTCCAGAGTAATTGAGAAATAGAAATGCTGGATCTTACTCTAGGTTTAATTTTAACTTTGTAAGAAACTGTTCACCCGTTTTCCAAATCCGTTTTACCATTCTGCACTTGTGCCAGCAATGTAGGAGAGTTCCCGTTGTTCTACAACTGTCAGTCTTTTCAGTGTTGGTCATTCTAGTGGGTATGAAGTAGTATCTTGCTGAGGTTTTAATTTGCACTTTGATGATAACTAATGATAGTCTTTTCTTTAGTTTGTTTGGCAATTCATCTATCTTCCTTGGTTACATATGTTGAGATCTTTTGCTCACTTTTTAATTTAGTTGTCTTATTCAACTGTGCTCTTTACATATTCTAGATCAAGTCCATTGTTCAAAATAAGTACTGGGAATATCTTTTCCTAGGCATTCTTTTTTTAAACAACATCTTTTGGGGCACCTGGGTAGCTCAGTGGGTTGGGCATCTGCCTTCAGCCCAGGTCATGATCTCAGAGTCCTGGATGGAGCCCCACATGGGCTCCCTGCTCAGATGGGAGTCTGCTTCTTCCTCTGCCCCTCCCCCTGCTCATGCGCGCTCTCTAATAAATGAAATCTTTAAAAAAAAATCTTTCAAATAGTTTGTTTTTTGATAGTCTGGTTTATCGATTTTATCTTTTATAAGTTATGCTTTTTGTGGACTGTCTAGGTTCTTCACATTTCCATATACATTTAGATTCAGTTTGTGTCAGTTTCTACAAAAAAGCCTCCCGCACTTCTGATTGGGATTGCATTTATACTAACAACTACATAATGGATAATTACATTTGAACAATATTGAGTATTCTAATTCATTAACATGACATACCCAATAATTTGTAGTTTTCAGTATACAGGCTTTACATGTGTTTTCTTCCTCAGTTTTTTTTTTTTAAGATTTTATTTATTTGAGAGAGAGAGAGTGCACGCACGAGTGGAGGGAGAGGCATAGGGAGAGGGACAAGCAGACTCCCTGGTGACGTGGGGCTCAATCCCAAGACCCCAGGATCATGACCTTGGCCAAAGGCAGATGCTTAACCAATTGAGCCACCCAGAACATTAATCACTGATATTTTATTCGTTAGGTAACATCTTCACAGTCTACTCAGGCTTTTCCCCCCTCACATCTTCTTTTTCCCCTCTTAATTAAAACTAAAGTATTTAACATACATTATGTTTAGGGATATAAGAGAGTTCTTTTTTTTTTCTTTTGGCTCAAATGTGCAAGAGTTTGCAATACCGACATAGAGGAAAGCAATGTTCATGAACACCACTCTCTCAAGCTCTACTCCCCGTATTTCTTCTCCCTCTTGTATGAGAATGATTGTCATGCCTTCCTTCCCTCTCCTTAATAATCTTTCTCCTTTTCGTTTCCTGCTACTTTTCTTCTTTCTGCTTTTCGTTTTCTCTCTCCCCCTTTTTCCTTTTTCCCATTTCCATTGTATTATTCCCTCTCCTTAAATACTTCTTTAGCGGCCAAATTAGAAGTAACAATTATGTGATACATAGCCTCTCAATGTATTAGGTGATGGACTGAAATATCTATTATCACTCTGAACTTTTCTCCTGAGTTCAGGCAGACATTTATATACATCTACAAATGAACATCTCATTTAGTCTCCTACTTACCTGAAACCTGGTATTTGAAACATAGAATTCATTGCCCTTTCCCCCATATCTGGTTTTATGTTAACTTTCTTGGTGGGTGGTACCACCACACACTGTTTACCAAGGAACACACATTTGAATTCTATCCTACTACTGGCAGTTCTCTGAATAAAACCATACTTGCACAATGCTTTCTTACATCTAAACAAATCTTTATTGTTATTCAAAATAATACAAGCACATAGATTTTTAAAATTCAAGTAATAAAAAGTTATCAAAAATGGCAAATCTCAAAAAAAAAAAAAAGATAAATCTCTAACCTATCCCTCTTCATCTATTGGTTGTAGTAATTTCTAACTTACCAACATGTTTCCTTCTGGTACTTATAATTATAAATAAGATGCTTATGCTACTTCTTAAATTGTCGATTTGTAAATAATTTAAACTGACTTTCTGTTAAAATAGATTGATAGGTTTTTTTTTACATCACCTATCTTCAAACTCCGTCACCATCACCATTACCGCTAGATTATGTAATTATAATTGCTACTACTGAAATAAGTAACGTATTAGAATCAGCTATCCCTTCTTGAATCATCTTTTCTTTTCCCTGAGGTTAATAAGTGCTGAGCTTTTTTATTTGCCTAGTTTTTCTATGTACCTATATCAGAACTGTAAAATATTTTAATTAGAGCTGCAAAAGACCTGTAATTTCCAAATACCTAACCATATGTGTAGACATACTGATTAAAAAAAAAATTTTTTTTGGTTTTGTTTTGTTTCTTCACAACACCTGGCCTCCTGCTTCAATTCTTTTTTTTTTTTTTTTAAGATTTTATTTATTTGAGAGAGAGAGAGAGAGAGAGAAACAGCATGAGAGGGGAGAAGGTCAGAGGGAGAAGCAGGCTCCCCGCTGAGCCAGGAGCCTGATGTGGGACTCGATCCCAGGACTCCGGGATCATGACCTGAGCCAAAGGCAGTCGCTTAACCAACTGAGCCACCCAGGTGCCCTCCTGCTTCAATTCTAACTAGCTGCTCTCTAGGCATGTTCCCTCAGTTCCTTTCCGATTTCTAATCATTACATATTCCTTTTTCTTCATCCTCCTCAGCTTATTTTGCAAAATCATACTCCAGTAGCTTTTTCCATGTGAAAATAGTTGATTTACTTATACCTTCCAAGTCCAGTAGCTTCTGAAGAAAGGGTACATAGGAAGGAAAATGTTTTAAATCCCTGCATTTGACATTTGACTGAGTACAGAGTATCAAGTTAAAGATCTTTTCCCTCAGGATTTTAGAGGCACTGTTTCATGACCTTCTACCTTCCAGAGATGCTGCTAAGAAGACTGGTGTCATTCTAATTTGCTTTCTAGGTGAAAAATTTTCCCTTCTCTCAAAGGCTTAAAGATTTTCTCTTACTCAGAATTCTCAAATTTCACAGAGACATAACTTGGTTTTGTCCCTTTTCACTCAGTGTGCCAGGGACTGAATGAGCTCCTTCAAAAAGGAGAATTTGGTGTCCCTGAGGTCAGAAAAATGTTAAGTACCTATACCATAGGGCTGTGTGAATTAGACAAAATACTTAGACTTGGCACATGGAAGTACAGAATGATGATGATAATCAATGGTTATCGACATTTACCAATTTCTTTGATAACCACTGTTCCTTGTTTTTCAATCCTTCCTTTAAAGATGAATTTCCATCTTCATAAAGTACATACTTTTAAGAGTTTTTTCAATAATACATGCTGTTAATGATTACCTGCAAGTGGTAAGCTTCTAGTTGTTTCTCTAAAACAGTGAGGGTTTTTTAATTTCAATTTTTGAAACAATTTACTTATAAAAGAATTGCCAAAACAGAAATCTCTCATCTAACCTTTTATTCAGATACACTGTTATTTCTATACTGTGCCCTTATTCTTGCATGAGAGCTTAACAAGAATTGCCAAAACAGAAATCTCCCATCTAACCTTTATTTAGATACACTGTTAACATGATTTCTATATTGTGCCCTTATTCTTGCATGAGAGCTTAACAGCTAAGTATGAAATTCTTGGTTAACAGTGTTTTTCCTTCAGTCCTCTGCAGATATTATTCTGACCTCTACTGTTGCTGATGAGAAATTCACTGTTAATCTGATTTTTGGTCCTCTGAACATACACTTTTGTTTTTTTCTCTATGGATACTTTAAAGATTGTCTTTCCATTTGACTCCAATTTCATAGAATCCCTAGCTTTAGATACATTTCTATTTGGGTTCTTTCAACTGTTTCTCAACTGCTATTTAATTTTCACTATTAATATTTTCCTCAATTATTGACTTTTAATTAAATAATCAAATTTTCCATTTTAACAAATTCTATGTGGTTCTTTTGCAAATTCACTTGCTTCAATCTCTTAATCTTTTAAACTTGGACACTTTAACTAGACTCATTTTATAGTGTTTTTCTTTTTTTTTTAAAGATTTTATTTATTTATTCATGAAAGACAGAGAGAGAGAGAGAGAGAGAGAGAGAGAGAGAGAGGGGCAGAGGGAGAAGCAGGCTCCCAAGGAGCAGGGAGCCCAACGCGGGACTCGATCCCAGGACCCGGGGATCATGACCTGAGCCGAAGGCGGACGCTTAACCATCTGAGCCACCCAGGTACCCCCTTATAGTGTTTTTCTGATTATTCTGTTAAATCAATCCTAGTCTTCTAATTAGCCTTCTTATGTTGTCTGCTAACTCTCCCTCATGTTGGACCACTTCCTTGTAATTACATTATGAGCTCATCTTCACTGGGAGGTTGTTTTTCCTGTGAAAGTCTAGTACTCCTTGGTTGAGGAAGAATCCCTACAAAGCAGTTGCATTTCCTAATACTTAGATACCCACAATGTGAAGTTCACAAAATCAAGTTTTAATTCCTTCACTCACAATTCTCATACCACATGGATGCCACACATTCATACTGCACATTTCTGTGGAAGTGCAAGCTTGGAAAGATAATATGATATAGTGTTGAAACTTAAGACTCTGAAACTAGACAGCTTAAGTTCATTTTTTTTTAAAGATTTTATTTATTTGTTTGCGAGAGAGATTGAGAGAACGAGTGGGGGAGCTGCAGAGGGAGAAGCAGACTCCCTGCAAAGCAGGGAGCCCGACATGGGACTCTATCCCAGGACCCTGGGATCATGACCTGAGCCGAAGGCAGACGCTTAACCGACTAAGCCACCCAAGTGCCCTAGAGAGCTTAAGTTCAAATCCTGGATTCCTCCACCTACTAGCTGTCTGATCTTGGGCAAGATACTTAACCTGTGTGTGTGTCTCAGTTTTCTGTTCTATAAAATGGAGTTTACAATTTTATCTACCTCAAAGGTTTATGTGAGGGTTAGATAAGTAAAGTTAAGTTGCTAAGTACAGAGGGTGGCAAATGAGTTTAAATAAACAAATAAATTGTATTGTTTTTACTGTGTTACCATCATCATCATCATTACTACATCATTATTTTTCTCTCCACCCAGAGAACTGAGCAGAGATAAACTTCCTTGATGCTTACCCAGGCAGGTGGACAAAAGTATTTCTAGTCAATCTCCCTTCTTAGATGGAGTAGCACACACACAGAAATGCATGAGTCTATTTATTATCACTTATATGTAACAGGGAAAATGAAGGAGGACCAGTAATAAGGTAAAGAAAAACAAAGCTTACTTATGCCAATTAAATTAATCCCTTTGATAGCAATGACATATTTTCCACAAAAGCAAATTTAAATGTATTATTTGTATGTCTACGTCATACAATAAGATCAACAATAAAAGGATATTCAGTATATACTTTAAGTAATTCTAACTTCACCTACTGGTTATTAATTATTTAAAAACACATTCATATAATAAATTGTATTTAGTCAGGTTTTCTCTTCTTGGTATAAAAGGCCTTGGTATCAGAGATTTAAACTTTCAGAAGGGAATGCTTGTTCAGTACCTAGTTACTGCCTGAACTGGCTGCCAAATCTGTTTTGCAAAAGCAAGGCTGAAGGAAGGTAATTAAAAGGCTTGAAGAATGAGAAGTATGTGTAATTCAGGCTTCTTAGGCAGGCATGGACTCTCCTATCAATCCCCTGAGGAGGTAAAGTCAAATGAGCACAAACTGCTGTCATTTATCTGGGTGCAGAACTATAGGTAAGGCAGAGGCCAGGCTTCGATACCGTGTTCCAGATTCATCCCAGGGAGAAAAGATCACTGTGATTTATGTTTGATTCCTACTTGCTTTGTGATAATTGCCTGAGGACTTTTTGTTAACTTGGTATTTTCCCTAAATAAATGAGGTATTCTCAGCTGTCTTTGACTGGGACAAACTTTTACAAGATTAATTTGCTATGACAAGAGAACTCTGTCACACTCAGAGAGCTCTCTTAGCTGTTCTAAATTTCTCCACCCCAACCCCGCCATAAAAATTAACATCAAATTGTATTATCAAAGTGATTAACATCATATCTGGCACAAGGTAAGGGCTGACTCAGGTTATTAAGTTATCAAAGTTTCCTCTCAAGTCAAACATCAAACAGTATCAACAGAAGGTCTAACACCAGACATAGTACATCCTCTAAGTTTAAAATGGTTCAAAGATTTTGTTAAAGGGAACAGTAATATCTACAGAAAAAAATTTTTTTAAATTATGTACGTACATACCATCTTTTAAGTTCCAGATGGAAGTTATAAGCACAAACAAAAAAGCTGTACACATCACATTTTACTTATCTATTTCACATCATTTGTAAGTTAAAGATCAACAGTGACAACACCTGCAAAAAAAAGCATGGTCGCTGCCAAAGACCAACCAGACTACAATTTATTTACAGCTCTCAAACTAATTATTATTATTTTTTCAACAGTTACTTAGGTCTATATGGTCATCACTGAGGCTGAATAGGTTTTCCTCTTTTTAGGGTAGACAGGGAGGAGAAAAGGAAGCTAGTGTAGAAAAAGATGCCTTATATGAAGTTATACAGAGGTGGAGTAGGAAGCCAGGAAAATTTAAAAGATTTTAAAAATTATACATTAGCTTTATAACAAAGAAAAACAATAAAGATACATAAAATTCAGTACAAATAAAAACCACAGGAATCCCTACAAAATAAATAATGCATAATTACTGCTTCTGGTACCAAGAAGATAAAATTTACACACAAAGGTGATCTTTCTCACCCTTACCAAAGGGAATTTTTTTTTTAATCTACAGTTCTACACAGGTTTTTAAAAAAATTCTAGAAAATATCATACTGAAATCCTTCGCTAATTTTACAGAGGAAATGAGAAGAAACAAAATTAAGTCAATGCCATCAACTGCAAATCGGAACATGGTATCTTAACCTGTGTTCTCAGGAACACAGAAAAGCAATACAATATGCTGCCTGTAGTCAGAATGAGTCTGTATTTTTCCAAAAGTCACTAAACTCTTTAGTAAAATATATTATAGGCAGATTAAAGATTAATTTCATTACAACTTAATGTCTCTGGCATACTAAAATAATAGAAAAATTCAAGCTGTCAAAGGAGAAAACCTGCTGTTATCTTTAAAAAGCTCCTTATGAATACCCTAAGTGCATTTATGTAGTAACTTTTAAAACATGATGAAATAACATTCCCAAAAGTTAAAGGACATTCCCAAAAATTAATCTACTATTCTCTTTCCTTACCCACAAGTGAACTTTACAAGAATAAGGTATATGTTTTACTAAAATCAAGAAAAATTAAGTTAGAATTCACATGAAATGATAAAAATGTATCTATGTGAGATTCTAGTCAGTGGTTAAAAGCTATTGTCCTTTTTGTTTGCTTAAAGAAAATATTATAAAGAAAAAATACTTCTCTATCACCTTTTATCTTCTAAATCCAGAATGAAATTTAATCTATTTCTATAAATAGTGTTGATACTTTACATGTAAAAATATAAAAAATATTTTAGAATAGATTATCTTACAGTATGATAATCTCAAAGATAACAGTCAAACAAGTTCAATTTGAATATAACACAAAGAATACTTAAACACAAAGAAAGTATAAAATACCTGTAATGTCATATTATCAGTGAAGTCTTCCATTGCTTTATTAAACTTTAAGTGCAATTTATCAGTGAGGAAATTAAAAAGTATACCCACATTTAGCATCTTTTAAATGTATTTCTTTACTCCAATCACATAATTAATAACCCTTTAATACCACCTCTTAACTGGATAACAGAAACCAACTTCAGAAGGTGGGATCAAGAAAGTATAATAGGAAGATCCTGAGCTCATCTTCTCTCAGGGAAACACCAAAATCCACAAATACATATTTGACAACTATCTTTTACAATTAACTCAAGACTAGCAGAATGGATCATAAAAAAAAAAAGGCCATACTGAGAGGGGAGAAGAGGCAGACAGGCAGTTTAGTAAGGACCCACACCCCAGGCCTAGTGACCCACAGGAGGAATATCACAACTGTAGAAGCCATCCCTGAAGAGCAAGGGTCTGAGCCCCACATGGTCTCCACAGGCCGGGGGTCCTGCACTGGAAAGACAGGCAGCTACAATGTCTGGCTTTGAAAATCAATGGGGCTTACATCCACGAGAGCCAAGGGCAGCAGGAAACCAAGACTCTGCTCTTAAAGGCCATACTTCATCTCAATGGCTCAGAGTCCCAACACAGACGCAGCTGTGCCTAGGTTACACACGAAGGAAATCCACTGACGGATTTTAGTAAAAGAGGGGTAGCAATCTGTTGGCATGTTCTCTGGGGAGCAAAGTGCTTGTGCGTGTCCCTTTTCTTACCCTCCTCCACCTAGCTGGCCTGTGAACGCCATTTCTGATATTCTCCATCCACTGCGGTAGCACCACTGACCCTGCTCCAACACTGTCCTATGTATTCGCCTCACCAAACACACCCACACAACTTGGGAGTCCTTCCCAGACAGCACCTCTCTCACACCCACCACAATTGGCAAGTGGCCTTTGCTGGCCCTGAGCCCCTCCTGAACACCCTGCGCTGGGGGACCAGTCCCACATACTAGAACTCCCATAACAAACACAACCATACCTCATAGCAAGCTGCCCAAAAGACCAGCAAACCCCAGCTGCTGCAGCATGGCCTCCTAGCCAGCCACGCTGTGGGCCAACTATATGTATCAGTGCACCTACAGCAGTCATGATTGGACCTCTCAGCCAGATAAGACGTAGGCCCGCCTTGTTTACCATCGTGCATGTAGCAGTTAGTGGCTAGACCTAAAGAGACAGACAGACCAAGGGAAAGTCCTGCACACCAGCAAGTCCACATCAATCATGACCCATCCACAACACAAGGGTAAATGCAAACCACACAGGGAACATTCCTGGAGCACATGACTCAGGTGACCAGGGGAATTTATGCTACAGGGCCCCACAGAAGTCTTCTGCATGAAGACACTCCTTAATGACCAGGAGATGTACCTGACCTACCTAACTAACAGAAACAAGCAGAGACTAAAGCAAATGAGGAGGCAGGGGGAGTATGTTCCAAATGAAAGAACAAGACAGAACCTCAGAAAACGAACAGAAAATGAAACAGGGATAAGCAATCTACCAGATAAACAGTTGAAAGTAACCAAAGATGCTAACCAAACTCAAGAAAAGAATGAACACAGTAAAAACTTAGTCATGAAGTCCCGGGATCGAGTCCTGCATCGGGCTCCCTGCTCGGCGGGGAGTCTGCTTCTCCCTCTGACCCTCCTCACTCTCATGTACTGTCTCTCTCATTCTCTCTCTCTTTCATATAAATAAATAAATAAATCTTTAAAAAAAAAAAACTTAGTCATGAAAAATACTTGGAAAAAAAATCAAAGCTGAAGAATACAATAACTAAAATGTAAAATACACTAGAGGAATCAATACCAGATTGAATGATGCAGAACAGCAGATCAGCAATCTGGGAGACAGCACAGTGGTAACACCCAATGAAAAGAGCAAAAAGAGGGGCACCTGGATGGCTCATTCAGTAAAGCATCTGTCTTCAGCTCAGGTCATGATTCCAGGGTTCTTTGATAGAGCCCCGTGTCAGGCTTCCTGCTCAGGGGGAGTCAGCTTCTCCCTTTCCCTTTGACCCTCCCCCCACTCTGGCTCGCTCTCTCTTCTCTCTCACAAATAATTTTTTTTTGTAAATCTTTAAAAAAAGAAAAGAAAGAAAAAAGTAATTCAAAAAATGAAGATACTAAGAAAAAAAAGGGGGGTGCCTGGGTGGCTCAGATGGTTAAGCGTCTGCCTTCAGCTCAGGTCATGATCCCAGGGTCTTGGGATTGAGTCCCGCATCGGGCTCCCTGCTCCTTAGGGAGCCTGTTTCTCCCTCTGCCTCTTTCTCTCTCATGAATAAAAAAATAAAATCTTAAAAAAAAAAAAAAATGAAGATACTTTAAGGCACCACTAGGACATCAAGCATACTAATGTTCACATTATAGAAGTCCAAAAAGGAGCAAAGAGAAAGGGACAGAAAACCTATTTTTAGAAAATAGCTGAAAACCAGGAAGGAACAGGACATCCAAGTCTGAGAAGCAAAGAGTCCCAAAGAACATACACTCAAAGACACCCACACCAAGACACACTGTAATCAAATTCTGAGCAGTTAAAGAATCTTAAAAGCATCAAGAGAAAACAAAAACAAAAAACTAGCTACATACAAGGGAAGCCCCGTAAGACTGTAAACTGATTTTTCAGCAGAAACTTCACAAGCCAGAACAGAGAAGCACAAATATTCAAAGTGTTGAAAGGAAAAAACTTAAAATCAAGAATACACTACACACCTAGGTGGCTCAATCAGTTAGGTGTCTGACTCCTGATTTCAGTTCAGATCATGATCTTAGGGTCCTGAGACTGAGCCCTGCATCAAGCTCCACACTCACCAGGCAGTCTGCTTGAGGATTCTCTCCCTCTGCCCTCCCCCCACTGGTGTTCGTGCATGAGCTCTCTCAAATAAATAAAGCTAAAAAAAGAAAAAAAAGTCTGCCTCAAAGACAAAATCTGAACAGACCCATTACTATTAAGAGGACAATCAGTAATGAAATAACTCCCAACAAACAAAAGTCCAGGACAAGAGAGCTTCACAGTTGAATTATATGAAACATTTAAACAAGAGTTAATACCTATCCTTCTCAAACTATTCCAAAAAACTAAAAAAGAAACAATACTCCAAATTCATTCTATAAGGCCAGTATTACCCTGATACCAAAATGAGAAAAAAAACACCATAGAACAAAATTACAGCCCAATATTCCCAATTAACACTGATGTAAAAATCCTCAACAGAACATCAATGAACCAAATTCTATGATACACTGGAAGATCACACACTGATCAAGTGGGATTTATTCCAGGGATTCAAGGATGGTTCAATATCTTCAAATCCATCAACATGATAAACCACATAAACAAAAAGGATAAAAATCATGTCATTATCTAAACAGATGCAGAAAAAATGTTTGAAAATTCAACCATTTATGATAAAAATTATCAACAAAGTGGACACAGAAAGAACATACCTGAACTTAATAAAGGACATATATGACAAACCCACAATTAACATCACACTCAAGGGTAAAAAAGCTGAAAGCTTCTCCTCTAAAATCAGAAACAAGACAAAGGTGCCCGCTCTCACTACTTTTATTAACACAGTGCTGGAAATCTTAGCCATAGCAATCAGATGAGAAAATCAATCAATAAACCAATGGCATCCAAATAAAAAAAGAGGGCGCCTGGGTGGCTCAGATGGTTAAACGTCTGCCTTCGGCTCAGGTCATGATCCCAGGGTCCTGGGATCGAGTCCCGCATCAGGCTCCCTGCTCCTTGGGAGCCTGCTTCTCCCTCTGCCTGTCTCTCTCTCTCTCTCTCTGTCTCTCATGAATAAATAAATAAAATCTTCAAATAAAAAAAGAAGTAAAACTGTCACTACTGGCACATGACATATTATATACAGAAAACCCTAAAGATTCTACCAAAAAAATTACTAGAAATAATAAATTCAATAAAGTTGCAGGTTACAAGATTAATGTACACAATTCTGTTGCATTTCTATACACTAATATTGAACTATCAAAGAAATTAAGAAAACAATCCCATTTATAATCACATCAAAAAGAATACCTAGGAATAAATTTAACCAAGGAGTTGTAAAAAGACCTGTACTCTGAAAACTGTAAGACAAAGACAAAAGAAACTGAAGAAGACATAAATGGAAAGCTATTCTGTGCTCATGGGTAGCATAAATTAAAACTGTTAAAATGTCTATACTACCCAAAGAAATAGATTCAATGTAATCCATATCAAAATATCAATGGCATTTTTTCACAGAACTAGAACAAAGAATCTTGAAATTTTTATGGAATGACAAAAGAACCCCATTAGCCAAAGCAGTGTGGAGAAAGAACAAAGCTGGATGTATAATGATCCCTGACTTCAAACTATACTACAAAGCTATAGAAATCAAAACAGTATGGTACTAACACAAAAGGACACACAGATCAATGGAAGGTAATAGAGTCCTGCAATAAACCCACACAGATAAAAAGTAAATTAATTTTCAACAAGGGAGGCAAGAACGTACAATGGGAAAAACACAGTCTCTTGAATAAGTGGCATTGGGGAAATGGACAATTACAAAGAAAACAATGAAAGTGAAACAGTTTCCTTTTTCTTTTGTAATATTTTTACTTTTTTTTTTTTACTCAGTAATCTCCATACCCAATGCAGGGCTCAAACCCACAACCCTGAGATTGAGAGCCACATGCTACATTAACTGAGCTAGCCAGCCACCCCAGAAAGTGGACCACTTTCTCATACCATATACAAAAATAGTATCAAAATGGATTAACGACTTAAAAGACTAGAAACCATAAAATTCCTGGAAGAAAACACAGGCAGTAAGCTCTTGGACATCAGTCTGAACAATATTTTTCTGTATCTGCCTCACCAGGCAAGGGCAACTAAAGCAAAAATAAACAGGACTACCTCAAACTAAAAAGCTCTTATACAGCAAAGGAAACCGTAACATAGCAAAGGGCAACCTACTGAATAAGATCCTTGCAAAAGATATATCCAACAGGGGTTTAATATTATAAATACAGAAAGAACTCATACAACTCAGTATCCAAAAAAAATCTATTAAAAATAGACAGATGATCCGAAGAGGTATTTCTCCAAAGATAGACAGATGGCCAACAGGCACATGAACAGATGCTCAATATCATTAACCATCAGCAAACTGAAAATCAAAACCACAATGAGACCTCACCTCACACCTCTTAGAACGGCTAGTATCAATAACACAAGAAATAAGTTCTGGCCAAGATGTGCAAGAAAAGATGTGGAAGGGAACCCTGAGGTGCTGTTGGTGGGAATACAAAATGGTGCAGCCACTATGAGAACAGCATAATGATTTCCTTAAAAAAATTGGAAATACAACTACCGCACAATCCATCATGTCCATCAAAATATGAAAGGATAAAGATAATGAACTGTACGCAGACACACACAAAAATATTAGCCATAAAAAAGCATGAAATCTTTGCATTTGCAAAAACATGGATGAACCTAGACAAAAATCCTTGAAGAGTAAGTCAGACTGAAAAGGACAATACCCTATGACTTCACTTTTATATAGAATCAAAATAGAAACAGACTCAGATAGAGAACAATCTGGTGTTTGCTAGAGGGGAGAGGAGTAAGGAAATAGGTAAAATAAGGGAAGGGGATTAAAAGGTACAAACAATAGGTATACAATGTACAGCATCGGAAATACAGTTACTAATATGTAGCAACTCTGTAGGTGACACATGGTAGCTAAATTTATCTCTGTGATCAGTTCCGAATGTATATAAAATGTTGAATCACTATGTAGTACATAAGAAACTAATATGGTGCGCTAACTGCACTTCAATTTTAAAAAAAAATCAGCTGTTCTTTCTCAAATGAATAAAATCTTTTAAAAAATCAGCACATATATATATATTTTTTAAGATTTTTTATTTATTCATTTGAGAGAGAGAGAGAGAGAGAGAGAGAGCAAGCAAGAGCATGAGCAGGGGGAGGGGCAGAGGGAGAAACAGGCTCCCTGATAAGCAGGGAGCCCGATGCGGGGCTCAATTCCAGGACCTGAGATCATGACCTGAGCCGAAGGCAGATGCTTAACCGACTGAGCCACCCAGGCGCCCCTCAGCATATATTTTTGAATATAAGATTTCACTATACGAGTATGTATATATGTAGGTATGTATACATGCATTTATTCTGACATATTTTTATTTTGCATACTTTAATTTCAGAACAAAAACAAACAGAAAAACCCACAGTATGCATCCAAACCCCTTGGCAGATATTCTTGAGCAATAACCACGTGACTATAAAACTGAATGAAGGAAAGCTCATTAAAACTGGAGTCGGGACACCAGAAGGGGGAGCTCTCCTACCCTACTACTCATAGTCACTCGCATTCCCTCCGGAGAATTTCTCCTTGTCCAGCAACAAGCTCAGCCAATACGAAAATATATACCTGAACCAATGAAAAACCATCACCACCCTCAACTCTAGCTTTCCTCCAGTGTATTTTCCCTCCCATCTTTCTCCTTTTCTCAATAAAGTCATGTTCCTCTTTTCTCATCTCTGGACTTGCCTATGGTTTGCCACAGCTTGCATTTTCCATTAATCCTGAATAAACTCATTTTGAGGGTAAAATCATAGGCTGTTTTACTTTTAAAGTTGGCAGAAGATAATAGTACTTGAAGGATATTAGTACTATGTGAAATATTAGTACTATAAAGTCACAATAAGAAACCATAAAGAAGAATAAAGTGGAAATAAGGAGTAGGAAAAAAAAAAAAAAAAAAGACATCCAGATAAGAGGAAGTTCCAGAAAGAGGGAAAAACATTTCAAGAGAAAAGCAAACATGTCAAGAAATGAGGATAAATTTTTCCAGAATTAAAGATAAAAAAAAGTCAAGATTTAAAAGCCCAAAGAGCCAAATAAGATTTAAGGAAAAAACTCATTCCTAGAAAAATTAAGATTATGTAAATTGGTAGTACATTTAGAAAATATCAAAATTTTTACAGGTAATGTGTATGATTTCTGAAAATCCAAAAGTAATTGAGAGTAATCCAGAAAAAAAAGCAAAATACATGCACAAAAATGTTTTATTACAATACTTAATGACAGGAGGGAAAACCCCAGACACAATCTAAATGTTGGTAATAATTAAATTACGGTTTAAGGACAGATTCTACAGCCACTGTCATAGTGTTGAGAGAAAAGAATATGTTTGCAAATTTTATTATTTGAGGGCACCTCAAGATTCCAGTAACAGCAAGAAATTTACATTAAAACTACTGTGAGCATTTATTCTTAAATTACTACAACTTAAAAATTTGTTTTTAAAAATCTGATGAACTTGGTACATTGTGCTTTCAATACTTGACCAAGAATGGGCCAGCAACAATTACTTTTTAGATATACTGCACAGAAATATTAGCTTCCCAAAGTCTGTAGGGTATTTTTATACTAAAGGGTAATATAATGCAGCTACTCTTATTGAGTAAGCAGCTTATGACAGCTTTTTAACTTATTAAATAATAAAATATAGTAAGGAAAATTTCAACATCCACTATGCCAAAGAAAGGCCTGGTGTTATTTCTACTAAGTGCTTTATATTTTTATCAGTTTTCATTAGCTCAGCTCCACATGAGACCATTGCCTGCCTTGATTTCTGGAATTCTGCCCCAATTCTTTTCTCCTAGTCTGTGTTGCCAGGGTTGCAGCTGCACAACCAATTCTTATTAAAATGTAAGTCTTTGAAATGCACGTCTATGGAAAGGGATATAAAGGATTTCATTATCTTTTCTCAAAACTAACAGTGAGCATTAAACCCCCACCCTTCCCAAGCCATACTACCACTCAGCACCCTTCTTTACCAACTCACACACCAAATAGAGTAAATCCAACTGCTCAGTTTATTTAAATGAAGTCATAAACTGCACAGCAGTGAAACTTAATGTCTAGCAAAAATTATTTTTAAATGACTTCTAATACTTACAATATAATTGTACGTTATAGCTAGATATTCACATAATGATGCATTATTTTTAAATACTAAATACTTCTAAAGAATATTTCTAAATAAATACTATAAAGAAATAAATAATAAATACACTACTAAATACTTCTAAAGAATAAATACTTGCAGGATAGAATAGGCGATTCTGTCATGATAATGTCAGAGTAATAAGTTCAGAAACTTCAAGTCAGGAAAAGAAAACTGCAATTAATTTACTTAAAATGGAAAATATTCTACCAGGTGTTAAT